>NC_047085.1:134953895-135266810 GCF_902459505.1 Geotrypetes seraphini
AAAACCCACCATCTCTATATCAGTAGAGCAGTGAGGGTCAGGAGCCCCGTCCTGAACACCTCCTTCCTGAGCTGGCTCAGGGCAGACTGCCTGCCTTCTCCTCAGAGCAGCCTCTAATACATTGAGCCGGGCACGCCCAGTTCTCTGCGGGGGCGGAGCAGCCTGCAACTTTTGCCTACCTTTCTTAGGAGCTGCAATCAGCTTCTGCAGCTGAGAGTCAGCAGGGAAGGTGGAAGAGATCTGAGGCTGTTCCAGGATATTCTCCTCACATTCCTCTCCTCCCTGGAAATCAGCTACCTGAGACTTAAAGGGGAATATATCAGTTTCCCTATCCTTTACCTCAGGCTTGTCACATTGGTTAGCCCTTCTGATGGCTGGGCTGGTTTTAGTCAAACCCCAGCCTGGCACAAACCGAGCTCTAAGGCTAGGGGTGTGACAGTCTTCAGGGTAAATGAAATCAAATTATTTGCTCTTTCAAAAAGTACAATGATTAAGGGACACTCCATTAGATCACATAGTAGCACATTTAAAACAAAAAGAAAAAAATACAACACTAAACAAATCATGCAATATACCATACAATATTAAAGCTTTTTATATTAGACTAATATTCCGAGTAACGTAAAAAGTTTTAATACTGAGATGCAGAGAGCACTCCAGCAGCGAGAGGGGTGCTAGCCAATCTTTGGCGCTGTCACATGTATAATTATCTTCCACTTGGCAAGGGTGGCCAATATAAGACCAATTTTTAAATAGGGTTCCAGCAGTGATCTTCAAAATTACAGACTGGTAAACCTGACTTTCAGGCAAGATAGTGAAAACTATTATAAAAAATAAAATTATGGAACACACAGACAAAGATGGTTTAATGGGGCAGAGTCAGCATGGATTCCGTCACGGGAAGTCTTGCCTCACCAATTTTCTTCATTTGTTTGAAGGTGTGAATAAACATGTGGATAAAGTGAATTGGTTGAGAATATTATATCTAGATTTTCAGAAAACTTTCAACAAAGTTCTTCATGAGAGACTCCTGAGAAAATTGAAGAGTCATGGGATAGAAGGCAATGTTCTGTTGTGGATTAGGAATTGGTTATTGGACAGAAAACATAGGGTAGATTTAAATGGCCACTTTTCTCAATGGAGGAGGGTGAATAGAGGAGTGCCGCAGAGATCTGTACTGGTATCAATGCTATTTAATATGCTTATTAATTGGAACAGCAAGTGTGATGATTAAGGGCTCCTTTTACAAAGGTGCGTTAGGGCCTTAATGCACGGAATAGAGTGCGCTAAAATGCCGCGCTCACTAGCCGCTGCCGCCTCCTCTTGAGCAGGCAGTAGTTTTTTGGGTAGCGCACGCTATAGTGCTCGCTAATCTGGTACGTGCGCTAAAAACGCTAGCGCACCTTTGTAAAAGGAGCCCTAAATTTGCAGATGACAATAAACTATTCAAAATTGTTAAAACACATGCCTACTGTGAAAAATTGCATGAAGACCTCAGGAAATTAGAAGATGAAATGTAATGTGTGCAAGTGTAAAGTAATGCACATTGGGAAGAATAATCTAAATTATAGTTAGCAGATTGTAGAAACCCAAGAAAAAAAATCTACAGTAGGTGTCATCATAGATTATACATTGAAACCTTTCACCCAATGTGGCCAAAAAAGCAAACAAAATGCTAAGAATTATTAGGAAGTGGATGGTAAATAAGACCAAGAATATTATAATGCTTCTGTATTGCTCTGTGGTGCAACCTCATCTTGAGTATTAAACTAAACTAAACCTTAAGTTTGTATACCGCATCATCTCCACAGTAGTAGAGCTCGACACGGTTTACAGGAATAGATATAGAAGGAACTCCAATGAAAGAGAAGTACATAGTAAAGAGAAAGTTAAGTGGGACATAGTATATTGAATAGGGAGAGGACAATTATTGTATTGTGCTCAATTCTGGTCACGGTGTCTCAAAAGATATAACAAAATTATTAAAGGTTCAAAGAAGAGTGATCAAAATTATAAAGGGGAAAGATCTCTCATATGAGGAAAGGCTAAAGATATTAGGGCTCTTCCGCTTGGAAATGAGATGGCTGAGGCGAGATATGATTGATGCCTACAAAATCCTGAGTGGAGTATAACAGGTATAAGTGAATCAACATTTTACTCTTTCAAAAATTATGAAGACTAGGGGGCACTCAATGAAGTTATATGGAAATACATTTAAAACAAATGGGAAGAAATATATATATATATTTTTTTACTCAAATAATAGTTATGCTCTGGAACTCATTGCTAGAGGATGTAGTAACAGCAGTTAGTATAGCTGGGTTTATAAAAAAGGTTTGGACAAGTTCCTGGAGGAAAAGTCCATAGTCTGCCATTGAGACAGAAATGGGGGAAGCCAACACTTGCCCTTGGATCAGTATCATGGAATATTGCTACTAATTGGCATTTATACAGGTACATGTGACCTAGATTGACTACTGTGAAAACAGGATAGTGGGCTAGAAGGACTATTGATCTGACCCAATAGGGCTATTTTAAAATTCTTATCTTCTAAATAATTGAGTTCTGGAAGTCATTCTGGAAGTCATGTAACTGGCTTTAACAAAAAAATTACGGGGGCATTTTCAAAATAATGTTGATCTGCCCTAATATGGAACTAGGCTATTTATGGTTTTGTATAGAATAGGCATTATCTATTCCTTTTAGGGGTGAGATTGTGCTCTTGGATTACAAAATGGTGTAATTCAATTTCCATCTGCAATAGGTGCCTTCAGAGCACATGCACATTATGAGACTGATTCTATTGGTTTCTTGTTCTCTAAGCATGCTGGGCTAGTAGCTACCCTATTTTCTCTTCTAGTCTGCACCCTGAAAGCACAGCAGCCAGCAGCTCTGTGGTACAGTTAATGCATGCTGTAGAAAATCACTGTAAATCCATCAACTTTCCTATCCCTTAATACTCCACGGCTTCCAATCTATAATTCCTCCTTTAGTACAGTTATTCTCTCTGTAAACTGCAATATCACCTACAGCAAATGCTGAACTTATTCTCCCAGCTCCCTAACTACCAAGGACACGTTGGTAGATAGTTGATTCTGTTAGCAGGAGCTACAATTCTTTTCAAGCAACTAAACTGTAAGTCATAAGAACATAAGAAGTTGCCTCTACTGGGTCAGACCAGAGGTCCATCGCGCCCAGCGGTCCGCTCCTGCGGCGACCCATCAGGTCCATGACCTGTGAAGTGGTTTCTGACTAATCCTATAACCTACCTCTACTTCTATCTGTACCCCTCAATCCCCTTTTCTTTTAGGAACCTATCTAGGCCTGGCCTAGATAGGCCTGGTCTAGAACGTGCTCTGGCCTATCACAGCCTCCGGGAGCACGTTCCATGTGTCCACCACCCTCTGAGTGAAAAAGAACTTCCTAGCATTTGTTCTAAACCTGTCCTTTTTCAATTTCTCCGAGTGCCCCCTTGTACTTGTGGCTCCCCACAGCCTGAAGAATTTGTCCCTGTCTATCTTCTCTGTGCCCTTCATGATTTTGAAGGTTTCTATCATGTCTCCTCTAAGTCTCCGCTTTTCCAGGGAGAATAGCCCCAGCATTTTCCAATCTGTCAGCGTATGAGAAGTTTTCCATACCATTCTCTCTTTGTTTTAAGTTCTCCATTAAAGAAGTTTTGCTAAAGAATTAAGAGCCCATTCTTGTGATGTTATATGTTCACAGTACTAGGGTTTAGTTTGCCTGATGATCCTCAGGCAGAGATCTGAACAGAGCAAGTCTTACTAGAAATATTACAGATGTATAAATCCAATTTTGAACATTTTGGGACAAACATCCATTTTCATACCAGAAAAACATCCAACTTCTTGTTTCAAAAAAAATGACCATTTGTAGATTTTTTTGAGCTCAGTACATCTATCTTTTAGGACCATTTTTGGGAGGAAAAAAAAACATCCAAGGGGAAATCACATAAAAACAAGCCATTAGAATATATGGGAGGCCAGCATTCTTAGCAGATAGGCCACACAGACATCCTAGCAGAGCATTGAGGCAACCTAAGGAGCACTGCAGTAGACTTCATGTAAAAGGTCTCTGATATACAACTCATCATTAACTAATTTCATTGTAAGGGGAGCCCTCCAGAACTCACCAAAAACCTACTGTACCTACATATAGGTATCACCTGCAGACCTAAGAGCTATTGTTGCGGTGTACAGTTGGGTACAGTAGGTTTTTGGTGAGCTTTGGAGGGCTTACACCCTCTACCATAAATGTTCTAGTTAGAGTAGAATAGGGGCCTGGGTCAACAATTAGCACAAAAAAAAACAAAGGAAAAAAAAACATTGGGAGATTGTTCAATTAAATTTTTTCAAGAACATAGGCTGAGAATTGCTTTCAAACAAGGAAGATATTCATAATAATTTTTGAGTCCTCCAGATGTCAAATTCAACTTTATGAGATC
The DNA here is from genome assembly GCF_902459505.1 of Geotrypetes seraphini. NCBI lineage: Eukaryota > Metazoa > Chordata > Amphibia > Gymnophiona > Dermophiidae > Geotrypetes > Geotrypetes seraphini. Next base: position 134,958,358 of record NC_047085.1, read on the forward strand.
TTCAAAATCTATTTTATTGGCAGCATTTGTGAAATAACAATGCAAATCAAGGAATTTAACAATCAAATTGATTACAAGATATACCGTATTGATTAAAGTTATTTTTGCAACTGCAGGTCGAAGTATGTGGTATATGTAGTGACGTGTCCATGTCCACAAGATGTTTCAAAATAAGATGTTAGAACACAGGTCCAACATTAAACGTCTGAAACTGACAGAACCATTAGTAGAACATTATATGAATTTCAACCATGCCTTCAATGAACTCAGATGTTTTGTGATCATTAATGAACCTATCAGAATAAGGGGAGGAGTGAAGAGGCTTCAAAATAGAGAAGTTAGAAGGATTTATCGCCTGGGATGTTTAGAACCAATGAGATTGAATTGCACACATGATCTGAAAGTGTTTTTTTAAAAAATAATTTTCAATAAGAAAACAGCTATTGTTTTGTCTTATGTCTTTGTCATATATGAGTAATTGTGTTTATTTACTTATTTTTATTATTGGTTAGCTTTTGGGATTTCAAGTTTATATTTTGTTAGTTTCTTTATTTAGGTTTTCAATGCTGCATTTAAGAGGTCATATGTTTATTTTCATTAGGTTTCTGGGTTAACATTATATTTATGTAGGTATTAGGAATTATTGATATGAGCAGCAATTAGATGGTTTATTTTTATTTCTAGATAAATGTTTTTGTATCCTGAGTACATTCATGTTTCTTGTTTTAAGTTGTGCAGTCTGTTTGAAATTCAGGATTGCTCTTACCCAATGAGACAGGGCAAGTTTTTAGTTGGCCAGTTGTAATTATAGCAGAAGCAATGCTTGTCTCAGACAGCACCGGCCAGCAAAGCTTTTAAAACACATGCTTGGCATTTATATGAGCGCCATTGTTTGTAACTTTGTAGTAAGTGGCAGTTAAGTTGGGGTTATTGTAAGTACATTTTTATGTTGTTCTTTATACAATTACAGTGGAACCTCGGTTTGCGAGTGTTTTGCAAAACGAGCAAAACACTCAGCAAACTTTTGACTCGCAAACCGAGCACTGCCCTGATAAACGAGCACTTTCAGTCCAGGAAGCGCCGCTTCAGGGGATTCCTTTTCCGTCTTCCGGCCAGCCTTCCATGTCAGGTGCCTTCCGCAGGTTGGAGGACCTCTGTCTGGGCCTGCGTGGCCGGGTGCCGTCCCCCCTGTGCGTTGCGTGTGACGCTCACAGCGTCAATCATCGGTGTTGTGTGTGTCTTGCGCAGCGTGCGGGTGGGGCAGCGCTCAGCTGTGGGGGCTCTCCTGCATGCAAGGGGCATTCGATGTGGAGGGCTGGCCAGCGGATGGAGGAGGCATCCCTCTGAATTGGCACTGCGGGTTCTCCGGCGGCTGGCACATTAAAGGCATCCCCCCCAAAGCGGCACTGTGGGGTTGTTCTTCATGATGGATGGAGGAGGCGGACGAGGAGACAGACGGAGGAGACGGCGATGCAGCACCCGGCCCCGACAGATACATACCCCAGGTTCTGGAACCAATCGTTGCTGTTGCCACTATTGTCTATGGGGAACTTTGCTTTGATAAACGAGCATTTTGGATTACGAGCATGCTCCTGGAATGGATTATGCTTGTAATTCAAGGTACCACTGTATTAGGTGGCTGATTTTTTTAAAAATTTAAAACTAAGCGCTCCTTTTACTAAGCTGCGGTAGCATTTTTAGCATGTGCTACAGATTATCGCACGTTAACCCCATGCTACGCGGAAAAACTAACACCAGATCAATAGAGGTTAGTGTCTAGCACACGCAGCATTGTAGCGTGTGCTATGCACGCGCTGAAACCGCTAGCGCAGTTTAGTAAAAGGAGCCCTAGGTAATGGTGTGGTAACTCATATTTTTGTGAATGAGGGATCATATTGAGTAAGTGTGAATAGTTCCATAGCAATAGGAACATCTTATTCAAGTGATAAAGGCCTGGATGCACTAAATTTGTCATTAAAATCCGGTGGGTCGCTGTGGGGTCAGCAAATTGAATTTAAAACAGCAATCGATGTTCAAATGATTTTGCATGCAAATGAGTTTCACTGAGATTGGCCAGAATCCCATCCAATCATTCATTGGGAAACTGACTTTAGCATATGCGCAGAGCTGGCAGGGGAAGCCTGAACAGCTGAACTGCAGGGGAAGCCCCAAAGCAGGCTCCTGCTGCTCAGCTGTTTGAAATAGGAAGACTTTCCTTTATTTAACTGGCACAGATATTGTGCTTGTGTTACACACTCACAATATATGTCCCCATTAATAAAAAAGTTGTGCTGCCCCCCTCCCGACTATGGTTCCAAACTTTAAAAAAAAATTGTCAGGAAGGAAGTCCACTCCCTCCTGTCTCGGCAATCTGGACCCCCCACCTTTAAATTACAGAGTGTCAGGAGGGATTCCCAATCCCTCTTGCCACCAGGTGGCCCCCATATAACCAAACCCCCAATTTCATGATCCCCACTGATGCTGCGACCCCCGTGCCAGGACCCCCTCTCCCACCCCTTTCTCCTGTCCTTTAAAAAAAATTGGCAGGAGGAATGTCTACTTCCTCCTGCTTCAGCTACCCAGACACCCACATCCCCAAACCACCCTCGTACCTTATACGAAAAAGACAGCAGGAGAGATGCTCAATCTCTCCTGCCAGCAGGCCTGGTAAGCCTTCCCCTTACTGGTGCATCCTGGGATGCACAAAAAGGGGCCTGAGGCCCTGATTGGCTCAAACGCCTAAGTCTCTCCCAAAGGGCATGACAAGCTAAGACAGGGAGGGGCCTTAGGTATCTGAACATTCAGGGCCTTAGGCTCCTCCCAGTGTATCACAGGATGCACCGGCCAGGGGGCCTTAGGCCATGATTGGCTCAGATGCCCCATGGGAAGTCTATGCCAATCAGGGTCTTAGGCCCCCTGCCTGGTGCATCCTGGGCATGGACCAGATGAATTCTGGTCTCAAACTTTGAAAGACCTTGCTTCAACATACCTTACCTCAGATTACACCTGTGCCTGCTAACCAGTTATTCTACAGTTCACTGCAGATATGTTAATATCCATTCGTGACTCTATGATTTATTTTCTTAGATTTTGCAAAGCATGTGTTCTTAGTCACATTCTCTATAAGTTGTAAGTTATTGATTCTATAGCTTTGTGTTTTGATCCTGTAGCATGTAATTGATTCTGTAATGCACGTATCTCTGTTCCTGAAAATTTTGTGTATGTATCCTTGTAATCCATTCTGGGCTCCTGGGGAGGATGGGCTATAAAAATAAATAAATAAATATAATTTTCTTTGTGGTGTGTTATGGTTTCTGAGATCCATTTTTCTCCCAATGTAGTGATTTGTTTTGATTCACAGTTACCTTAAAGGGTCTTTTGTGGTGGACTATATATATATATATGGGCCTGGGTCTCCATATCTATTGTCCACTGCATCGGCCATTAGGCTACTCCAGGGGCTTGCATGTTGCTCAAATAGGACTGGCCATAACATTTGAAACTGTCATATAGGCTGATATGGCCTGTTTATTTCACTTTTTTTTTTTTTTTTTTGGGGGGGGGAGGAAGGGGGCAGTGACTACTGGGGATGTAAGGAGGTCAAGCCTTAATGCCTCCAGTCATAATTTGGTCATTTTAGACACCTTTTTGGCACCTATTCATTACTGAAACAGGTCTAGTCTCAAGTATCCAATTTTTGCCCTGGACTTTTTCTAGAATGTTCCATTATTGCAGAAAAATGTCCAAATCATTAGCTCGCCCTAATCCTAACAAAAACATGCTGCCAATATGCCTTCTTGAGATTTAGATGCACTGCATATGAACAGCATAGATCACCGTCTCAAAAATAGGCTACAAAATAGCGATTTGAATACAAAACATCCATCTGCCCCATAGTGCTACTTTTTGAATGATTTTTCTCTTTCAGTAATGGGCTAATTAGTCAAGTTCCTGTTATTAATTTAGACCAGGGGTGTCAAAGTCTCTCCTCGAGGAGGGACTTTGACACCCCTGATTTAGACCAATGTCTCTCAAACTGTGTGCCCCGGCACAGTGGTGTGCCCCACAGAGATTCCGGGTGTGCTATGAGAGATTCCAGAATTTTGCTTTATTTTTTTAAATTTCCTTCATAAATATTCACTAGCTGTTGCTTATCCATGAAGTTAAATAGCATGGAATCTTGCTATGTATCGAGACTCTGCTAAGTACTTGTGACCATAGTTGGAAACTGGTTACTGGGCTCTTGAACTCTTGGCCTGACCTAGTATAGCAGCTCTTATGTTGTTATATTCTAAGTGAGTAGGAAAATGCTCAAGTTGTCTTCGATAGTTAATGAAGAGGTTTTGTGTTTACCATTATTCATTTAGGCATTTGCCATGAGATAACTGGAAAACCTTACCATCTTCTACATGCTTTAGACCCTCCTAGTATCATCTGATCCCCACCCTTACCCCTTCAACATAAGCAGCCCTTCCTGTTATCATCCAGCTCCGCCCTCTGACCAACTGAGCCCCTGACATAAGCAGCCCGTTTCTGCATTACAAGACCCCCCTCTCACGAGACTGATTTTCATGTGCGGTTTCAATTGTATGTAAATGGATCTCATATATATTAGTTGTGGAAATCTTGAAACCTGTTTGGGTTGTGGCCCTAAAGGACCATGAGTATCCACCCTTGTGTTAGACCCTATGATCTTTTTCTCAGCAAGATTAAAGTCTAATACAAATTGCTCAGGAAAGTGCAAATATAATCTAGGGATTTTACTTTGATATTTGCCTATTGAATTAAGGCGGCGGCGTTCAAACCTTTTTTCCTTGTCTTTGCTTGCTTGTAGGAGAAGCAGGAGAAGCAGGTAGGATCGGAGAGCTGAGGGGAGAAAGCCGGGACGCAGAGCAGGGTTAGACAGCCAGCGAGGAGGGGCAGAAGCTAACCGGGGCAGCGGCGAGAGAGAGCTCCGCCCACCCCCACCGCGTCAGAGGTCGCTTCGGAGCCCGGGCTCCCCCTTAAAAGAGGGAGAGCCAACGGCCCGCGGCCGTTCGGCGCGCGGCGAAGGCGAGCGGCAAAGGCGCTCGCCTTAGCGAGGGCCGCCTTCGCGAAGGAGCCGAGAGAAGGAACCAGGCGTCCAGGCTGCTCAGCAGCAAAATCCATCTTCAATCTTCTTAAATAACTTAAAAAAAAAAAAAAAAAAAAAAAAAACAATTTTCTTACACTTTCTTCTATACTTACTATTTCTTCTCTCCCTACCTAGATACACGTCGGGCGTACTCCAGCGCACCAACTTAAATTCACAAGGAAGGAAAAATGGAGGCAGCAGAAGGCCAGCGAAGCTTTCCAGTATACTGCATTGATTGTCACATGTATGACTACCTCCCTTCCGGGAGGCAGGCCTACATATGCGGTCGATGCCAGGAACTGGCTAGCCTAAGGAAGGAGGTCGGGAGACTGCAGATCAAAGTGCAGGAGCTAGAGGGACTCCGCTCCATAGAGGAACCAAGGGATTTTGAACCAACTGAGGACACCACCAGAGAAATCCACATCAGCGAACAGGTCAGAGAGCTCGAGAGATTCATCGAAGAGGCCTGCATGATGGTAGAGACACAGGATCACCCGATCTTCAGAATGGAACAAACGGATGGAGGACAGGACCCGCCAGGAGCCACCAAGAGCCGCCAGGACCCACCAGGAGCTGAGGGAGAGGAACCTTGCGGAGGAATCATTCAGGAGGAGGAAGGATTAGAGGACCCAATCATCGACACAGACCTGAGACCCAGGAGGAAGCTGAGAAAAGGAAAATCTGCTATTGTTGTGGGAGACTCAATCCTGAGAGAGGTGGACAGTCACATAGCAGGGGGCAGAGCGGATCGCCTAGTGACATGTCTCCCAGGGGCGAGGACAAAGGACATCTCCGACAGAATCGAGAGAATCATGGAGGGAGCTGAGACGGAGGAAACAGCAGTGATTGTCCACGTCGGAACAAATGACGTCAGCAGAAGGAATTTCAACATGACTACACTGACCGAGCAGTTTAAGATCCTGGGGAGGAAGCTGAAGTTGAGGACAGGGAAGATAGCCTTTTCTGAGATCCTGCCAGTACCAAGGGCAGATGCGAAGAGGCAGACCGAGCTGCAAGAAACAAATGGATGGCTGAGACGATGGTGTGAGGAGGAGGGTTTCCTCTTTGTACGAAACTGGTCAACCTTCATGGGGAAAAACAAGCTCTACAGGAGAGACGGACTGCATTTGAGCACGGCTGGGACGAGGATGCTGGCACGTAACATCCAGACCTGCATAGACATGACTTTAAACTGACAACGAGGGGAAAGCCGATAGTCGATCTGACCTCGACACACCGGGCCACAGTATCAAGCAAGGATACTGAAACAGGAAATGGCGTTTGCGGACCAGAGATAAAATGGACACTTTTTGGACATAAACCCAAAGATGCAGTACAGGGACCTGAGAGGAAATTAGAGCAAATAAGCACGACAAGGAGGAAACAGACGAAACCAGAGGGCTATCAAAGAACTAAGAAACGGGCAGAGGACGGGTTAGACACTCCACAGGCAGCCCGTGAGGAGACCAGCAGGAGCAACAAATCAAGAGTAGATCCTAAAGAAAAGGTAACTAACTGGGACTTAAATTGCCTATACACAAATGCTAGGAGCCTAAGGACTAAAATGGGGGAGCTAGAAGTTATAGCCAGAAACAAGGACCTAGACATAATAGGAATCACAGAGACATGGTGGTCAGAGGACAACAAATGGGACGTGGCCCTGCAAGGGTACAAACTCTACAGGAGGGACAGGGCACACAAGAAGGGGGGAGGAATAGCCCTGTATATAAAGGACTCCATTCCTTCATCCAGAACAGAAACAACAAGGGCAGACAGTTTGGAGTCACTATGGGTTAAACTGACAGGAGGGGAAGGAGCTGACATCAAATTGGGACTGTACTATCGCCCACCAGGACAACCAGAAGCTAACGACCTGGACCTGGAGGCCGAACTGAGGCAGGAGTGCAAAAGTGGAAGGGTGGTGGTTATGGGAGACTTCAACTATCCGGGAATAGACTGGGACATTGGACACTCAAATTGCACGAGAGAAACTAAATTCCTAGAGGTGATAAGGGACTGTTTCATGGAGCAGCTAGTCACGGAACCAACGCGAGGGGAGGCCACTCTAGACCTAATCCTCAACGGGCTAGAGGGACCCGCAAAGGAAGTGGTGGTACTAGCACCATTAGGGAACAGCGATCACAACATGATCCAGTACAAATTAAACATGGGAACACCAAAGGTGAAAAGAACCACAACGACAGCACTTAACTTCAGAAAAGGAAACTACAAGGACATGAGGAAAATGGTAGGGAAAAAGCTCAGAAACAGCTCAGGGAAGGTGAAGACCGTAAAGGAAGCCTGGACACTGCTTAAAGGCACAGTGCTCGAGGCACAAGACCTGTACGTCCCAAGGTTTAGGAAAGGGAGAAAAAAAAATCGAACTAGAAACCCAGCATGGATAACAACTGCAGCTAAAAAGGCGATAAGCGACAAGAAATCATCCTTCAAGAAATGGAAAAAGGAACCAACAAAGGAAAACCAGGAAGAACACAAAAGACACCAGAAAAAATGCCATCAAGAGGTCAAGAAAGCAAAGAGAGAGTATGAGGAAAGACTGGCAGGAGAAGCAAGAAACTTCAAACCCTTCTTCAGGTATGTGAAAGGGAAACAATCAGCCAGAGAGGAAGTGGGACCACTGGATGATGGAGACAGGAAAGGAGCGATAAAGGAAGAAAAAGAGATAGCTGACAGGTTAAACAATTTCTTCTCGTCAGTCTTCACCAGAGAGGACACATCCAATATCCCAGAACCCGAGGTGTTTATAAACGGAGAACACGACGAAAGACTGATTCAACTAGAGGTAAGTAAAGAGGATGTCCTCAGACAGATAGACAGACTAAAGAGCGACAAGTCACCAGGCCCGGACGGCATCCACCCAAGGGTACTAAAAGAACTGAGAAACGAAATAGCAGAGACACTTCAACAAATATGTAACCTCTCCCTAAAAACTGGGGAGATCCCAGAAGACTGGAAAATGGCAAATGTCACGCCCATCTTCAAGAAGGGATCAAGGGGTGACCCGGGAAACTACAGGCCTGTGAGCTTGACCTCGGTTCCAGGAAAGATGATGGAAGCAATGGTAAAGGATTCAATCTGTGAACACATAGAAAACAATGGACAACTGAGGGCGAGCCAGCATGGCTTCAGCAAGGGAAAGTCGTGCCTCACGAACTTGCTGCACTTCTTTGAGGGAATAAACAGCCAGATGGATAAGGGGGAATCCATAGACATCATTTAACTTGACTTCCAAAAAGCCTTCGACAAGGTACCTCACGAACGGCTACATAAAAAGCTGTGGAATCACGGGGTGCAAGGGGATATCCACCGATGGATCAAACACTGGTTGGCAGGCAGGAAACAGAGGGTTGGAATAAAAGGCCAATACTCAGACTGGCAATGGGTCACGAGCGGAGTTCCGCAGGGGTCAGTGCTGGGACCTCTACTGTTCAATATATTTATAAACGATCTGGAGACGGGGACAAAATGTGAGGTTATCAAATTTGCTGATGACACCAAACTCTGCAGCAGGGTTAGAAACACGGAAGACTGTGAAGACCTGCAAAGGGACCTAACGAGACTGGAAGACTGGGCAAACAAGTGGCAAATGAGTTTTAACGTACAGAAATGCAAAGTCATGCATGTAGGGAAAAAGAACCCGATGTTCAGCTACAAAATGGGGGGAACACTACTAGGGGTGAGTAACCTTGAAAGGGACCTGGGGGTGATGGTAGACACATCACTGAAACCATCGGCACAGTGTGCGACAGCCTCAAAGAAAGCAAATAGAATGCTGGGCATCATCAAAAAAGGTATCACAACCAGGACAAAGGAAGTCATCATGCCGCTGTATCGCGCAATGGTGCGCCCGCACCTGGAGTACTGTGTTCAATACTGGTCGCCGTACCTCAAAAAGGATATGGCGGTACTCGAGGGAGTGCAGAGGAGGGCGACTAAACTGATAAAAGGTATGGAAAATTTCTCATACGCTGACAGGTTAAAAAAGCTGGGGCTGTTCTCCCTGGAGAAGAGGAGACTTAGAGGGGACATGATAGAAACTTTCAAAATCCTAAAGGGCATAGAGAAAGTGAATAAGAACAGATTCTTCAAACTGTGGGGAGCCACAAGCACTAGGGGTCACTCGGAGAAGTTGAAAGGGGACAGGTTTAGAACAAATGCTAGGAAGTTCTTTTTTACCCAGAGGGTGGTGGACACATGGAACAAGCTTCCAGAGGAGGTGATAAGCCAGAACTCTGTACAGGGGTTCAAGAAGGGTTTGGATGGGTTCCTGGAGGATAGGGGGATAGAGGGGTACAGATAGAACTTGAGGTAGATTATTGAATTGGTCAGTAACCACTTCACAGGTCGCGGACCTGATGGGCCGCCGCGGGAGCGGACCGCTGGGCAGGATGGACCTCTGGTCTGACCCGGTGGAGGCAACTTCTTATGTTCTTATGTTCTTATGATATTATTTCAGGCAAAATCAACAATTAGTCTGAGTTGTTGTCCCAGCACTGAGAGAAACATTTTTTTTTCCAGCTCCCTAAAGTCATCCAACCAAGCTCTGTAGAATAATTCTGCATGCAAGGTTCCCAGCTCTGCTCCCTGTTATTCACTTGACAAGTACATAAACATCTACAGTCTATTCATTCCTGCCTATAATCAATAATTCATTCCTTGAATAACTACATAGAAATGATAATGATTATAAATAATTTCATTCACTTCTCAATTTAAAACAAAATCCATACCTGTTTTCATCAAGTGGCAATCACTAATGCATTTCACTTAGCCGAGGATTGATTTAATTCTGGCAGGTCTTTGATATCACTAAATTGTGGTAAACAAATACCATCCATATTAAGCAGCATGTTGTACCACATGAATTGATCTCAACTGATGTGAGTTATCTTTTCTTTTTTTAAAAAAATTATTGCAAACTGTTGCATGAAGGACTTCCTTTCTGTTTGTATTATTTAAGTACTTTGTAGGCAAATATTTTTTTAAAAAAGCAAAAAAAAACAAATAAAATAACAATGGTTATAATTATTCAGCTCCTCCACATATTGTTCAATTTTTACCTTTGCTATGCTAGATTAATGTCAAGTTTGGCACATTTCATAGTTTAATTAACAATGGATTCCAATGGAGGTAGTCAAACAGAGTAATCCAGTTCTACATGCTGCTTATATTCAGGTACCTGGACAGAATGCACTCAAGGCCGGATTCTCAAAACTCACCAGTAAAATCCAGCAAATCGATGTAGTGGCCGTAGAGGGAGCAATTTTTCTTTTACGAGTGATTCTCAGCATAACAGTATGCAAATTATATGCACTCTATTTGTGTGGAGAATCACCGGTAAACAGCAAGGGGGAACTGCGCCTGGCGCTTGCTCAGAAGAGCAATCGCTAAGCACTGTTCCTCCTTCTCTCCCTTCCCGATCAGCTGAACCACAGGTCTCCCCGAGTCCTGCCAGCTCAGCTTTTATCTTTACTTTTTAAACATATCTAATCTTATCCTATCCATTTAAAACTTTTTTTTTTTTTTAAATTCTTTATTCATTTTGAAAACTTACAGCAAGCGTACAGGAATATATCATTAGTAGCAACAATAACACTTGTAATTCTCATATAATTCTAAAAACATACAAATTATATCCCGTCCCATCCACCTTCTTTCAAATATTATAATCAATTATATCATAAATATAATATAAACATATAATTTAATGAAATTTCCAGAAAAACTCCCCCCCACCCCCCCTATATGTACATATATTCATCCAAGGAAAATGATGTTTACTCATTACAATATCGTTCCAATGGCCCCCAGATCTTTATAAAATTATTATAGTTCCCTTTCTGTATTGCAATTGCTCTTTCCATCTTAAAAATATGGCTTACCAAATTCCACCAAAATGTATAATTAAGATTAGTATAATTTTTCCAGTTATTGGTGATATGCTGAATAGCAACCCCAGTCAAGATTAGTAATAGTTTGTTATTATGTGCTGATATTTGACTTTTTTCCCTCATAGACATGCCAAACAGAATAGTATCATAGGATAATGCAACATGGTTTTCTAATAGACAATTTATTTGAGTCCAAATTGAATTCCAAAATAATCTTATACAGGGACAATGGTAAATTAAATGATCAAGTGTCCCCGCTTCCAGATTACAATGCCAGCATTTATTAGACTTAGAGCTATCTAACTTTTGTAAACAAACAGGGGTCCAAAACGCTCTATGCAACAAAAAGAACCAAGTTTGCCTCATAGATGCTGATACTGTACATCTCATTCTCCAAGACCAAATTCGTGGCCATTGAGATGCAGAAATTTGCTGCTTAATCTCAATACTCCAAATGTCTCTAAGACCGTTTTTTGGTTTTTTATTCATATATCCAGATATTAATTTATACCACAATGCGGCTTGATGTCCCAGGAAGTCCGCTTGAAAGCATAGGAACTCTAGACTATACTGATTATTCAATGTTTTCCATTCAGGAAACCCCACCTGAATAGCCTGATTCAATTTTAAACTTTTAATGTCTTTTATACAACAAGCTGTATTCATTTTTTACTATTTTGTATTTCACCGATTATCCAGTTTTTCTCTTTTGTGGAAACCGCCTAGAATTCTTTTGATTAAGGTGGTATAGAAAAATAAAATTATGTTATGTTACATAGAAACATAGAAAAAGCGGCAGAAAAGGGCTATAGCCCACCAAGTCTGCCCATTCCAAGTATCCCCCCCCTGAGTTTACTCCCTTAAAGATCCCAGTTATGTTATTAACTGGCAGGGAGAGCAACAGAAAGAAAAGTCTCCCCTCCCATCAACACCCACTCCTCACCCACTGCTGCACAGACCCCCCCCCCACCCGACACCCTGTATAAGATTAGCAAGGATTCTCACTCTCTCCTGATGTCATAGCAGCCAGGGTCCAACCTCCTCCCCCCCCTCCGACAGCTTCCTAACAACCCACCGCTGCCCCCATAACTTTGAATTGAAAGACGGCAGGAAGTATGCCCACTCCCTCTTGCTGCCAACATCTGCTGCTCCTCTACAACCCCCAACAGACCCCTGATAGCCCTCCACCCCCTAGATTATATTTCCACTTTCTGCATCTCACTTCATTTTTGTCCCTTTTTTTTTTTTTGTATGGAGCTGAACTGTCTTTTGGGCAACATACAGAAGTTTTGAGTGCGATATGAATGAAATTGAAGGCCCGAACTGAAAGAATCTCACCAGATAAGCTTAACTATTGCATACATTTTGCTACAATTGCGAGCATCCTCTCTACACTGCAATACCATTATTTATATTTATATATGGGTTGGAGTTTTTTTATACCAACGACTGTGATGATGGCAGTACAACACTAGATGTGCTATGTCAGCAGTCTCAAACTTGTGGCTCTGCAGGTCCTATTTTTTGGCCCGCGGTATGTATTTGATATCACACACTGAGCAGGAAGAGAGGCTCTGGTGTCAGCGTCAGCTGACTTGAAACTTCCTGCTGCTATCACGTTTGCCAGGACACCTGCCTTCGCATATCTGCCAGGACTCATTACTTCCTTTCTCTAGCCTGACGCTGCTAGTCCGGTGGTGCGGAGACAAGACAAAGGTAAGAGTCCCAGCAGATATGCGAAGGCAGGAGTCCTGGCATACGCAATGGCAGCAGGAAGTTTCAAGTCAGCTGACACAGACGCTGGAGCCTCTCATCCTGCCCAGTGTGTGAGATCGTATATAGACTGCAGGCCACAAAATAGAGGTATTGCTGGGGAGGGGAGCAAGGAAGGGAGAAGGAATACTGCTGGACAAGGGGAGCAGGGAAGAGAGAAAGGGTATTGCTGGATGGGGGGGAAGGAAAAGGGATAGTGCTGGACAAGGGGAACAGGTAATGGAGAAGGGGTACTGTTGGACAGGGGGGAGGTAAAAGGAAGGGAGAAGAGATTCTGCTGGACCTGGCAGAAAGGGAGGGAAAGGAAAGATGCTACATATTGGAGGGGAGGGTGAGAGAGTGCATGGGGAGAGAGCATGTTGGGTTAGGGGTGGGAAGGAGGGATGCTACCGAGGGAAGAAGCAAGGACAGGGAGAGTGTGCAGGAGGCAGAAAGTGTTGGACTCATGGAGAAGGCAAGATGGATGGGGAGGACAGAAAAGAGGGAAGGAAAAATGTTTCACTGGGGAAGGGGGAGAGGGCAGAGTGAAAAGTTGGACTCATGGAAGAAGAGAGAGAGAGATGTTGCAGAGGAAAAGCATGCAGGAGGAAGAGAGAAAAAAATTTTGGACTGTTGGAAAGGAGGGAGAAATGTTGAACTTGGAGGGGGGTACCGATCAATGAAGATAAGTTGAAAGTTCTTCATATATCCCATATATTTTTCTTTCATTTCATTATACTTTAACACAGTGCAGTGTCTGGTTTATACTAAGGAGGTTTTTTAGCGAGTGAGGTGAACGCCCCGCCACCACTATTCTACCATTGTGGAGATGGGAGGGCCCTTGTGTGAGGCTTTTTCCTCCATTTGAAATTGACACTCCAGCCTGCACTGTGTCATTAATTCACCATCTGACATTGTGCATCTTACCATTGTGGAAGTGTTCTTGATTTATTGTTGGTTTTCACAACATCTGAGTCTTTTTTGGAACTTGGAGGAGGGCCATAAAGGAGGAAGGGAAGGGAGAAGGGAGGGAAGGAGAGAGAGATAGGAAGGGAAGGTAAGACATGGAAAAGTAGATTTTGAGAAGAAAGCAGAAAAATTGAATAAGTTAATGCCAAAGATGGATGCAGTTAAAAGAAAGATTTAAACTAAAAACTAAACTAAAACAAAACTTAATTTTATAGACTGGGTCTTCAACCAAAAAGGTGCTTGATTCAGTTTACAATAATGTAAGTATAGTACATAAATATAGAAGAAGAATGTAATCTAGAATGGCTTAGTTTCCAAAGTGTTTAGTAAACAGGAAAGTTTGCAGAGCTTTCCAAAATAAAATAAAGGGGCCTAGACTTCTAAATGAAAGCGGTAACTCATTCCAGAGCTCAGTTAGTTTGAAAATGAAAGAGTGTCTGAATCTCTTGAAAGTTCTATTTTTACCCCTTTGGGAAGGAAATGTAAGTTTTAATTTATTTGAACTCCTAGCAAGATGAGATCTGTATACATTCCAATCTAAAGGAACCAAAGTAATAAAAATGCCAAAGAGAATTTTAAATGCAATACAAATGCACTTAAATTGAATTCGAAGATACAATGGAAGCCAATGTAATTCCTTGAGCAATAATAATAATAATAACAGTTTATATACCGCAGGACCGTGAAGTTCTATGCGGTTTACAATGATTAGAAATGTTACAGGTTGAGTGAATAAGCAAAGTTACAGATTGAATGAATAAACAAAGTACAGATTTAGCGATAGGTGGTTCTTGCGCTCGGTTGTTAAGGACTAAGATTGAATAGGTTGGTTTCCTAAGTATTTCAGGAATAGATGTGTTTTCAGGCATTTCCTGAATTCTCCATAGCTAGTAGGCACAAGCAATTGTTCAAGGTCTTTACCCCATAATGCTGCTTGATGTGCAAGAAGATGTTGATGATGACTTTTAAATTTACAACCTTTAACCGGTGGAGAAATGAAATTCAGTTGTGAGCTTCGCTTGTGTCTGTTGGTTGAGAAAGAGAAAAGGTCTGTTATGTATTTAGGGGCTAAGCCATAGAGTACCTTGAAGCAAAAACAACCAAACTTGAATTTCACACGTGCCTCCATCGGTAGCCAGTGTATAAGTCGATAGGAAGGTGTCACATGATCAAACTTCTTCAGTCCACAAAGTAGTCTAACCGCTGTATTTTGAACTAGTTGCAATTGCCGCATGTACTTCTGGGGGAGTGCCAAGTAGGCGATGTTACAATAATCAAGTTGACTCAGAATAAGGGATTGTACTAGAATTCGAAATGATGAGGCATCGAAGTAAGCTCTGATGGACCGAAGTTTCCAGAGGGTGTGAAATATTTTTCTGATCAAGGAGTCTATCTGGTCTTTCATGGTCAGGTTTTGGTCCAATGTTACACCCAATATCTTCATAGTGGGTTGAATTGGATAACTAAAGTTGTTGATGCATATTGGTGCTTTAGTGTCGAGTGGGTATGGCGCTGCTATGAAAAATTTTGTTTTCTCTGAGTTTAGTTTTAGTCTGAATTCGGTCATCCATTGCTCCATCCGATTTAAAACTTCTGTTGCTTTGGGGGTGACTTCTGAGACAGAGTTGGTGAATGGGAGGATTATCGTGAAGTCGTCAGCATAGCTAAATAGTTTTATCCCTAGCTGGGATAGTTGTGCACCCAATGAGGACATGTAAACGTTGAAGAGCAAAGGGGATAGTGGAGATCCTTGTGGCACGCCAGATGGATTGCTCCATGCATCTGAGAGATCGTGATTAAAACGGACTTGGTATGTGTGTGATATAAGGAAACCTCAAAACCAGTTCAGTACTTCTCCTCTGATTCCGATTGCGTCTAGGCATTGTAACAGTTTTCCATGGTCCACCAAGTCAAAGGTGGAACTCATGTCAAATTACATGATTAGGGTGTTGAGGCCCTTACTGAACAAGTAGCGCAAATTGTCCAGAATTGGCCGCAATTACTGTTTCAGTGCTAAATAGAGGCCTAAAACCAGATTGAGTTTCGTGCAGGAGGGAGAATTGGTCAAGGTATTCCATTAGTTGGGTGTGTACCAGTCCTTCCTTGATTTTTACCATAAATGGAATAGATGCTACAGATGCTTTACAATTTTTTGGGATTGGGGTTATTATAATATGACCATTGTTGGTGAGGAAATTTCCATTGTATAGGTTATTGGTTAGATAATTCAATAGGGATAATTTAAAGCCTAATGGAGCTGCTTTCATAATCTCTGGGGGATGAGTCCAAGACACAGTATGAATTAGAATATTTGTTATATAATTTGATGTAGTTATTCCAATCTGAGTTGTGGAAGGAACTCCAGATCATATCCGCTGGTATTTCATTTCTTGGTATAATGGGGTTACATTATCAAATTTGCTCTTACCAAAAATGAGCTTGGCAGCGACACTCTGTATCAATTGAAGTCTCTGCAGACTGAACTTTGAGAGACCCAGGTACATTGAGTTGCAATAATCCAACCTTGACAAGATAATTGACTGAACCAATACAAAGAAGTGTTGCTGATGAAAGAGCGCTCTCACTCTTCTCAGGATACAGAGGCTAAAGAAACACTTTTTAACAAGAGAATTTAGCTGATCCTTAAATGTAAGAGATGAATTAATAACAATACCTAATATTAGCGAGGAAAACTCAATTTTCAGAAATTCTCCTAAGGTCACAGCTGAGGGAAAAGAATCTAACTTTGGACCAATCCATAAGAGTTTGGTCTTAGCAGCATTCAATTTCATCTGGACCATCATTGCCCAGGACCAAAACTTAGGGCTCCTTTTACTAAGGTGTGCTAGTGGTTTTAGGACGCGCTTATCATGCACTATATTACTGCACATGCTAAACGCTAATGTCTCTATAGAGTTTACATTAGTATTTTTCATTTAGCGCATGGTAAGCGTACGCTAAAAACACTAGCGCACCTTAGTAAAAGGAGCCCTTAGCAATGCAATGGATAATATTGGGTGTTGAACAAGATCTGGGCATTCTCAAGTAATATGATGATGTCATCAGCGTACGTTAATAGAGTTTCCTGAATATTCAAGTTATAGTGTTTTAAAGTACTCATGTAGATTGGAGACAATGGGGAGCCCTGGGGAACACCAAGACAGTCTGATCAAGGCCAATGTCTGAGAGGAGGTAATGCAGAATATTATGATTGACTATGTCAAAAGCTGCAGACAAATCGAACTGAAGTAAGATAGCATGTTATTTATAAGATTGCAACTGCTGGATCTTAGAAAGCAGAGAGACCAAAAGGGTTTCTGTGATGAAATTGGGCGGAACACATGCAGGAAAGTTAAAAGGATGGAAAACTTCTCCAGGTAACTTGAGAGTTGGCTGTCAATAATTGATTCCATAAGTTTAGTTAAAACTATAAACGATAAAGAGTTTTACCTCATGCAAAATTGTCATTTATTTAATAAGACATTAACTATTTTTTCTGCGGCCCTCCAAGTACCTACAAATCCAAAATGTGGCCCTGCAAAGGGTTTGAGTTTGAGACCACTGTGCTACGTTATTCTGAAGTTTTTTTTAATTGATTGGTACGTTCTCACTCTGTGGTTCATTCTCCTTTCAACAATACTAAAATATATAAGCATTCATATGCTAATGTTACTAGTCATCCAAAGTCAGCAGCGTCTAAAGTCCATTCTCAAAAAATACACCAAAATATATATTTTTTAAAAAGTGTCTACTTCTACGTCCAGCGTTTGATCATTCAGACTGCCAAGTCGTCTACCATTATACCGCATTCAAAAAAAAAAAAAATTGTCCAAGTCACAAATTCCTTTTGGATGTGGGAGGGGCAAGCAACGGTCACCCAGACTTGCCAACAAAGTAGTGGGGCACCTTACACGTAGGATCTCTTAGGGAGAGGAGATAGTGTATGCTTCAGATGGGCAGACTGGATGGGCCTTTTGGCCTTTATCTGCCATCATGTTTCTTTTTTTCTATTAATAATGGCTTATGGAAAATTTCTATTAGAATCTTTTTCTGATCTTCCCTTCTCCAGCCTGCCCTCTCCTAGTTTTGGGCTAGTTTTGGAGGGTTTACCATACACTGTAAGAGGGTAATGATGAGATGTGTACCTGGTACCCTTTTTGTAAAGTTCAGTGCCCCACTGCTCTGCTAGGATGTCTGTGTGACCACTCTACTGAAAATGCTGGCCCCTTCTGCAACCCAATAACTTGTTTTATGCATTTTTCATTTGGATGTTTTGTTTCTCGAAAATAGTAAAAAAAGATAGATGCACTAAAGGCGAACATGTTTAGAAAGGCCATTTTTGGAAAAAAAAAGTTTTGCAGTTTTGAAAATGGCCATGTCTCTACTCGATATTTGGACACACTTCCAAATAAGTCTAAACTTAGACATCATGTCAAAAATGCCCCTCTTTATTTTTTCTGAGATGTAGTGACCAGAATTGAACACAGTATTCAAGGTGTGTCCGCATCATGGAGCGATACAAGGGCATTATAACATTATCATCTTTGTTTTCCATTTCTTTCTTGATTATTCCTAACAGTAGAAGTGTGTGATTATTTTGTGCTGGCTTTCCTTAGTGCTTTGTGGGGGAAATTGGGCTATAAGAATATTGTTTTAGTGTATAATGTTCTTTCTTTTTATAAGTTTATGAGTTTATAATCTGTCCTGAATAAACAAGATAAAGAGAGAGAAATGGATTCCTCTAGAGAGGATTATGAGTGTGCGTTTGGGGTACTATCATGATTGTCTTGGAATAGATGTTGGACACAAAGACAAGTCTTGGGGCCCCATTGTAGCCCCTAGACCTTGCTTGGGGACTAACAGGTTCCATATTAAGAGTCACCACCCAGGAAAAGCATCTAGGTGTCATCGTTGATGATGCATTGAATCCCTCTACTCAGTATATAGCGGCAGCTAAGAGAACAAGTAGATTGTATAAATATACTAACACAGAGACAGACAGGGAGAACATTTGGGAGTTTGTCTTTCCGATTGAGTAAAACACCCTCTGAAACCAGAATGGGAACAGAATCCAATTTGCTGGATCCAGAGTCCAGTCTTTATAGTATTCTGTTACATATTCATGAACTCTCTGACCCACAAGTCAGTCATAAAGCCTCTTTGTTCTCTGTATATTTCCTTCATGTTTCTCATTTTCTCATCTGAATCCTGGCCCAATTTTTTTTTTTTTTTTTTTCAGTAACAGACATAAAAACAAGCTTCCTGGGTAAATGAGGGGGACTGAGAGGTGTTATCTTCCTTTAGGTTGCCAGTAGAAACTAAGTTGGAGCTCTTAATTAAAGAACAATTAATGATATATGCCAAACCTTCTCCTCATAGCTACAGGTGGCCTCCTAACCTGTTCCTGACTTGATTATGTAGTGTGCCTTATCAAGAAGGCATAGAAATAAGATGCTGGACATTTTTAGGGAGTAAAACTGGGTCTCTCAAAAGCTACTATAGTTATGGCTTGTAGTGACAGGTGAAAAGAGGAGTTTGGGCACTAGAGATGTCTGGATTATTATATTATGTTCCAGATGACTAGTTTTACCCTACCCAGGAACCCACTTGGTGTGAAACCAAATGTTGAGAAAGTTGCAGAATGAGGCCCAAATTGGGGCCCAGTATCCTGCCAACTAATAACAGTGGTTTATAGTGTCTTATTTAAAAAGAACTGAAAAAGAGATAAAGTTAGAAAGTCTAAGGTGAGCAGCTAATTATAAAGGGAAATAGTTAAAGTTAGGACCAAGCTTCAAAGTGGAAAGAAGAAAAACAGAGAAGAACAAGGTCTGTGTTTTCTTTCGCACAGTCTTGGCTCAATGCTCAGTCCTTATCTTTCTGCAAACAACATACTCCCTTCCCCAATTATCTCACCTTCAGCAGCCAAGGGGGTGTCAGTTCTGTGCCTGATTCTTCTGCCACCGGATTAAAAAAAAATAAAAATAGTTGTAGCAGAAATGGTTCTGGAAAAAGGCCAGCTATGATATTAAGCTATTATACCTCTTTTCCCACAACTCTCTTTACAAATACTGCATCATGTGCATATATTTCAGGTTCCTTTTTCCCACACATTATCACTTGCTGACATTAAACATCATTTGTCAGTTTGATGCCGTCTCTACCTAAATAGGTACAGTAAAGGTTTGCACTAACCTCAAAGAAAGGGGTAGATTCTCAAAACTAAAATCTGCCTTTAGTGCACTTCAGTGGCGTACTTAGCATATGTAACACCCAGGGCCCATCATTTTTTGACCCCCCCCCCCCCATCTGTATGAAAAACATGATTTTTAGTAACAATCCACACATCATACAAGAGTGAACTTAGAAAAGGCAGCATCATACATACTGCAGTGAGCAGTACAACATCAATACACCCATTGTAAAACTAAACAAGCCAGACTAGTAAAGATCAATCCTGCACAGTCAATCCTAACAGAAAACCATGTCGTTTGAACACACAGAACACAGAAAACACCTTTCCCTAGTATGGAATATGTAATCACAAACTAACCCCTCCCCCTTTTACAAAACTGTAGTGCGGTTTTTAGCCACGGTGGTAACAGCTCAGATACTCATAGAATTCAGAGTGTTGGAGCTGTTACCACCACGGCCAGCACTAAAAAATGTGCTACGGTTTTGTAAAAGTGGGGATAAAATACCAAGAACCACCAAGAAGCTGAACTCTGCATACAATGCAACACCACAGAAACAGCGAAGCATCTCCCCCAAAACAAAAAAATAAATAAATAGACAATTTTTTTTACCTTGTCTTCTCTGGTTTCTGTTTCCTCTGCTTTTTGTCACTCTCTTCCTTTCATTCACTGTCTGCCCCTTATATATGGCATCTTCTCTCCTATGTCCCTTCCAGAAATTGTATGCCCCCCCCTTCCATCTCTCCCTTCATCACCATTGGTCTGGCAACCATCTTCTTCCCTTTCCTCCTTCAATAGTCTGGCATCTTTTTCCTCTCCTCTTCTTCCCTTCCCTCTCCCACACTCCCATGGTCTGGAATTTCATTCTCTCCTCTCCCTTCCCCCCACTTCTATCAACATCTGCCCCCTTTCTTTCCCTCTTACCCAATTCCATCCAGTATCCTTTCCCCTTATGTCTCTCTCCTCTTTCCCTGCACACCACTTCCACCAGCATCTGCCCCCTTTCTCTCCCTCCACTACCTTTCCATACCACTCTGACCCCCCTTTCTCTCCCTCCACCACCCTTCCATACCACCCTGTCCCCTTTCTCTCCCTCCACTACCCTTCTAAGTTCCTTTCTCTCTCCCTCCAAACCAGCAAGGTTCCGCAATGACTGCGTCTGCCACCTCTGCTCTGGAAGACGTAAGTGACATTGGAGGAGGTGGACTGTCAGATGCAGGGAGTTTCAGCAAGATCCCATGATGACTGCATCTGCTGGTCTACCCTCTCCAATGTCACTTACGTCTTCCGGAGCAGAGGCGGCAGACGCAGTCATCACGGGAGCTTCCTGCACTTCAGTGCAGCTGCCGACTTTGCTCCGGAATAAGTACGGCCTTTTGCGCTGAGGTGCAGGTTCCATTGTAGAGCAGCATGGGAGGTTCCGTACCTAGCCAGCTGTGCACCCCCCTAGGGCATGCACCCTGGGTAGCCCCCCCCCCAGCCCTCAGTATGCCACTGGCGTGCTTATATTTTAGCGGTGGATTATCAAAATGGCTTACTGAGGAATTTTCCAAATCTTCTAGCATTCTTCCATACTACCATGCAAATGTAGTGTAATGAGGTCATTAATATTAACATGAGTGATTTTTTTATAATTGCCAAGTGATTCTCTAACCTTGTTGTGCCACAATTGTGGCCTAAATTTGCCGACAGGTCTGAGCTGTTGTTGCCTTACTTTCTAATCTTTGACCTCTGATTGGCTCAAGAAAAAGGTTTGACAGCTCATACCCCTATGCAAATTAAAAAAAAACAAACAAACCCCAAATTGAAGATCAGCAGGAGAGATGCCCACTCTCTCCTGTCATGTCACACAATCACCCGACATTACTAATCCCCTCCTTCCCTGCAGTGGGAGAGATGCCCACTCCCTCCCACTGCCAAGCAGGGATGCCTAGTCCCCTCCAGCCAGCAGGCCAATCTCTTCAAAATGGTGGGCCTTCTCCTCCATGGTGCATCCTGGGATGCACCGTAGATGGGCCTAAGGCTCTGATTGGCCTACCACTAGGGGTCCATGTTAGCCTACCATAAGGAATTTAATGGTTGAATCATGCATATGTAGCAGCAGCAGAAACCTAGTTCAGGTAGACCAAGTTTTATCTTGGATTCTTGTGAAATTCTAATACTGGAGGCCAGGCCTTGTTTTGGTTAACCTTCAAGACAGACTAGTGTACATTGAAACTGTGGAGCTCTCTTAGGGACAGGGTTGCAGGAAGACTATAATTGATTACCAAAAGGCTTTTATTCTTAGTTAATGACACCCATGAAGGGAACAGATTTTAACATTATTTTGAATATAAAGAAAGTATTTTGTTTTACTTGCACCTTTATGAGGGGCTGTGTCTGTTGAGACTCTGCACCAACACCTTCACTGTAGCTACAGTACAGGCCCCAAAGATAGCAAAGCTATAGAAGTCTCATAACATTACAGAAATAAGTTTCTGGTCACTTTGGTTTATTTTGAAAACTAATCATATGGACAAACAACAAAGACATCTCTTCGCTAAGGATGACATTCAGTAGCATCCTATTTTAAATTTTCTATTTTATTTCTAAATGTAAGCAGAAAACATTTGTGGTACAATAAAGCAGAGCAGAGCAATATACAACTAACAGAAAACTAAAATAGGAATTCAGGGTTTGAAAAGACTAGAAGAGAATGCTGTGTGCCTTGCATGAGGATAGTTTATTATTCTTAAATTAGCTGTGAGCATCACTTTCCGCAAATGTGCTATGACTGATTGTATTAAAATCTTTTGTTTAAACCCTGAGATTTTAGCACTGTTCCAGCAGGGTAGTCCCACAGCATTCCTCAAAGAAAAAAAATCCCTTTAGGAAATTGTCTGCATATCATGACATATTTTGGAACTCATGTGGATGTGGAGTGGGACCGTGCCGTGGACTCCTCCTCCCGGTTGTCCGATGGAGGCAGAGTGCTGTATTCTTCGGGAGCTGCTCATGAGCATCCGCCGCCCATCGAGAGCAGTGTGGCCAGGCGCTGGATTGTTCTATCTCTGTGCATCTTCTGCCTGGAAGTGACGAGTCAGGGCTGCAGCAGCTGGAAATTGGACTTCTGCCGGACTTATTTGATTTCGGTTTTCAATTTTTTCTTCCAGTTTATGAATTATTTTAAATTTTATTCCATTGTTTTTACCCCTATTGTTTTTATTTTATTAACTGAATTCTATTATTTAACGGTTCCTCCCTTCCATTCCTTTTTACATATTACTTTAATTCATTTACATATCATTTACATAGATGGTGTTCCTATCTGTAAAGTTAAGAATTTCTATTGAAAAATTCTACATACTTCTCTCCTCTCCATTCCTTCCTGCCCACCATAGTCCACCCTACCCTCTTCTAACCCCTTCCTCTGTAATATCTTTACTTTTTAATAATTGTTTTCTCAGCTACTTTAGCTAGATTGTGAGCCTTCGGGACAGTTAGGGAAGTTCCAAGTACCTAATTTTATTTTTATTTTATTGTAACCCGTTCTGGGCTCCTGGTGAGGATGGGCTATAAAAATGAACAAATAAATAAATAAATGTGGAACATTAAACCTCAAAATACTTTCAAATAGGGAACAATGAGCCGCTTACAAAGCACATGCTGAAAAAAAAATCCAACAAAAAACAGGAGAGTGAATTAAATATATGAGCTGGGACAGTGAGTGTCCTTTTCTGGTAAGAGCAGAGTGTCTAAAATACTCATTAGATCTCAGTGCCATCCCAATTTATATCTGCAGTGTTTGTTGCTGGTGAGATGTAAATGTAATGAAACCACATTTGCCAATCATCCTTCACTGCCTCAGACTGTTATGAAATGTGTGCTCATTCTTCCAATTTTGGCAATACTGAGGCTATTACAGCTTTTATTCAGTTTTGTAATGAAAGGAGAGCAGCTGCTAAGCATGCAAGGTTAACAAGCCTTGGCATAATATTAAAGCTAATTTGTTTTTAAGATTTTCCAAAGCACAGGAGTTCGTAGAAGTTGCTCTTCACAGATCAAGCTTCTTTTCCAAATGTAATCAATAAGAACCAGATCTACAAAAGAGCAGGTTGAACATCAGAAAATACAGGGTTCTAGGGTTCAATTCACAATGGAAAGCTACATCCAAGGAGCTGACATATTGAGCAGTTGCCAGAATTTTTGGGCTTGTGAACTATATTATACATGAAAAAGACACGATCAATACCATAGAACAGATACTGTACCTAGACATACCTAAACGGTGTACGAGTGGGTGTTGAAAAGTTCTCAACCCAACCAACTTCACAAATTCTTAGCATTATTTTGCCACTATAGCTGGAAAGAGTGTTATTTTATTTCGTTAAGTGCCAATTTGAAGAAACAAAATTATATATTTTGACATTGCTTCAGATCATTGATTGAACCATATCCACATCATTCTCTTCTTGGTTGAGCTGAGAACTTTTCACCCCCTCCCCTCCCTTTGTAGCTAATCAACATTAGTATGACATAGTTTAATCACACAGTTGAGCTATTTGATGGTTTCCAATAAGTGAAGTCAAGCAGAGTGATCTTTAAGAAGCATCACAAAAAAAACAAGAATCAGCAATTTTATCATTTACTAGTCAGGAACACAGTTCCCAAAATTCATAAATTGCAAAAGCCTAAGTAATTATGTGTTTAACTGGTGACTTTTCTAACATTGGGACTCACATCTCAACCATTCCACTAAAAACCATTTTCATACCTCATCTTCACCAAAGAAATCCCCAAAATTTCATTAATGGCCACAGCTTTATGTAATTTTTTCTGTTTAACTTTAATATCAAATGAATGAACAACCTGCAACAAACTTTTATTCGATTTGGCAGATCGACTCACTGGAGCTATTCAGTGATGAAACTAGCTCCACCATCAACACCATATTTGTTATGACCTCTTGTGATTTATGGTGTTATCAAGTCATATCATAACTCGTGGTAGTGCCACCCACAAGCCCATATTTTCAATTAGTCTCATATCCTTTGTCATAACCTCAATCTGCTTCAGGTATAAAGCTCTATCTAGGCTCACTTCAACCACTGTGACTGCCCTCCATCCAATCCCCTAATCTCTCCAGAAAGAGGACCACCATACCCCCCCTGTCAATCACCAAGAAACCCCCCCAAGAACTACCACCTGACCCAAACCTCTGTGAAAAGGAGGGGGCTGGGAAATTCTGCTTCCAACCCCAATCTCCCCCCCTCTTCCTCCCATACCCCAACTCCTCTGCTGCCCACAAAAATGTTCCCTTGTTGCTATCCTCCCCTCTACATCTCCCTTCTCCTTCCCATCCAAACCAGCAATACCTAATCCCTACCAATCAGCATCCTTGATACCCTTTTCCATCCAATCCACCTTTTCTCACCCTACCCTGCTACACTCCCACCCTTAGCCACCACCCTTAGCCAAATCCCCATCTAATTCCCTTTCTTCCAGGCTTCACTTCACCCATTGTAATGAGCCACCCAGTTCAGAATGGGTGGCTGCCTTATAACATTAATCATTGTAATAACATCTTCTATGTACATGGTGTCTGGGAAGAAAAGGCCTCCCCAACAATTTTCCAAATAATCCCAAAATGTCCTATTGCAGCAGAAACTTCTTCCTGAAATTTTATATATTTCTGCGTACTTTATTTTGATGGAGCTCCAGCACATCAGGCTCAGAAAACAGTTAACTTGTCTCTTCTTTGATATTTCTGGGCCATAGACTAAAGTCCACCAGGTATTGTCCTAGGTTCCAACTGCTGAAGTTGCCATCTAAGCTCACTCCAGCCTATCCAACCATCCCATTGTTTGCAAGATATCTACTGTAAAGTCTGGCCAATAACATCATCATGTTCCAATTAGTGGAGTTTCCATTGATGCCTTCCCCAGCCTATCCTACATGAATCATTATATGGGACTCAAACCGTACAAGTCTGTCCAATACTGGCCTTAGTTCTTTAATCTATACCATTTGTTTTCTAATTAGAGATCCTCTGTGTGTATTCCACGCTTTTTTGAATTCCATCATCGGTTTCCTCAGTTCATCAGTTCACAACTGCTCTACCCCAAAAAACTAACTGCTACAAACTGCCCTACCCTGAAAACCACCCTGCAACTGCACTACTATCCTATAAACTACATCACCTCCAAACATTCTTCATCCACAAACTACCACAAAACTGCCCACCGCTATGCTAGTTATCCCTACCCAAACAACTACCCTCTGCAACTGCATTGCTCCCCCACAAAATGCCCCACTCCTAAAAATGACTCCTCCTAAAAATGACTCCAATTTGCCTACCACCTCACAAACTGTCTCTATCCCCAAAACTATCCCCAGAACTCTCCCACCACCCTATAAATTGCTCCTATTTTCAAATTGTCCCATGCCGATATTTAGCCCACAGGAGGCATCCCACATAGGTGCTGTGGTTGGCATTGACCCCATTTATTCAATGCCAGGCTGTTTCTAGTGACTGGCAATATCTGGGTTTTTTTTGGCTAGCACTAACTTAACTGGCCAAGGTGCTCATAATCGAAAGAGAAAAACGTCCAAAAACTGGCCTAAGTCAGTACTTGGACAATCATAACTCAAAAACGTCCAAGTGCCGATAATAAAACTGGGTTTTGGATGTATTTAAAAATGACCTAGGCCTTCATAGTGCCGCTGAACGACCAAAGCTAAATGGGGCGTTTCAGGAGGAATGTCGAAGGTGGGAGTTAGGCGGGATGTGGGCCGCCTTAGACTTAGTCGTACAGCATGTATAACCGAAAGTTATAAGGTCCAGGATCGACGGAACTTGGACTTTGTGACTTAAACCATTTAAAACATGGTCTAAGTCACAAAAACCCACTTAAACTCACCAGACCCCCCCCCCCACACTACCCCAGGGATCACCCCCCCCCCAATATAAATCATAATCACACCTTTAAAATTCAGACTCCAGACCATCATCACCTGGCAGCCTGGCATAGGAAAGGCTAGTCGCCAGCACAGAAGCGGTTTAAGCCATCTTGGGGGTGGGTTAAGGACTCATGGAGAGGAGGACCCATGCCCATAAGCCCCTGTTATCACTGCATTGATACTTAAACATGTGCACTCCTCTATATACCCCAAAACCCTTTTATACTGGCATATAAGTAGCTCCTGCAGCCATAAGGGCTATTGGGGTGGTAGATAAGTGGGTCTAGGGGATTCTGGAGGTGGTTTGGGGGGCTCACTGTGACCTATATGGGAGCTGTAGTGAGATGATGACATGGCACCCTTTTTGTGAAGTTCACAGTAGTGACCTGTAAGGTACCCCACTATTTAGGTGCCATGTCTGGGTGTTCAGTCCATCACTTTGCAGACCCCTCCCACTTCCAACAGGGCTTGTTCTAGGCGTTTTTGACTTGGACGAAAAGTTGGACAAAAATGTGGTATAAAGATGGACGATTTGGCGACTTGGACGATCAGATCAGCAGGACGTATATTTAGATGATTTTCGAAAGAAAAAAAATTTTGGACATATTTTTCGAAAATGTGTCCTAGGCTGTTTTTTAATTTGGACAACTTGCAACTGAGATGAAAACAGACTTAGACATCCCTTTCGATTATGCCCCTCCACGTGAATAGTCAGAATTGGCTGGTTAAGTTAATAGTGAGCAAGATAGGCCTGCTATTTATATGGCCTGGTTTGCCCTTAGCTGATCAGCACTGAATTTTGTCGGTTATCGTGCAATATAGTCAGTTAACTTTTTTGGTGCTGATCATGGCTCTTCAGCAGAGATAACCCGTTATCTCGCACTGAATATTTGTGGTTAGGCACCAAACCGATCAGTGGCCATTTCTGCCCAATTAAATTGGGGGCTGACTTTAAGTAAAATGGGGAACACCTGAAGAAAGGGCTGATGGGATGGGGAGGAACATACGAGAACTGAAAAGAGTTATAAAAATGGCTATAGACCTTTATGAAAGGAGAAGAAATAAAATCAAGAGGAAAAGGAAATCAATATGATTCTTCATACAAGTGGCTGAATGAGGACAGTGTTGGGCTTTCTTCTATGGTCTGTGTTCCATTAGGGTTGCCCTGAAAAACCTAAAGGTTATTTTTTTTTAAAAAACTGTGCATTCAGCATGAGACCTTGTTGCAAGGAGTTGAACAGCAAATTTATCCTGACTATCTCAAGAAGACACCGATTGCTTGAGTGTTTGGAACACCATTGATAGATGACTACACCAAAGTGTGCATGTTTAGCTTTTGGCAAAGTATGTTAAATTTATGTCATTTTCCACAATAAAGTGCAGATATTGAAGGCTCATTTAGGGGGTCCTTTAGATAGATTGTGAGCCCACCGGGACAGATAGGGAAAATGCTTGAGTACCTGATTGTAAAAAACCGCTTAGATAACCTTGATAGGCGGTATATAAAATCCTAGTAAACTTGTAAACTTAAGGTGTGATTTGATGTGCGCTAAAGATTAGTACCCTCAAAGGGCTCCTTTTATCAAGCCGCGCTAGCGGTTTAATGCGCGTAATAGTACGTGTCAAAACGCCAGCCGCTACTGCCTCCTCTTGAGCGCGTTAACCCCGCTAGCGCGGCTTGATACAAGGAGCCCTAAATACTAAGGCGCCCATAAAATATATTTATTATTTAATTTTCTATACTGTTCTCCCAGGAGAGCTCAGAACAGTTTATATGAGTTTATTCAGGTACTCAAGCATTTTTCCCTGTCTGTCCCAGCAGGCTCACAATTTATCTAATGTACCTGGGGCAATGGGGGGATTAAGTGACTTGCCCAGGGTCACAAGAAGTAGTAGCTTTAACCACTGCACCACACTCTCCCCATGGATGCCTTAGCATTTCGCGCACACTAATCTTTAGTGCACATTAAATCGGATAGCGCGCCTTAACAAAAGGACCCCTTAATAAAATACTGGTAGATTTTATGCCTAAAATGTCTTTTTATCATTATTTGATGACAGGAGAATGCTTTCCTATTCTATTGTGGTTGTAACACTGCATTAATGGAGTTCTAGGGAATCTGACACCACTTGTTATAATAAGCATATTGGAGACGCTAGTGTTATTTCTATACTGATTTATTATTCTTTTTCACTAAAACAGAGTTGATATAAAATGTCTTTTTATCGATGTACCATCGCTAAGTGTGAAAAATTTGCTCCATTATGCAAAAAATAATAGCAAATTTTAAGAAAAACAGAGCTTCATGTAATCAGTGGCTTTGACAGATTCCAGGAACATTTTAAAAAAAATTATTTTCTGATCAAGCACAATCATACTCATGGGAGAAACTTCAATATGCACAGTTTTTCCAATTTTAGGTTTTCTGAAAAACCCTAGTGTTCCATAAATGACAAGGCAGATTAGGATAGGCTTAAGTGGGCTTTGATGGCAGCTCCAGTAGTTGGAACATTAAGGACAGTGACAGGAGGACTTCTACAGTCTTTGGGCCAGATTCACTAACCTCCCTTTGCGTGTGTGATCCGTGGCCGAGTCTTCCTGGCCGACCCATCCACAACGCGTCCTCACGCAAATGGGGGTGATCGGAGCCGACTACACAGATTGCTGCAGAGCAATCCTGACGCAGGCGCAGACCATCTTCTTTGCCTGTAGATGGTCTGCACATGCTCTTCGCGCAAGGAAGAGCTTTATTTTTTTTGTATGGTTATTTTAAAGCAAGGCAGTGTTTCTGAATAATGCTGAAGACAGCATAGGCAGGTAACAGTTAAAATAAATTCTAGGCGGTGAGATAGAGAAAAGCTAGAGTGGTGGAAGGGCTGGTGCTCAGCGGTTCAGCAATGCCAGCACAGCATGCCTCTGCATCCAGAACAGCACACCCGCCTCACATGTGCCTGCCTGGGCTGATCCTTTCAGCAGGACACAAACACAGCGGCACAGCGCAGGCCGGGAACTCTCCTCTCTCGACGTGTGACAGGAGATCAAATTCGACTCCCCACCATCCCATTTCAACTTTTTTTTCCCTCTACACTTGAATGCTGCCGCTGCCTGTGTGGTTGTCTTGCCGAGTCTTTCACTTATGTGTGCAATGGAAGAGGTTGAATTCCTGAAAGAGAGACTCCAAGCTAAAACCGTTTTGCGAGCCCTTTACTTTACTTTTCGCAACTCTGTGGTTTTAACCCACGGGTTTAAAGCAAGGCTGCATTGCGTTGTGTTCTGGAACTTAACAGAGCACGCCTTAGTGCAGTCCTACTTTAAACCCATGGGTTAAAACCATGGAGTCAGGGCGGCAAGAGCAGGAGAGTCATGGCAGAGAGCATGGCGGTTTACTTTGGGGAAAGTTGGCTGGGATTTCAGGGCGGCATGGAGCAGGAGAGTCGGCAGGGTCGTGAGCAACTGGTCCTCAGCAGTCACTTGTTTTGGGATTGGCCAGCCCAATCGGTGTTCCTTTTTCTTTTTAGTGAATCATTGTCTTCCTCCTTTACATGCCGTTTCCCCTCATTTGCATGGATGGATCGGGAGGCAGGTTAGTGAATCAGGTCGAGGGTCGCAAACTGGTCGCAAAGCAGTTGGGACACTATCAGTCAGCTTAGTGAATCTGTCTCTATATCTCAGAAATGGCAAAGAAAGACCAGGATTAAGTATTTTTATAGCACATCCATTGTTAGTTTAATCAAGAATTTATAATGAGTGTGACCGTTGGAAGACTGGTTGGACCATTCAGTCTTTACCTGCCATCATCTACTATATTACTCAAAAACTATCCCTTACAACAAATTCTAACCTAAAAAAACTAAACTGCAAATACCCAATAGCTCTCAAACAGCCCCGCCTCAAATGTCTCAGCAATCACTTCCAAAACCACCTCCCCACAAAATGATCCAAAACCTTGCAAACTTTTCCACATCTACAAATAAAGCCCCACACCTGCCTTGCTGCTCTGCAAACTGTACTTTCAAAAACTACCTCTCAGCAACTGCCACATTAATCTGTCCCCTCCCCAACTAACCTCACTTGCAAAATTTCCTACCATCCCCTAGCTAACGCACACACACACATACCTCAAGAACTTTGTCAGATAAGTATCAAAGTAAATTTTAATTTTTTTCACAAAGTTTCATTCACTTTTTTGTTCTATTGATTTCACAGATTTTTCCTGTCTTCGGGATTCTTAACCAAGCATTATTTCTTTCTCTGTTTTCCTTTATCTCTTCCTCTGAATTTGTCTGTGCCTTTGTATTCCTTTGCTGCCATCTATATTTTACTCCTGGGGTAATTCTGCACTACCATGCAATGTAGAATTATCTACTTCTGCAGAATGATTCTACTTTTCCCAAGCAGAATTCAATGCAGTCTGCTTTTGCAGTGCAAAGCAGCATAGATATTCACTTTCTAGCTGCCTCCCACACTTCCTGCACATTCACCAGTCCAGTGTGGCAAAAAGAGGAGCTGACTTGTTACCATATGGAGGATGGATAGAGACATCTGGGTTTTACTTCTATTGAAAACAATGGAAGTAAAATCCGGATGTCTCAATCCTTCCTCAGTTCATTGTTTTCAATAAAAGTAAAACCCGGATGCCTCTATCCAGCCTCCTTACTTCCATTGCTTTCAATGGAAGTAAAACCCAAATCCTCCATTTTCTGGAGCCATATGGTAACCCTTTGTCTTAGGATTAAAGTTGCGTTATTTGCTCTTTAATGTGACTTAATGGGCCCTGATGCAGCTTGACTTGCTACCGCAGATTAAATAGTAATGTCATGTAAAATATGTAAATGCATATAAAGCAGCTCTTTTCTCTATATAAAAAACATAATATGACTTTCAGTGATACACCATAAGTTGCATTAAGGGTAGAAAATGATGATACAATAACTCAATTCGAAAGCTTCATCAGGCGGGGGACTGGATTAATTAGAGATTGGGGAAGCGCTTGTGGGGGGGGGGGGGTAATTCGGGGTGTTGGAGATGTGTATCCGGCGAAAGGGGAGGGAGGGTGAAGAAGCTCTGACGGTCCTATCTCTGTTCTGGGAACATCAGGCCACAGCTTTGTAGTTCAATGCTCCCAAGCAGCTAAAATAATGCTACTATCACACCAGCATTCTGCATTCTACTCATATATTGTGCTAATTTATCCTTTCTTATGTTTGATTTTCAAACAAGGAATGTTATTATAAATGTAAGGAACAATTTATCTCCAGTGTCCTAGTAGAGCAGCTTGTGAGCCAAATACAACTTTCCAGTGTAGCAATGTCTTTAAAATTTAAAATGTTCATGAAACTACCACTTCATCATACAGCCCAGTAAATCTAATGACTTAGCCAGATATGTCTTTCATAGTTCACTTTTCAATCAGCTCAGTCACTGCCTCAAGCGGAACTGTTCTTGTCATAAGTCCATTTGTATTATATTATCACTCACAATTCCATTTCTGTACAGCATACACAGCAGATACTTTAATCTCATTTCAACATTCAACTGATTATAGAGTGCTGACTGATCACTCATTTTCTTTTTTTTTTAAAAAAACCCTTAAATTCCATTTTTTAAATCAAATTGTTCAATTTGGTCACTCACTTTCAGTGACCAAAGACCTTTGAAAACCTTCAATAGCTCTTTTCTAGCCACCATTCAATTCAGGGTTCCTTCAGGGCCCCTTTTACAAAGCTGCAGTAGCAATTCCAATGTAGCAAATATGATGCAGTCCATTCAATTTCTATGGACTGCGTCATATTTGCTGCACGGGGATTCACTACTGTGGCTTTGTAAAAGGGGTGCTCAGTTACTCAATATTAGAACATAAGAACATAAGAATAGACCAAAGCCCATCAAGCCCAGTAGCCCATTCTCACAGCCAATTGAGGTCACTAGTACCTGGCCAAAACCCAAGGAGTAGCAACATTCCAAGCTACTGATCCAGGACAAGCAGTGGCTCCCCACCATGTCTTTCTCAATAACCTTTCCCTTGGAAATTGTCCAAACCCTTCTTAAAACCAGCTATGCTATCTGCTCATACCACAACCTCTGACAACGCGTTCCAAAGCTTAATTATTCTCTGAGTGAAAAAAATCTTTCCTCCTATTGTTTTTATTTTTATTTTATTTTTTTAAAGTTCTATTTTTATTGATTTTGGAAAAACATACATACAGAAAGTACAATCAAATACAATAAACTAATCTCACAGAAGCACTTATATATAACAAATATTGATTAGAATAAACCTTCTATCTTATAAACCCTCCCATCCACCCTGCCTCCCTTTACTGGAAGTCTTTTTCAAGGGTCCCACGACAACAAGAGGGCATCCGTTGAAAATCAGGGGCGGGAAACTACGAGGTGACACCAGGAAATTCTTTTTCACTGAAAGAGTGGTTGATCGCTGGAATAGTCTTCCATTACAGGTGATTGAGGCCAGCAGCGTGCCTGATTTTAAGGCCAAATGGGATCGGCACATGGGATCTATTCACAGGGCAAAGGTAGGGGAGGGACATTAAGGTGGGCAGACTAGATGGGCCGTGGGCCCTTATCTGCCGTCTATTTCTATGTTTCTATGTTTCTATGTTTCTATAACTTTTAATATCAGATCTGGTAAAATAGATTAATTTATGACTTCAGTTACCTTGAATGTGTGTTACAAAATCGTCTAATGAAACCCAGATTTCTTTAAATTTCCGGGTATCGCCCTTATGTTCTGCTAGAATTTTTTTCAAATCTATAGTATGTAGCTAGCGTTTCCCACCAAAATGGAAAATTTAACCTATCACATTGCTTCCAATTTCTAGTTATCATTTGTAGAGCCAAACCCGTCTCTATTAAAATGAGTTTGTCCTTATGTTTTTTAATAGGGTTCTTATTCATTATAGAAGTTCCAGACATAATTAGATAGATTGTGAGCCCGCCGGGACAGACAGGGTAAAATGCTTGAGGACATGAATAAACTCATGTAAACCGTCCTGGGAGAACGGTATAGAAAATTGAATAAATAAAATAAAATAATTATTCCGTATGTTAATGGAATGGGAACTTCAAGAATAAGATTTATCTTGCTCCATATGGATTTCCAAAAAATTAATATTAGAGCGCATTGAAATAAAAGGTGATCTAGAGTTCCCACCTCTAGATTACAGTGCCAGAGCATTTATTCGAGTTTGCATTATTTACTTTGTGTAATCTCAGCAGCGTCCAATAAACTCTATACAATAAAAAGTATATAAAGTTTGTTTCATCGATGCAGCCGAAAGACAGTTCACTTGGGAGTTCCAAAGCTGGGGTCATTCTTTTAATGATATATTATACTGCGTCTCCAAGCTCCAAATATCTTGCAGAACTGTTTTATGTTTTATAGTTGAATATTCACCTAGTAACTTGTACCAATTAGAGGCTTGGTGACCTTGGAAGTTCACTTGAAAACACAAGAACTGGAAGCTATGTTGTCCTATTAATGACCTCCATTCAGGAAAACCTTTTATAATTGCTTGTTTTAATTGTAGCCATTTAAAGCACTGATTTCTTGGTAAGTCAAATGTCTGCTGTAGTTGGGTGAAAGATAGCACATACATCATCTAATGTTCTAATACTGGCGTTTATCCACTCTTTCCATAAGATTTTTGAATTTGGTATCATAATTTTAGAATTCAACCATAGAGATTGAAATTTTGTTTTCTTAACCAGGAGTGGCAACATAGAGGGGCATAATAAAAAAAACATCTAAAGTCCCCTTTTGGCATAAGGTCTTAAACGTTGAAAGTAGAAGCAGAGAAAATGTTCATTATCAAAAAAAAACGTCCAAAAGGAGGGTTTTTTTTTTTTATAATGGCCTGCCTCTAGTTCAGCTGTTTAAACGCTAAGTCCCAAACACCCAAAACAAGGGCTCCCTCCTGCCCATATTTTAGTGGGGGATGGGGGTTAGGGGGTGTCACCAGGCCAGGAGGGCTTGGGCTCCCTCCTGGCCCCATCGGACTCGACAGGAGGGGGGGTTGGGGATCACGGGGCAAGTGGGCTTGGGCTCCCTCTTGCCCCAATGCTGTCGGGGAGTTGGGGTACCACCGGGGATTTGGGCTCCCACTTGTCCCGAACGTAGTCGGGGGTTTGTGGTGCCACTGGGGAAGAGGGCTTGGGCTCCCTCTTGCCCCGAATGTAGTCGGGGGTTCGGGGTGTTGCCGGGTGGGAGGGCTGATCACTGCAGGAGTGATGGCTCATCTCCTGCCAGCGATGGTGATCAACCACCCCCCTCTGAACTGCGGCATTTGGAGTGAGGATTGCTGGCAGGGGAGATGCCCTGCTACGATGCTCACCCCGAAGTGCTACAATTCGGAGGGGGGTGGGCAATCACCATCGCTGGCAGGAGAGATGAGCCATCTCTCCTGCAGCGATAGGCAGGTTGCTGGGGCTGCTAAGCTGCAGCGATCAGTTCAGCTGCCCCTTTTTCAGCACTTATACCTGTTTTGACTTGGTCTAAGTCAAAACGTATAAGTGCCGACTAGGCAACCTGCCTAAAGTTTTGGTTATACCTGCTGTATGCCTAGGCCTAGGTCGGCCCACCTCCCGCCCGCCTTTTCCCCTCCTCTATGCATTTAGAGGCAGGGAAAAGGCCTAAGCTGGTTTTAGATACATCTAAAACCAGGTTTGATTATGGGTACTTGGACGATCAGGTTTTTTGATCGTCCAAGTACCCATTTAGGCCACATTTTAGACTTTTTTTTTAATTATTATGAGCCCCATAGCATCCAAAGATCTTAGAGTCTTCCAAGTAGCTTGAAAAATTCTATTATCTTTATAGATCCTTGGAAGTCCAATACTTAATAAGTGATTAAGTTGGAGTGGCGCCATCAGATTTGCTTCAAGTGCATGCCGATCCATGAAACATTCTAAAAGTTCTAGAAGAACCCAGTACATACCTTGATGAAGAATATATGCTTGATGATATTTATAAAAATTTTGAAAATTGATTCCACCATTACCGTATTTTCACCCATATAATGTGCATACGTGTATAACACGCATATGCGTATAGCGCGCAGGTCCAAAGCATTTCAGTAAAAAAAAATTTATATAGCACGCACACACGTATACCGCGCATGCTGCTATAACCTCCTCCCACTCCCGCTTACTCTTCTGGCCTGCAAACCGGCATCCTCCCCCCCGCTCGCGTCACCCCCTCCCCCGCGATCTTATATCCCCCCCCAGCACCGCAAAACATCTCTTACCCGATTGGGCACCGGCACCAGCACCAATGCACAGGACGTGCCAGTGTCAGTGCCCGAAGATCCTCCCTCGTTGTTGCTGAGCTGGGCTGTGCTGGGCGGTGCGAGGGAGATCCTCCTTCTTCCTCGTGCCGGGCTGGACTGGGCTTTGAGCATTTGTGCATGCTCAAAGCCTTCTGGTCTCGCTCTCTCCGAGTGCATGCTCAAAGCTTTCTGGTCTCGCTTTCTCCGAGAATCTCGGAGAGAGCGAGACCAGAATGCTCAAAGCCCAGTCCAGCCCGGCACAAGGAAGAAGAAGGATCTCGCTCGCACCGCCCAGCACAGCCCAGCCCAGCAACAATGAGGGAGGATCTTTGGGCACTGGCACGTCCTGTGTGCCAGCATTGGTGCTGGTGCCGGTGCCCAATCGGGTAAGAGATGTTTTGCGGTGCTGGGGGGGATGTAGGATCGCAGGGGAGGGGGGTGACGCGAGTTGGGGGGAGGATGCCGGATCAGAATGAAAAAAAAAATTGTACAACGCGCTCATGCATATAACGCGCAAGGTTATGCCCGGTTTGTAAAAATCGTGTATAACGCACGCGTTATATGCGTGAAAATACGGTAATTAGATTTTTTTGTAATGAAGATAAGGCAATTCTAGGGGTCTTACCAGACCACAAAAAATCCAAAATAGTTCTATTTATTTTTTTATAAAAAGAGATCTGAAAATAGATAGGAAGCATACTCGTCTGGTAGCAAATTACCGTTGCAATCATCATTTTAATTGTTTGTACTCTCCCCCACCAAGTAAGAAGTAACGGATTCCATTGCTCACACATCTCCTTAACCATTATCAATATTTGTTTTTCATTGGCAAGTATAGTATCATCTAATGTTCTTTGGATTATTATTCCTAGTTATTTTATTCCATCATCTTTCCATGGGAATGGAAAAGGGTCAAATAAACCTTTAACACTATGAACATTTAAAGGGAGGACTTCAGATTTGTTCCAGTCTATCTTATAACCTGAGATGGTTCCAAAATTTTCAATCAATTGAAGCAAAGAAGGAATAGATAATTCTGGATTAGTCAAATGCAACAAGATAACATCTGTGTAGGCAGAAACTTTGTACGTTCGACCTGCATATGAGATTCCCTTTATATCCACTGCTTGCTGAACTGCCAATAGTAAAGATTCTAAAATAAGATTAAAAAAAAAAAAAAAAAAAGTGGAGTTGAGGAGGAAGTGACGTCATCGCCACGGATGGGAGCATGAACTGAGAGCTCCGTTCGGGCCGGCGAAATAACTATCATTTCGGTGTGTAAACGGCGCAAATTTTTTGTCCCCGGGGGCTGGTGAGGTGTGCGAAGTCACAGTGACCACTATGGCAACGCAAAAAAAGTTGCCCGGCGACAAACCCGGCCAGCGCACGATGGAACAAGCACTGAGCCGGGCTGCACGTGGCAGCATGGGCCCTGAGACGTGCAGCGGGGAGGCGGCGAAATTGAGCGGGACCCTAGCGGCTGTGACTGACATGCTTGTGGACCCGGTACCAGAGAGTACACCAATGGACCTGCTTACTAAAGCGGATATGCAGCGATGGATTGCAGAGGTAAAATCTGAAATCTCTGCGGTGGCGGTGCAGGTTCGGGAGGCGGTGCAGGAGTTGCGCACTGACCTGGTGGAGGTGGGCACGAGGGTCGAGGTGGTGGAGATGCGCATGGATAGCTGTGAGGACAGTGTAACCGGAATGCAGAGATCACTGGAGACGGTGTCTGCGGATTACCAACTTCTTCTGGATAAGGTCGAGGACCTGGAGAACCGCACCCGGCGTAATAATTTGAGGGTGCGGGGCCTACCAGACCTGCCTGAGTTTAAGGATGTTCGTGCTACTACAATCAAGCTGATCAGGTGGCTCCTGCAAGATGACACATTGGAGCCGGGACTGGAGCGGGCTCATCGCGCGCTGGGACCCCGGACACTGGATCAACCAAAAGATATAGTGTTGTGTCTTCAGAGCTTTGTCCTTAAAGAGCGGATCTTCCGCAGAGCCCGGGAGATGGGCATGGTCACCTGGGAGGGTCACCTGCTGGAGTTTTATCAGGACCTAGCTGCTGGCACGCTCCAGAAACGGCGGGCGTTCAGAGAAGTGACCAAGGCTTTGCAGCGCAGCAATTTGCGCTATCGTTGGACTTACCCTTTTGGAGTTGTTATTACCATCAACGGAGTCCACATCAGAGTTACCACTGTTCGAGAGGCTCGTGGGCTGTTGCAACAAGCGGGTATTGAGATCCCTGAGGAGGCTGTTCCGGCGGGAGGTGTGGTGCCTGGCCAGGGGGGGCGTCCTGCCTCCGCCCTCTGGCAACGAGTGGAAAATGGATCCCAGAGCGGGAGGGATGGCCGAGGGGGTGGACCCCCTCTTCGGGCCACCGCTTCTTCCTCAAATGCTCCCCCCTGAGAGCTGACTGACTGTACTTGTTCTTTTCCTGTCTCTACTGCCAGTTTCATGTCTCGGCGGGGGGTCTTTGGACCCCCCCCCCCCGAGGGAATGGACTGTTGAGTCTTGCCCCTTGGGAGAGTGTTTTGTGGGGGTTATACACTACCTGGTTTGGGATGAGGCGGGAGGGGGAAGTTGAAGGTTTTGGGTTTGTGTTATATGGGGGGTAGTGTAGTGTGGGGGAGGGGAGAGTGTGCATTATGACATGGGAGTTTGGGGGATTAGTGGGTTGGGTGTGGGGGATCCTTGTACACACCGTTTTTGATAGTTGATGTTTGAGTGTGGGATGTGTGTAAGGGGCCATGGAGATGGTTCACTTC
The DNA here is from genome assembly GCF_902459505.1 of Geotrypetes seraphini. Taxonomy (NCBI): domain Eukaryota; kingdom Metazoa; phylum Chordata; class Amphibia; order Gymnophiona; family Dermophiidae; genus Geotrypetes; species Geotrypetes seraphini. Next base: position 134,997,293 of record NC_047085.1, read on the forward strand.
TTTGTATGTTGGTGGGAGATCTGAGGACTCTCACTGTGGGGGAGGGGGGTGGTGGGGAGGGATGGGGGGAGAGGGGGGGAAGTGGGGACATACCTGCTGGGGTTGGGTTTGCATTGTCATTATTTTATTTGGAATATGGGGGTGTTTAAATTGGTCTCTTATAATATTAGGGGTCTCAATTCCCCCAACAAGAGAAGGGCCTTCTATAGGGAATTGCTCCGTTTGAGGGCTGATGTCTGCTTTGTCCAGGAAACACATTTACTGCAGTCCCATGAATCCTTGGTTGGGGATCACAGGTTCCCGCAGGCCTTTTGGGCATCCCGGGTGGGCACTTCTAAGAGGGGTGGGGTGGGAATTCTTATTCGTAAGGGGATCCGTTGTGAGGTACGTAGGGTGGTGAGGGATCCTCAGGGCAGATACATTATGTTGGAAGCTATGATTGAGGGGGTCTTGTACTCCCTGGTAAATGTTTATACCCCTAATGAGGGTCAGGGGACCTTCTTCCGTGAGTTGGTCCCTCAGATCCTCAAGTTTAAAGGGGGGGCCCTGGTTTTTGGTGGGGATTTCAATCTTACAGTGACCCCTCATTTAGATAACTCAGGGAGGGCGGATCATTATGGGAGAAGGGATCGTAAACTGTTGTGTGAGGCATTGGCCAATCTGAATGTGGTGGACTGCTGGAGGTGGCTACATTCTTCGGTTAAGGATTATACTTACTTTTCGGGAATACATTCCTCATATTCTAGAATTGATTATGTTTTTGTGGAGCGGGGACTACTCCGGAGGGTGGAGTCCGCGGGGATTGAGTCCCTCACGTGGTCGGACCATGCCCCGGTGTGGTTGCGATTCCAGGGGGTGGGTGGAGGCTTGGGACGGAAATTTTGGCGCTTCAATGATAGTCTTTAAGATGACCCAGAGGTGGGAACACAGATTGAAGGGTGGATACAAGAATATCTAGATGTAAATGTGGAGTGTGGAGTTTCGTTGGAAGCGGTTTGGGAGGGGTTAAAGGCTACCCTTAGGGGCAGATTAATAGCCCTGTCGTCGGCCCGGCAGCGTAAACGGCGGGAGAATGCAGCGGGCCTGTTGACTGTGATTGGTAGGTTGGAGAGTCTGCATAAGCGTTCTCCTTGGGATGTGGAACTGCGGGAGCGCTTGTTTCAGGCCCGTCGGGATCTCCAGGCCTTGGACTTGGACAGATTGCACCATAACTTACAGCTCCTCCAACAGAGATATTTTGAGTTTTCTAATAAAGCTAGTCGACTGGTTGCACATCGTCTTAAGGTGCGACAGACGCGCAACCAGATCTTTTCACTCCGGGCGGCTTCTGGGGAAGTGTTACAGACTGAAGATGCTATCCGTGCCCGTTTTGTGGAATATTATTCCCAACTCTATACTCTGGAAGATCCAGGGCCCTCGCGGGACCAGGACGCTTATTTAGCTTCAGCAGAGTTGCCCCGGATTGCACAGGCTGATGTGGCGCGGTTGGACCGCCCTCTTACATTGCTTGAGGCTCGTAGCGCGCTGCGTTCTATGAAGCTTGGTAAGTTGCCTGGGTTGGACGGTTTTACCGTTCTGTACTACAAACGTTTTCAAGATCTGCTGCTGCCTCCTTTGTTGCGTTTTCTTAACTCTTTACAAGGGAATAGTACCCTCCCCTACTTCATGCGCTTGGCGGGAGTGACAGTGTTGGCTAAGGAGGGGAAGGATCCCCTCCAATGTGCTTCCTACAGGCCGATATCCTTGCTGGGGGTTGATACTAAGATCTTCACGCGAATTTTGGCGGACTGATTGATGAGTTGGATCCCTCGGCTGATCCATCCAGATCAGTCGGGCTTTGTGGTAGGCAGACAGGTGGGCGATAATACTCGTAGGGTTTATAACTTGTATGATTGGGCCAGCGGGGGGGGGGTGCGAGAAATGGTGTTTTTGTCTATCGATGCTGAGAAGGCGTTTGATAGGGTAGCTTGGCCTTTTTTATTTCAGGTCCTGGAGTCTGTGGGTTTGGGTCCACGAATGCGGGACTGGATTCGGGTCCTATATAGTGGACCTCTGAGTTGCATCAAGGTGAATGGTGGTTATTCGGAGACTTTCTCTCTGGCAAGGGGAACACGTCAGGGGTGTCCCCTTTCCCCGCTCCTTTTCGCTTTGACGGTGGAACCCCTGGCGCAGCGAGTGCGGATGAATCAGGATATTAAGGGGGTCACGGTGCCGGGAGGGGATTTTAAGTTGGCCTTGTTTGCGGATGATATTTTTTTTATGGTGGAAGAACCTGCGACTTCCTTGCCAGCTATATTGCGGGAGTTGGATATTTATGGTGAGGTGTCGGGATTTCGGGTCAATGTTGGCAAATCGGAGCTCCTCAACATTAACTTGCCTGCTGACCGGGTATCCTATCTCCGAGACCGGTATCCGTTTCGGTGGGTTCAGCGTTCTTTGCGATATCTCGGGGTTTATTTTGGACCGCCGGAAGTGGATTTATATGACCTTAACTTTCCTCCGCTCTTTCGTCGTATTCGCCAAGATTTGCTTAATTGGAAAGATCTGTATTTCTCTTGGTTGGGCCAGGTGGCCATCGTGAAGATGATGATTCTGCCTTGTTTGTTGTTCTTATTCCAAGTATTGCCCCTTTGGGTGGGTAGAAAAACGTTAGAGGGGGTTCAAAGGCATATCTTTAATTTTATTTGGGCTGGTCGGCGGCCAAGGGTGAGTAGGAAGGTCTTATGTATGGGGAGAGGGGATGGGGGGTTGGGGGGTTGGGGGTCCCAGATGTGGTGAAATATTATCAGGCTGCTCAGCTGCGCACCCTTTTAGAATGGCAGATGCAGACGCCGAATCCGTGGGTGGAAATTGAGCAAAATTTAAGTGATGTGGTGCCTTTGTTACATAGGCCGTGGGTGCCTGGTAGGGCGCGACTGGTAGGGGGATATCCTCAGTAGTGACTTCCTTGAGGGTATGGAATCAGACCCGAGCTTGTTTATTGGGGAGTAGGCGACATTCCTGGTATACTCCGTTGAGACACAACCCTGATTTTCCACCGGGAAGGGATGGGGGAGTGTTTGCAGACTGGGAGTCATGGGGCTTAGTTTGTGTGGGACAGTTGTGGGACCCGGTCCAGGGCGGTGTTAGACCCTTTACAGAACTCAGGGGTAAGTTTGGGTTTGGGATAAGGGATTTGTTCCCCTACCTACAGGTGCTCCATTATATTAGGACCTCGGGTCTTCTGGGAGACTTGAGGGGTGGTAAGATGCCCTTTGAGCTGCTATTGGGTCCAGTGCTTCGGAAGGGAGCTCTCTCTGCGGTATATAGGTGCCTTAATTGTCGGGGGGCTCTCCTTCCCTACATGAGGGCCTGGGAAGATGATTGTGGTTCGGCTATTTCCTGGGACACTTGGGGTGACATATGGTCGGAGATCTCCTCGGCGGGTATTGCTGCTATGCTGATCGAGAATGGTTACAAGGTCCTCTTTCGGTGGTACTTTACCCCTCAGGTTGTGGCTCGTTGGCAGGGAGGTGCGAGTATTCTATGTTGGAGGGGCTGTGGGGAAGTGGGTACCTACTTTCATATGTGGTGGCAGTGTGGGCAGGTGTGTGGATTCTGGACTGAGGTCTTTGTTCGGGTGTCCCGGATCCTAGATGTCCAGATACCGGCCGATTGGCGACACGCCTTCTTGTTTTGGCATCAATTGGATCTGGCTGGGGGTGACTCTTTGTTTTGTAAGTTGGCATTCACTGCTGCTTGATTGGCCATTGCCTCTTTGTGGAATCAGGCGCTCCCTCCCACGTGGGCCCTGGTGGAGCAACGTTTGCTTAATTGGCAGAACCTTTATCACTTAACGGCCTTGCGGCATGGTAAACTACATGGTTATGCTCATGTGTGGCGTAATTTTCAGGCTTCCGTGGGGGTTTGTGGTAGGGGTGGTCAGGGGCTTTGAGTTGGCCTTGGAGTTGGAATGGATGGGCGATGCTTGGGGGGATCCCATAACCATATTCCTTTCCAATTTTTGGTTTCTGTTTGGAATTGACTGTCTCTCAACCATATTGAGAGCTGTAGGTATTGTGTTTTGTCCCTGGGGGGTGGGTGGGGGGGGTATTGGCTGTGTTTTGGTGGGCATTCTAGATTGTTCTTATTAGTTTGTAGGACTTGCACATGTCTATGTTGTTGATTTTAATTATGTGTGATATTTTAGAGTGTGGTACTCTGCTCCATGTATTTTTTGTTCTTGCATTTCATGTGCAATTGTTCTGTACTGTTTGGAGTGTTTTTCAATAAAAGCTTTTCAATTAAAAAAAAAAAAAAATAAGTGGAGATAAGGGGCATCCTTGTTGAACTCCCCTCTCTAATGGAAATTTTTCAGTAAAAATGTTATTGATACATGGTCTAGCAGAAGGAAAACTATAAAGGGCTCCTTTTACTAAGCTGCGATAGTTAAAGTAGTCTTACTGCCAAGGGAAACTCTCCTCCTGCTGCACAAAATGCATGCTCTGTTTCCAAGTTTATTAGGTTTTTATATACCACCTATCAAGGTTATCTAAGCGGTTTTACAATCAGGTACTCAAGCATTTTCCCTATCTGTCCCGGTGGACTCACAATCTATCTAACGTACCTGGGGCTATGGAGGATTAAGTGACTTGCCCAGAGTCACAAGGAGCAGCGCGGGGTTTGAACCCACAACCCCAGGGTGCTGAGGCTGTAGATCCAACCACTGCGATACACACTGCTACTCATCCTTGTAACAGCCACCAATAACACAACAGCTGTGCCCATTATAAAATAAATAAAAAATAAAACAAATAAAAGAAGTCATATGCAGCTGAGTCGGCAGCCCCTGCCCTTCCTACTGGTTCAGCAGCAAGGGAATCCACAACCAACTGAGTCGCAGGACTCCCCTAAGCCGGTGGCGGCTTTAGGCTTTCCCTGCTGCTCAGTTATTTGGGGAGTCTCCTGTTGCTGAGCTGGTAGGGAGAGCAGGGGCTCCCAGCTCAGCTACAAAGGTCCTGACAGAGCTTTCAATATACCATTCTTCCCTCCAAATCTCCCATCTAAACAAGCACTCTCCCGTACTTTCAAATGCCATGCAACCCTTTTCACATGTGTTTGGTGATTGAGACCTTATCCCCTCCCGCCCACCAATGGTCTACCATCACGTCTGCTGACCCGGCACAGTCCTGCTCACTATCAAACTCCTTCCCCATCCTTTTTTTTTGTGTGTGTTATTTTTTTTTTTGTAATGGATGCAGCTATTGTGCATGTATTACACACTCACACAATACATGCACATTAAAAAAAAGTCCCCATCTGAGCAATTCCAGCTTTCCCAGCCAGCTCAGCTCAGTAGCAGGGCAAGTTCCAAACAGCTGAGCGGCACAGGAAGGCCTGAAGCCTCCGATCGGCGGCTTTGGGGAGTCTTGCTGGCTCAGCTGTTCAGGGATTACCCTGCTGCTGAGCTGAGCTGCTATGGAGAGCAGCAGTAGCAGGAGAAAAAGAGCACTTTACGAGGCCTGACAGGAGGAATGAGGGGAGGAGCTGTGTCTACCTTCTGCTCTTCTGAGCAGGTGCCAGGTACAGTTCCTCCCCTTTTACCAAGGCTGCCCTGCAAAAATAACATACATATAATTTGCATGCTATTGTGCTGAGCATCAACCATAAAAAACAAAACAAAATTGCTCCTGCCATGGTATGTTTTTTACCTTGGTTTTGGGGTATTGTGCATCCAGCTCTCAGACAATAATGTCATAAGAACATAAGAAGTTGCCTCCGCTGAGTCAGACCAGAGGTCCATCCTGCCCAGCGTCCGCTCTCGCGGCGGCCCATCAGGCCTAATTGCCTGAACAGTGTCCCTGACTAATTTTGTAACTGCCTCTAATCCTCTAATCCTATCCCTATTACCTACCTCTACTCCTATCTGTACCCCTCAATCCCTTTGTCCTCCAGGTACCTGTCCAGCCCTGTAGCGTGCTTCTGCTTATCACATCCTCCGGTAGCGCGTTCCATGTATCCACCACCCTCTGAGTGAAAAAGAACTTCCTGGCGTTTGTTCTAAACCTTTCCCCTTTCAATTTCTCTGAGTGCCTCCTTGTACTTGTGGTTCCCCGTAATTTGAAAAATCTGTCCCTGTCTACCCTTTCTATGCCCTTCATGATCTTGAAGGTTTCTATCATGTCTCCTCTAAGTCTCCGCTTTTCCAGGGAGAAAAGTCCCAGCTTCTTCAGTCTGTCAGTATATGAGAGGTCTTCCATACCCTTTATTAGCTTAGTTGCTCTTTTCTGGACTCTCTCAAGTATCGCCATGTCCTTCTTGAGATACGGCGACCAGTACTGGACACAGTACTCCAGGTCCTCTGACTGTACTTATGTAAAGTTGTAATCAGCTTTGTTAAAGGTGAACTATAAACTCTAAACTGTACATATTTTACTCAAATTTTCCTCAGAACTCACATTTATAATGCACACAACTTGCACACACCTTTTCTCTTCATAGTAACATAGTAACATAGTAGATGACGGCAGATAAAAACCCGAATGGTCCATCCAGTCTGCCCAACCTGATTCAATTTAATTTTTTTTTTTTTTTCTTCTTAGCTATTTCTGGGCGAGAATCCAAAGCTTTACCCGGTACTGTGCTTGGGTTCCAACTGCCGAAATCTCTGTTAAGACTTACTCCAGCCCATCTACAGCCTCCTAGCCATTGAAGCCCTCCCCTGCCCATCCTCCTCCAAACGGCCATGCACAGACACAGACCGTACAAGTCTGCCCAGTAACTGGCCTAGTTCAATCTTTAATATTATTTTCTGATTCTAAATCTTCTGTGTTCATCCCACGCTTCTTTGAACTCAGTCACAGTTTTACTCTCCACCACCTCTCTCGGGAGTGCATTCCAGGCATCCACCACCCTCTCCGTAAAGTAGAATTTCCTAACATTGCCCCTGAATCTACCACCCCTCAACCTCAAATTATGTCCTCTGGTTTTACCATTTTCCTTTCTCTGGAAAAGATTTTGTTCTACGTTAATACCCTTTAAGTATTTGAACGTCTGAATCATATCTCCCCTGTCTCTCCTTTCCTCTAGGGTATACATATTCAGGGCTTCCAGTCTCTCCTCATACGTCTTCTGGCGCAAGCCTCCTATCATTTTCGTCGCCCTCCCTTCCCAATTGCCTGTTAGTTTACAATGTTGCATACTCTTCCCACAGCTCGCTGCAGCTTAGACACATCACTAGCTGCCACGTGTGCTTCTCCAACTCCTTTAAAAATATGACCGCTCAGATTTTAAAATTCATCAGTTAGAAGATTATTAAGTAATAATAAGCTTCTTCATAGAGCCAGAAAAACACAGAGGAGCAGCGCATTAGTCTCCTGCTATGTGAGCCTTTGCAGACCTGAAGAAGAGGCATGTCAGCCACGAAACAATCGTAGGCTGGCGGCACATAGTTTTTCCTGAACTTGCAGTTTAAGTTTGTAGTTGCTGCTAGCACAGTGGAATTAGAAATATGATTTTCTTTTTGCACTTCTCTAGATATATATAGCCATAAAAGTTTTTTCTGCCTATGATGGATGAATGGTTGTTGGATGTTTTTTCCCCCCCTCCTGTATAACTGAGGCTTTTTGTTTCATTGGCTTTCATATGGTATCAGAGTTCAGTGCTTGTTGTTGAATGTACAATTCTCTTTTGAGGAGATTTTGTAAACCGTATTCAGATTCACAGCAAATACATGCATAATAATCAAAACAACAATACACACATAATGAAATAGTCACAAACAGTTAGGAAAAACATATAAGTGACCAGCGCTCAAATATACAGCAGTGGATTTGGTTCCCATACTTCATCTTACAAAATAAGTACCTTTTTAGTAATCTTTTAAAATGATTCAGGTTTTCCTGCTGCTTTCAATAACGATTAAGAACCAAAAAGTTACCCAAACTGACCAGATGACCACTGCAGGGATAAAGGCATGATCCATCTTAATCCCCCAGTGATCAATGACCTCTCACCCCGCAACAGGTAAAAGTGACAGTACATATCATCCGCAGATTGAGGAAGGGGAAGAAAAGTCCTGTGTAGGAAAAGCCAGCCCAGGTGAAGACCCCTGAGAATTTCCCCAATATAGCAGGATTAAGCCAAAACAGGCCAATACAGCTAAGACCAAAAATGGTTGCTGAAAAAGCAAAATGTGCTCTCTGACTAGAAGCTGTCAACTCTGAAAGACACTTCTGCTTTCTTAGAAGCAGAGTCAAACAGAAGGCAAAGTTGGAGAGAAAAACAATTCTGGTGAAAAATATAGTAGTATGATAAGTTTATGTAAGTTTCACAAGAAGATAGATGAACCAGGGATACGAGTGTACAAGAAGGCTAACCACAGAACTGAAAAAGCTGTTAGGCTAGGTGCTCGAGGGAGGTTCTCGATATATTAAAAGAACATTTATGGGGAAATAAGGGTAGAAGTAGATGAAAAAAAAGGTGTGACACAGTATCACTCAATTATGTTAACCAATCCATAGATTAATAAATGAGATAAGGAATATGATTAACCAATGAAAGTGTGAAATGTAACATGCACCAACAGTCCAGAACATGCTGCCTAGGCCTGGTCTTTAACAGGCCTTCCCCAACCAACTTCACAAACAGCTGGTGGGGGAGGGGAGTAGCAGAATCCACTTAATTAAAGCTTGCCAAAAAATTGGCCCCACAATCCCGCCCTGAGGATCTTACGTGGATTCTCCCCACTACTATCCCTTTCGCCCGGCTAAGTCCAAAGCAACATCCAAACAGGAAAAAAAACAAAAGTCCAAATGTTCCACAAAAAAAAACCTTCTTCACTGTCCCAGGCAATAAGGCACACCTGCAGCCGTGAGCCTAGCACTGCCCACGCTGCACACACTATCCTGGTGCTTTCAGACAGCCCCAAAAGAAAACCAGATTCAAAAGCCAATAAAGAAAATAGCAAAAGAGTCCAACTTAGCTTTGGTCCATGTAGCTTTCTTCTGGTTCCAGGGAAGTATCCATGAATTCTATGGTGTCCTGGCTGGCTGGCTGGTTGACCTCAGGGACAGTGGATGCCTCAAGCATTTCAACATCCTGACACAGTGAGGATTCAGGAGCCCAGTCACTCGAGCCTCCTTCCTGGGCTGACCCAGGGCAGACTGAATTGTTTTTCTTCAGTGCAGCCTCTAAAGCCCTGAGCTGGACACGCCCTAACCTGTAAGGGGGAGGTACAACCTGTTGCTTCTGCTGAGCTTTCTGATTAGCCTTAATTGGGCCCAGCAGTTGAGCCTTAGCTGTGCTGGGAGCCTGCCTCTTAGGCTGTTCTTTTTTGTAAGGCACCTCCCGCTGCTCCAGGCTGTTCTCACCCTCATCTTCCCCTCCCCTGGATTCTGTAACCTGATGGTTTGATAGGAACTCTGACCCTATCTGTTTGTCTGAGTTTAGCCTGTCCCTCTGATTAGCCCTTTTTAGGGTAAGGCTTGGATTTAGAGGAGATAGACCTGGCACAACCCTAGTCTTAAGGCTGGGGTTGTGACAGTATGCTGTGTGATTTGTTCCTGTAAGCTATTGGCATTTGATTATTAAACTCATATTATTTGTAACAGCATAAAGAGAGTCGAGTGGTCTGTCAGTGGAGGCCGTAATAGCAGGCTCTTCAAGATATAATGGCCATTTCTCTTAGAAAAGCAAGCAAGTCCTTGGAGTATTCTAGATGGTTGGCACAGTGGATTGTAGAGGAGGGAACCCAGACCCATATCCCACTTTAACTGATTCACTTGTGGTAGAAAGTGTGAGCACACTAAAAGCCACAAAATACCTACTGAATCACATATACAGTATGTGACAGCTACAGACATATGGGCTATTATAGTGGTATACAGTTAGATACAGTATATTTGTTGCTATTCCTGGAGGGCTCCCCATACAATTTAAGTGGGTTATGATGTGACTGCGATGTTTGAGTCACAAAGAACAATCCAACTAGTCTGCAGAAAGTGTCAAGCAACAGAAACCAAAAAAGAAACTGTAAAACTGATGGACTTGATGCAGGGACTTTGGGCTCCTTTTACGAAGGTGCGCTAGGGTTTCTAGCGCGCGCGCGGTAGCCAAAAATCTACTACCTCCTAAAAAGGAGGCAGTAGTGGCTAGCACACTTGGGAATTTAACACGCGCTATTGCGTACTTTAAGGCCCTAGCTCACCTTTATAAAAGGAGCCCTTTATTTCAAACAATAAAATGTTTTAAAAGTGGTCCACCTTTGTTCTAGAGAAACAAAGGACCCAACATGGTCCGTGGTTCGATTACATCAAGTTTCAAGTTTATTTGATTATTTGATTAAACGCCTATCTAAAATACTAAGCGTTGTACAATAATAATTAAAACATTAACAAGAGTTCACAGAGACTAACAATTTTAACATACTTCGTTTTTTTTTTTTTGTTATTAATCTACAAGGACTCAATAGGAAAAGGGGGGAGAACTACAATATTTATTAAGAAAAGATACGGCAAAGGAAAGAACAGTGGGACGGGAAAAAATCAAGAGTAACTGGACTTGAAACGAACATCTTCCTCAGGGCTCCTATTGTGAGATAAGGGAGTGTTACCCAATGTATAAATTATGATAACTGAAAAATGCCATTTAAATGTACTTATTATAACAAGTGAAATGAGATAAATTGCAGTAAAATAAATTTTTTTGTGAAGATGTTCAAAATGTGGCTTTAGGTACTGATGTGTGATCATGATAATGGATTATTCTTTGGGTAACACTCCCTTATCTCACAATAGGACCTCTGAGGAAGATGTAATTGAAACTGTGTTGGGTCTTTTGTTTCTCTAGAGCAGGGGTAGGCAATTCTGGTCCTTAAGAGCCGGAGCCAGGTCAGGTTTTCAGGATATCCACAATGAATATGTATGAGATAGATTTACATGCACTGCCTCCTTGAGATGCAAATCTATCTCATGCATATTTATTGTGGATATCCTGAAAACCTGACCTAGCTCCAGCTCTCGAGGACCGGAATTGCCTACCCCTGCTTTAGAGCAAAATGTGGCTTTAGGTACTGATGTGTGATCATGATAATGGATTATTCTTTGGGTAACACTCCCTTATCTCACAATAGGACCTCTGAGGAAGATGTAATTGAAACTGTGTTGGGTCTTTTGTTTCTCTAGAGCAGGGGTAGGCAATTCTGGTCCTTAAGAGCCGGAGCCAGGTCAGGTTTTCAGGATATCCACAATGAATATGTATGAGATAGATTTACATGCACTGCCTCCTTGAGATGCAAATCTATCTCATGCATATTTATTGTGGATATCCTGAAAACCTGACCTAGCTCCAGCTCTCGAGGACCGGAATTGCCTACCCCTGCTTTAGAGCAAAAGTGGACCACTTTTAAAACAACATTTTACTGTTTGAAATAAAGTTCCTGCATCAAGTACATAAGTTCTGCAGTTTCTTTTTGGTTTCCGTGACTGTGATGTGTACCAGTGACCTTTTTATGTGAAGTTCCTCACTGCAGTGCCTCCTGGGCTGCCCCACTGCTCTGCTAGGATGCCTATTTGGCAAGTCTAGTAAGACTGATGGCCCCAAGACATCTCAATGGCTTGTTTTGATACGTTCATCCCTTGATTGTTTTTTTTGTTTGAAAATATCCCTAAAGGAAAGATGCACTGAGCACAAACTCATCTAAATTAGGGCAATTTTTGAGCCGAAAAAGGTAGATGTTTTTCTGGTTCCAAAAATGGCCATGTTTGGCACTGGAGTTTTGGACAATATTTGCAAAATGTTCAAAATCAGATTTGGATGTCAGATTGAAAAAGCACCCCTTAACATAATTTCTACGACTTGTCTAGTTTATTTTATAACCTTAAAATTTTCCAAAACTCACCTATTTTCCAAAACTCACATATTGATAGTAGGACTTTCTCAGAGTTGGTAATATATAGCAACACATCATCAGCATATACTGATAACTTATAATTATTAACCTTTCAACATATACCCTCTGTCTCTGTTTTAGTAATATGACCATGGAGAAAGGCTCTAGAATAGTGATAAGGTGTATGGGGACAGACTTAAAGATCTCAATCTGTACACTTTGTAGGAAAGGTGGGAGAGGGGAGATATGATAGAGTTATTTAAATACTTATATAATATAAATGTGCATGAGTCGAGTCTCTTTCATTTGAAAGGAAACTCTGCAATGAGAGGGCATAGGATGAAGACTAGATAGGCCAGACTAGATGGGCCATTTGGCCTTTATCTGCCATCATGTTTCTATGAAGTTAAGAGGTGACAGTCTCCGGAGTAATCTGAGGAAATACTTTTTTTATGGAAAGGGTGGTAGATGCGTGGAACAGTATCTTGGAAGAGGTGGTGGAAACAGAGACTGTGTCTGAATTCAAGAGGCACGTGGGATCTCTTAGAGAGAGAAAGATATAATGATTACTGTGGATGGGCAGACTAGATGGGCCATTTGGCCTTTATTTGCCATCATGTTTCTGTGTTAAACAATAACAGAGAGAATGGGAATCCTTGTCTCATTCCTTTGAAAAGATGAAATAGTTCAGATAATTCATTATTCATTTTGTTCTGGTTAGTTTTGGGATTGTTTTGAGCCTACAGTCTATAAGGAAGTTAGGTAAAATTAGGCTTTGCTACATAGCTGTCTAGACCAAACCTGAAATATATTAAGAGAATTAAGCAATTGGCACTATTAATCTAACCTAGTACACTAAAGAACATTGCAACATGGACTGTTTATTCTAGGTGACAGAAAAGCTATGGTGCAAGACCATTTGGATCATGATGATCGTGGACAATTATGCCCATGAAGATGGCTAGAGGGCAGGTCTCCTGAGACTCCCATTTAATGGACCTATCAGAGAATGGGTTGTGTATACTTAAGCTGACCAGGCCTTTGCATCATAGGACCAATTCCCATGTCATCATCCTTATTAAATTAGACCAATCATGAATTTCCAACCCCCATTACTCCCATGTTAGTCTGTCATCAGCCAATGACAGGACATACCATTAATAGGTATAACATGTGATTTCCTGGATATTAGCCAATGAGCTTGAGCCAAAATGGAAGAGTGACACAGTAAGAGAGTGAGCATGATAGAGTGAGAGAGTGTGTTTGAGTATGTAAAGAGAAATGAATGCCAGTTCTTTGAGAAAATAGAAGATGTGCCACAGAGAAAGATGTCTCACCGGAGGAGAGGAGCAATAATCTCCCATTGGGCAAAGGTGAAAAATTTATATTCAAATTGAATTAAAATCAGAAAAGCTGCTACAGTGAAATTCTGTTTTTACATCTGACCTTTTTTTTTTTTTTTTTTAGAACAATACTGGCCTGACAGCAACTAGCAAAGTCCATTCACTAAACAGAGAAATAGGTAATGTAATGTAATTTATTTCTTATATACCGCTACATCCGATAGGTTCTAAGCGGTTTACAGAAAATATACATTAAGATTAGAAATAAGAAAGGTACTTGTGGTACTAACTCTGTGTGGAAACATTAAACATAACATCTTACTGAGATACAGAGATTGTACATTTCTACATATTTATTCAGTCTGATCTTAAGATTGTTAACTATCTGTGTTACTATTAATTTGAACTAAATAAAAGCCGTACTTTAATTCCCAAGCACCTCTCACTTATATAAGGCATAACATTAAGAGAATATACAGATAGGGTCTGATTCTATAAATGGTACTTAGTGACACCCGCATTGTAGGTGTCATATGGTGCAGTTGTTAATCAACCTCTAGGTGCCTTTTATAAAATCCCACTGAGCAGCGCCTACACGTGCATAAGCATCGTTAGATGTCCTGGAGGTAGGTGCTGGTATATTAGGCCTGGTTTTACCAGGCCTAATTTACCGGTGCCTAACTCGGATGCCTAGCGATGCCTAAGTTGACTATGCCTATTCTCTACCCTTAACCGTGCCTACTATTCAGGTAGACAATGTCAGGCATCAGAAGACGCCTCAACTTAGGTGTCGCTAGGTGCCATGTGACATTCCACACCTAACTTTTAAATTTAATTTTTAAATTTAATTATTCGATTAACTTGAATGGCACAATCAATTACCATGCCATTTAAGCTAATGATTTAATTTAGGTTAAGCACAGATTTCAGTTAGGCGGCGCTAGCCGGCCTCAATTAAGATACCTAGCGTTGCCTACCTAAGACGCCATTTATAGAATCAGCCCCAAATTACCTAACAAGGTATAAACAGATGATCTAACAATATTTAGCCTGGAACAAAGGTTACTATACAACAATTGCACCATAGTATTGAACCTCTTCCCTAAAACCAAACCACCTAAACATACAGAACATGTAGGACCATTCAGGTCTGTCAAAGGCCTTTCTGCGTCCAAAGGTACAAAGTTTAGCTATTTACATAAAATGAAGGCATAGTTGAGTATAGTTAGAGGAGTGCCTCCCTCGTGCAAACCCAGCTAGTCTATGTGAATAATTTTGTTCATTAATAAGTACAGAGCAATTATTTTTGCAAACATTTCTCCATCTACATTAATTAAGGACATGGGTCTATAATTTGCAATCTCAGTTGGTTTGACTAGTACAGTCATTGATGCCTCAGTCATAGTTCATTTCACTTTGCCTTCCTCTATACTCTCTGATGCACTTACAGAAGTCGAGGGGATAATAGCACTTGAAAGGCTTTATAAAATTCAGCTGTGTATCCATCCCCTTCTGGAGTTTTCCCCTTATTCAGACCTTTCATTGCTAGGGCAATTTATTCCAAATTAATATCCTCTCCAATTGTTCTCTGTCATTGTTAGTTACCTTAGGGCCTTCCAGATTTTGAAAGAATCCATGATATAAATTGTTCTCTGATTGTCATCTCATCAGTCTGAATCCTATTCTTCCGTCCCCTGAGATAAGCAGCTAGTACTTACCTGTTCTTTTAGATACAGCATAATAGCAAGATTTCAGTAGGAATAGCTCTTCTTTCATTTTAGCACTTAGCAGAATATTGTATTTAAATGTGACCCTCAAAAGCTCTTGCAGGTCTGTATTATTCCAACACCACTACAGCTGTTATTCCATTCTCTTAATTTCTGTCTTATACTTAACCAGCTTAGCATTTTTCTCCTTGTGTAGTCTGCTGACAATTAGTGACAACACCCCTAAGGGTCACCTTGAAGGCAAACCATTTAACATTATGAGACACTAAGCCTGGATCATTAAATTAGAAATATTTGTGAATCACTGTGTTCATAAATTGCCAGAAGTCCTCCTTAAGTAGGAGCGCATTACTGAAACACCACCTTCTTTCTGCAGTCCTAGTTACATAATGATGATGCTAACGCCCGCATGATCAGAAAATGAGATACTCTCTGTCTGTGCACATATTACACAGGGGCCTAAAAGCTTTGATATCTAAAAGTAATCTATTCTAGAAAAGGATTTATGAGTGTGAGTAAAATGATAATTCTTGAATGGAAGGGTGTAAAATCCTTTTTATATCCACTTACACCCAAATTCTCCATATGCTATCATAGGTTGAGCAGGCATATCAGTGCACACAGTTTGCGCACAACTTAATTGTTTAAACAAGCTAATTGGTGCCAATAATTGGCAATTAACATCTAATAATTAATGCTATTTGGCACTAATTAGAAGTTATGTGCACAATTTGGTAGGCACATTCTATAAAGTGCTGCATGCCTTCTAGTGTGTGAATCTCAAAAGGAAATATGGCCAGGGGAGGAGCATGGGTGGATCATGCGTGTTCCTTAAACTTAAGCTCACTGTTATATAATATGCCTGATCCATGCACAATTTAGGCACTGGTATTTAAGCCTGGGTTTTTTTGGCCTAAATGAGTGTGCCTAAATGTTAGAGATGCATACATCCACTAAGCACGAATCTATATAAAGCACATGCTTTTTATAGAAGCGCTCCAAGTACTGTTCTAGTCAGCGCTGATATTTTTGGTGCTATATAGAGAATTTGGCTCTAAATTAGAGAGCTGCATGGGAATGGGGAGGATAGGGATCCCATGGGTTCCATCTTCGGCCTGTGGGGATCCTGTTGGGATGCCCCCTCGGGTCACGGGGATTCCGTGAGGACCCCCCTCATGGTCTTGGGGATCCTGCGGGGTTGGAGGCAGCTTAAGCCTTGAGGCTCGTCTTCTTTACCTGCCTGCAGCATGCACATGTAGCCAACCAGAAGTCTTCCCGTGACGTCAGAGCTGGGCAGGGCAGCGGGCAGCCATAGAGGAAGATGATGAGCCTCTTGGGGTAGCGGAACCTCTGCATGTTCACCATGGTGACAGTGAAGAAGGTGGAAGCACAGTGCAGACTAGACAAGGATCCAGAGGCACACAAACCTGATCTCTTCCTGGCTGAAGAACATGTAGCTGTCGCCTCTAACTGGTTCGCAGAGGGCCAGAGTCCTTCTCCCCCAAGAACCGGTAGTTGAGATAGGTGAGCACCTAGAGTGCCTGGGGCAGTGGAAAGGGTAGTCGGAGGTGGCGTACTTGGGCGCTCTGGTGATGCCCACCCTGTAGAGCGGAGTGGTGGTGGAGAGGAGCGCTGGGCCCCTCCATTTTCCGAGTGGTTATGCCCCATGGAGATCTGTTTAGCACCATGCCGCAGGAAGTTCTCGCAGCCTCTCAGGCCACTGGAAGCCGAACATCAGAACCTCACAGCCCTCTCGCGCCCGCTCACAGATGGACTGGCAGTATGGCCTGCTCCAGAACCTTGCACACCAGGGCATACATGGAGCAGAGGAAGAATCTGAGCTTCGGGGAGCACTGCACCTTCACCAGTGGGTAGAACTGGTGCACATCCAGGCTGACGTCCTCCTGGTTCATGTGGCCCAGCATGTGGTTGGGCATGATGGTCTGGTTCTAGACGATGTCCGTGCACAGGGGGATGGAGATGGGCTGGCAGAAGCCGTGGTCCGAGATGGAGTTGCCCTTTTTCCCATGGAACTGGCCACAGCACGCCACCCAAAAGTTCAAGAAGAGTAGCAGTGGAGAGGCCAGATGCCAGATGCTGGGGAGAAGCAAGATGGGCGGATCGGAGCAAGAAATCACTGCAAAAATAAAAAAAAACTTAGGGGGAAAGAAATCTTCAATGGTTTCAAATGCAGCACTGCTTAAAGAAATTAAAATGGCCTTTAAATCCTAAGACCCCCATTAATATCCAAATTTATGGAATTCTTTCAATTAGGAATTACTCATGGCCATAAGACCTCACTCTATTTAAATTTTTTATATCATCATCTTTAACTTTTACTATGAGTATTTGGACTTCTGCATCTTCCTGGTTGGGATCTGATGACCAATGGATAGATTTTTTCAAATATACACAGCGTCCTACGCTATCTACCAGTTTAATGCAATCATTATATTTTTTTTTCAATAAAGCATATTGGACTCCTAGCAGACTGCATAGGGCTCATCTAATGGATTCTAATGTATGTTGCCATTGTAATGGCAACTTAGGTGACCTTAAACATATGATTTATGATTGTGCAATTTTTAACCATTTTGGTGATCTGTCTGAATTATCATATGTACCATACTTCCTATTTGCCTGATACTCTTGATCAGTGATATCAAACTCAAACCCTTTGCAGGGCCACTTTTTGGATTTGTAGGTACTTGAGGGCCTCAGGAAAAATAGTTAATGTCTTATTAAAGAAATGACAATTTTGTATGAGGTAAAACTCTTTATAGTTATATATCTTTCCTTTTGGCTAAGTCTTAATAATTTATAGCTAAAGAGACATATGATCAAGAAACTATTTTATTTTACTTTTGTGATTATGATAAACATACCAAGGGCCTCAAAATAGTATGCGGCCTCCGGGCTGCGAGTTTGGGACCACTGGTCTAGATAAATGGCATTCCAAATTATTTGACGTTCTAATAGCTATTACTTTACAAATGATTTTATCACACTGGAAATCTGCCCAACTATTAAATACCTCTTTTTGGTGGGCTACAGTCCTGATGATTTATAATTATGAATGCAAAGCTAATTCCCTCACTAATAAGAGCTTTAAAACTAATAAAATATGGGTCACCATTAACAAATGTTTCTTCTCAGGCCTGAATTTTGGATACATTTCAACTGGTTTATACATTGGTACAATATTTAACTCTAATGTTTTCATATTGTAAGATTAATTATACCTTAATATCTTTGTCTCCATAGGAATTGTTTTTATATGACTTCATATTTATATTAGTTTAATTTACATGGATGCTCATTTATCCTTTATGCATCTGTGTTTAATATGTATGTACTAGCTGATGCCCCGGCATTGCACGGGTATTTAATTATAGCAATAACACTGTAAATGGATTCAAATAAAGATACTTTATAGTGGTGAATGAAATTATTTTTTTACAGCTTAATAAAAAGTACAATATTCAAATTATAATGTGAAATATTTGACAAAATGAATACAATACAACTAACGGGTGAACCCACCCTTGAGCAAGCAACATAGAGTAGTGAGGGATTTGCATACCAAGTTTCGTTCAAACCGGTCAAGCCGTTTTTGAATTACGGTACTGTGAGAATGGCAGCTGTTTACATTTTTTCCATTGACATGAATGGGTGATATCTGATTTTCTGCTTGTAGCTCCGCCCACATGTGGAGGTGGGCCGTGAGACCCCCAGAACATATCTGCCCAGGTAGTGAGGGATCTGCATACAAAGTTTTGTTCAAATCGGTAAAGCCGTTTTTGAATTACAGTGAGAATGGCAGCTTTTTACATTTTTTTCATTGACATGAATGGGTGAAATCTGATTTTCTGTTTGTAGCTCCGCCCACATGTGCAGGTGGGCCGCGAGACCCCCAGAACATATCACCCCAGGTAGTGAGGGATCTGCATACCAAGTTTCGTTCAAATCGGTCAAGCCGGTTTTGAATTACTGTGAGAATGGCAGCTTTTTACATTTTTTCCATTGACATGAATGGGTGAAATCTGATTTTCTGTTTGTAGCTCCGCCCACGTGTGCAGGTGGGCCGCGAGACCCCCAGAACATATCACCCCAGGTAGTGAGGGATCTGCATACCAAGTTTCGTTCAAATCGGTCAAGCCGGTTTTGAATTACTGTGAGAATGGCAGCTTTTTACATTTTTTCCATTGACATGAATGGGTGAAATCTGATTTTCTGTTTGTAGCTCCGCCCACGTGTGCAGGTGGGCCGCGAGACCCCCAGAACATATCACCCCAGGTAGTGAGGGATCTGCATACCAAGTTTCGTTCAAATCGGTCAAGCCGTTTTTGAATTACTGAGAGAATGGCAGCTTTTTACATTTTTTCCATTGACATGAATGGGTGAAATCTGATATTATGTTTGTAGCTCCGCCCACGTGTGCAGGTGGGCCGCAAGACCCCCAGAACATATCATCCCAGGTAGTAAGGGATCTGCATACCAAGTTTCGTTCAAATCGGTCAAGCCGTTTTTGCGTGATCGCGGCACATACACACACACATACATACACACATACATACTTCCGATTTTATATATATAGATTATCTGTACTGTAAAATCTCCTTTTTGTTATATTTAATGTTATATTTCATATCTTAAAATTCCAATAAAAAATGTTAAAAAATGAAATCCTCAATTCTGCAGCTCATGGAGACCAAATGGATCCACCGTGCAAAGAAAGTTTTCAGGACACGAGCTCATATGTGCCCAGTATTTCCAAATGGGCCCTGCATGCTGCACGTGACTGACGTGAAGCCTTCCCTCCGACTTCAGCTCTGATGCCAGAGGAAGACTTCTGGTCAGCTACATGTGCATGCTGCAGGCAGGAAAAGAATATGAGCCTCTCAGCTCGAGCTGCCTACAACCCCTTCTGTTATCTGGACGCGAACGTGGGAGCAAATGTGGGACACAGAAGGGGTCGAATGTAGGAGACAAACATAGGACACAGAAGAGGTTAAATGTGGGAGGCAAATGCAGGACACAGAAAGAAGAGGGAGTGCGATTTTGGACACAGAAGACATGAACTTGGGAGAGGGAATGGAGGAAGGGAGGGAAATAGTTGCTGATGTGGGGGAGGGAATAGAAAGGGAGAATTGGGTGTGGGTGTGGGTGTGGGTGTGAGTGTGTCAATGAGAGGGACAGAGAGATGGTTGTATACACAGGGAATGGAAGAAAGGAGAACTTTTGATCATAGGCAGGGAGTGAGGTACAGATGATAGGGAAGAGAAAGATGAGAGGGAAAAATGTTGTGGTGGAAAGGGAACAGTGGGACAGACTGAAAGGGATGCAAGAGAGAGGAATGTTAGACATAGTGGTGAAGGGAATGGAGGGAGAGATGTGGCATGGTTTGGAGAGGGGTGATAGGAGAAATGTTGGGCATGGGGCTGGTGGGCAGGGGCAAAAGATGCTGCACATGGTCTGGGGTATGAGAAGATAAATGCTGAACCATGGTAGGAGGAAGCAATGGACAACAACAGAAGAATTTACAGAAGATGAGAAAGCAGAAAAAAGAAACTGGGACCAACTTGATGGAAAAATAAGTCTCCAGACAACAAAGGTAAAAAACTAAGTTTACTGACTAAAATATATAGAGCAGATGCATTTCTGGTTTTATTTCTACAGGGTTGATGTACTTCCTGACCCTTGTTGTGACTGGTGGGGATCCCCAAGCACCGCCAGCAAAGGACCTCCTCTAGAGATGGCCAGAACTCCCCTCCATCAGGCGCAGCAACCACTGGCAGCATCCATACGCCACTGAGGTGCCAGCATCTGTGACTTAGGGACACTATTGCTGCCTGCTATGCTTGGCAAAAGGGACCCCCGTCCAACTGCAGAGCAAGTCCTCAGCTGACAGCTTTGGGGGTCCTCATCAGCTGAGTATTTATATTTTATATTTATATTAGAGGGTCTGGCAGAGACCCGTTTACAATGTATTCTTCCTAATTAATATTTCCAAATTAATAATGTCTTTGCTTATTTTTAAATAGGTCTCTACCAGAGCCTTTAATTCAGTAGCATTGTTACAAATATTATTAAATGGATGTAACTCCATTAATAAGCTATATTGCTCTCAAGGAGAGGAACATAACTTATAAAGAGCTATTAATTTGGGGAAAGTTAGCTTGCTTGATTAAAACTTAGCTATGTAATCATAATTAAATATATAATATATAGTAATATTTACTCAAGAACTAAGACTCGGAACATTTATAAGCAAACTGAAAGTTTATTTTCTTTTTGAGCAAGTCAGTGGAAGCATACAGATAGGATCTTTTTGAGCAGAGATAATAGGATTAAACTAGACAACATATCTCTAAGGTTAAAGGATCAAATTTACTCATAATGCTGGTTGAAAGTCCTTAGAAGGCTGCCCTGTAGGCCCGGACTAAGAACATGTGCAGGACGCACATGGTGAAGTTGTAGAGATAGTGATGTGCAGCATGGTGATCTAGTAAAAGAGACCGAAGGTCACATAATATCGATGCTTTATACATATGTGTGTGTGTGTGGTGGGGGGGGGGGGTCCCAGGATGCAACAAAATTCAGGGGCAGTGTATAGCATCACATCCAGTCATAGAGCAGTGCATCACAGAGCAAGGCAGTCTTGTCATCGATGATATCATCTGAGTAGATTTTCTAGCATCCATGCTTTTGATATTTCCCCTGAGCTGCATCTGTCTGGCCTTGTCTTTTTGTCCTTTTACTGGCATACCTAGTCATGCTTTTGTAATAGGTACTTTTAGCACAGCACCTGGATAAGATGGCTGGGGGCAGGCCTTAAAACTTATTTTTACTTTAAATAATTTCAAGCAAACTTGAATAATGTACATCCAACAACTAAATATAATAATTGGGAAAAAAAAACACATATTCTACTACAGATGCAATTAGTATAATAAACTATTTACAAAATACTTATCAAACCTTGAAAGAAAGGAAGAGAAAGAAAAAGAGGAGGGGAAAAGAGAGACCAATTTATCTACGGTATGTGATGGATAGTATAAAGAGAGACTATTTTGTGTATGGAACGTGGTCAAAGTGGTATCACACTACAGCATAATTAAATGAAATAACTACTTCTGAAGTTTATAGGGATGGGCAGGGATGGATTTGATTCCAGCGGGGATGGGTGGGGATAGGTTTGACTCCTAGCAGGGACGGATGGGAATGGGTTTGATTTCTGTCCCCACACAACTCTCTACCCTAAACCTCCCTCTATCGTCATATAGTGCAAAGCTTTATACTGAGTCACAGCTTGATTTTTGTATTGCTTATCCAAAGTAGGGTCAACTATATGGTTGAAATTTCCAGCAATTATAATGGAATTGTCCCTCTGCTCCAGTAATATAGATTGCATAGTTTGACAGAATTCTTGTTCCCCCACTGATGGGGTATATGTGTTTTTAAGGGATATGTTTATATCTACTACTAGTTCTATAGCATTACAAGGATTATGTAGTGCTGTACATCAAAACATGGAAGAGAGTCCATGCTTGAATAAGCTTACAAACTAGTTGAGACAGACATACTGGACAAAAAGGTGCATCTATACACAGTGCACAGGTGGGGGAATTACAGAGGGAATTTGGAATTTAAAGCAGCTTCAAATAAGTGGGCTTTGAGTCTGGATTTGAATACTTACAGGATCGAAGCTTGATGTACCGAGTCAGGCAGTTTGTTCCAGGCATATGGTGCTGTAAAGTAAAAGGGATAGAGTCTGGAGTTTGCAATAGAAGAAAAGGGTGAGTAGATGATGATATACTGTGTCATAAGCTGCAGATAGATCAAGAAAGATGAGGATGGAGTAGAGACCTCTGGATTTGGATAGGAGAAAGTCACTGGAGACTTTAGTAAGAGCAGTTTCTATAAAATAAAGAGAGCAAAAATCTAATTAAAGAGGTCAACGATAGCTCGAGATGAGAAAAAGTCAAGACAATGGTGGTGAACAGCATGTTCAAGTAGCTTGGATAAGAAGGGAAGGCGGAAGATGGGGTGATAGTTGGAAGGGCAGGTAGGGTCCAACAAGGGTGTTTTAAGGAGTGGCATAACAATAGCATGTTTGAACGCATTGGAAAGAGTTGCAGTGGAGAGTGATAGGTTGAGAATATGATAAAGGATATGGTAGATAGAGGGGATGACAGTAGGTGGTAAGTAGATAAGTGAGGATGGGATCAGAGGAACAGCTTTGCAGATGATACCAAAATCTGCAATAGAGTAGACACCCAATGGTGTGAATGACATAAGGAAAGACCTAGTGAAGCTTGACGAATCGTCTGAAATTTGGCAGCTAATATTTAATGCTAAGAAAAGCAAAAACCTGAAGGAATGGTACAGTTTAGGGGGTGAAGAAATTATATGCATGACAGAAGAGCGGGACTTGGGTGTGATTGTATGTGATGATCTTAAGGTGACCAAACAGGTTGAAAACATGATGGAAAAAGCTAGAAGGATGCTAGGGTGCTTAGGAATAGGTATGGCCAGTACTCTCCATTGAGAAAAATTACCATTTAACCCTGCTCTTCGTTTTCTATCTGATAACCAATTCCTAATCCACAACTGAAGTTTGCCACCTATTCTATGACTCTTTTCTCAGGAGCCTCTCATGAGGAACTTTATCAAAAGCTTTATGAAAATCTAGATACACTACATCAACTGGCTCACCTTTATCCACATGTTTATTCACATCTTCAAATAAGTCAAGTAAATTGGTGAGACAAGATCTCCCTCGGCTGAACCCATATTCATTTTGTCTCATTAAATCGTGTTTGTCTACGTGTTCCACAATTTTATTTTTATAATTGTTTTATTGAATCTAGATAGGTTTTACAAGACTGGATGGTATACATCCCATGGGATGTATATCATCCTGTCCAGGTGCCTAATGGCACCTGATTCACAAAGATGTACCTAACTCAAAAACACTCTCATGATTTGCCACTAACCACACCTACTTTTAGTGCAGGTGCTTTGGTCTAGGAGCCTACTTTTTATAGATTTGGGGGGTTTTAGTTAGGCGCCCAACTTTCTTTTTTTTTTTTTATTCTTTATTGATTTTTAATCTGAAACAGTGCCATACAAATAAAAGAACAATAATTATTACATACCTTGCACTATTAACTGTACAGGTAACATATATATCAATCAAAATTGTTCCAGTTTTCTACAGTTATTAATAACATATCATAATGTATAATATGTAGTGAAGAAATAAAGTTACCCAAACATAACTCTCAATATTTATTTTCCTCCCTCCCCCCCCCCCCGATGTGTAAATGTAAATGAGCAGAAGAAAAGAGAAAATAAATAAACATTATTATAATTTCACAAAGTTAGTCAATGGGCTCCAAACTTTATTAAATATACTACTTAATCCCCTACATTCTGCATTAATTATTTCAAACCTGTACATAGTACACACATTCTCCCACCAAAAAGTGTAACTTATTCTGTCATAGTTTTTCCAGTTACTCGTGATCAATTGAATGGCTATGCCAGTCATGATCATAAAAAGACGGTTCTTATATTTATCTAAAGTGGGTTTCACATATAGTATCGTTCCACATATTATAGCTTCTTATGATAGTGGAACATTTGAATCTAGAACAAGATTTAATTGTCCCCAAATTGACTTACAAAACATATATATAAAAGGACAAAAATATAACAGATGATCCAAAGTCCCTATATCAATATGACAATGCCAGCATCTATTAGACCTAGAACTATCTATTTTATTTAACCAAACTGGGGTCCAGAAAATCCTATGCAACAAAAACAACCATGTTTGTCTCATAGATGCTGATGCTGTGCATTTCAATCTCCAAGGTGCCCAACTTTCAATTAAGTTCAATTAAAGCTGGTTATGAGGTGCTGAATGCCCATATCAGCTCTGATTATGCCTATTGCTCAATTAATTAGGTGTCTATATTGGCACCTAACTTTAGGTCGACTCTATAGAATCAGGATCATATTGTCTTCCTTTTGATATATCTAACTGTCCTTATACATGAGTGAAGAATATAAAATAACTTGGTCTATATTTTAATAATAATCTAATTTCCTCTTCTAAATTAAATATATTTAAAATTATTGATAAAGTAAAATTAACCATGAGCTCCTAATCACCCCTTCATTTATCATGGTGGGATAGATTCGATTCTTTAAAAATGCCAGTTGTCCCTAAAATTCTATATATTGTATATCAAATATGTTTACAAATTTCCCTCTACCTTTTACAAATCTCTAGAAAAATTAATGGTTAATTTTTATGGAACAAAAACATGCTAAAAATATCTTTAACAAAGTTATAAAACCTGAAATCAATAGGTGGAGCTAACTTTCCTGTTTGCCTTTAGCATCATAAGGCTTATTTACTATATCAAGGAGAAATATGGTTAATGTCTACAAATTCTATATCTTTACAAAGATGGTTACAAATTGAAAAATCATTGCTATCTCCTATACCTTTATTCAGGATCCCAGGTACAACTTTATCATTATCATCTCTCTCTAGCCCCATCTTTAAAGAAACCCCAGAAAAAAGAAACAAATGCATTTCTTGCTTAACAGTGTAAAATAGAGGTAGCAGATGTAAATCAGTCGCTAAATTCAAAAATAAAACCATTCCCCCCTACCTTTGTTGTCTCCCTCCCTCCATGCTGTGCCTTAACTTCTGGCCTGCTCACCCCTGACCGTTTTATGTTACCACCGGTGTTATCTTCAGGCTGCTCCCTCTTCCTTACTGCCTCAGTGCATAAAGCCGTGGGCAGTAGCTCCTCACGCAGGTGGCTTCTCTCATTGTCCTTTTTCAGGATTTGTGTTGTGTCTGTTAACGTTTTTACTAGTTTGAATAATTCTTTACTGTTTATTTTTGTTGTACCAATTTTTTATGCGTAGTGCTTTGTGCATTTTTCTTTGATCAGATTTTTGTATATTTTCATTTTTTGTTTCTTTGTTTGTTTTTTGCCAGATTCTTTCCAATTTTCTTAATTCTTGTTTGTTGGTTAGTAGTTCTGAGTCGAACCATTCATTTGGCGGTCTATCTTTCTTTTTGTATGTTTGGTATGGGGCTATTTGGTGTAAGAGTTCTTTATTGAACTTTTCCCTTCTTGTTGGGAATTCCTGTATTTCGTTGGTTGTGGGACGTAGCTCATAATGAGTCCAGAATTCTGTTGGGTTTATAGTACCACGACTGGTTATTGTTTTCGTATTTTTATTTTTGTATTTCTGTTGTGAACTATGTTTTTGCCAGCATAGGTTGAAATTGCCAGTATAGTAGTCTGACCAGATCCATTTTTTCCAGGTCCCTGTGTAGTATTGTATTTTTGGATCAAGGGTTTCTTTTTGAGAGAAAGTAACTATGTCTAGTTTGTGTCCTTTTTCATGGGTTATCTCTGTGTCTGGAATTGTAAAATCGAGAGACATTAGGAAGTTGGCAATTTTGGTTACTTCTGGCTTTCCCTTTTGTTCTTGAGTGGTATTTGGGAAGGGGAGAGAGAAGTAGTATGCTTTGAGTTAGGATTTGAATTTGACAAAGGATGTTTCAATACTAAGATAAGGGGGATACTGTTCTAAATGGTGGGGACTAAAACATGAGTTTCTCATAGTGTCCAGGTACACTCAATAGAAAGAACAGATAAAAGTCCTGCTGGGATGATGGGAGAGCTGCAGCTGATGAATTAAGGGGGGGAAAAAAAAGCTGTGTTCCATACCCTCCAGTTTCAGTGTACAAGTCCTCTAAGACTTGCCCCCACATATTTGCACAAGTAATCTTTATCTTGGTGGTATCTGGACCTCAATCATTCAAGCCACTTTATCCTCAGAAACTTTCTAGCCCTCCTTTCTGTCTATGTGGCAGTCTATTTTCAAGAGAAATCTTGAAAATCAAGTATAATCTATATTTTACAGATCCTATTATGTCACTTGGTGACCCTTTTACTAAAGCTTAGCATGTGTTAAATGCTAAGAAGTCCATTTTATACTGTTTGGCTTCTTAGCAGATAGACCCGGATTCTGTAACCAGTGCCATTGTCAGCGGCTGACATAAGAGTGTCCGCCGGTCACATGTCAGTCATTTGAAGGTACTGAGTACAGAATCACATCTTCGAGAAAGATAGGTGCCAGAAATGTAGGCCAGGGTTTTCCAGGCCTATCTTTGTGTAAATCGCATCTATATAGGCACTTGAGGCCACCTAATGCCATGTGCAGTATTGGCCACACCTACAGTGGCATTTGGCAGCCTAAACAAAAAAATTGACCCTAGGAGATCCACAGAGCAGAAAAACCAAGAGAAACTAAAAAACATTGTGGAGTGACGATGTTCTTGAAATGGACTTTATTGAAAATTTCAAAGTTCCAAAAGTATAATTGAGCAATCCACATACAAAAATAAAATAATCCACATAAAAACCTTAAGGACCTAGTCCGCTGAAAGTGTAGGGCCCAACACGGTCCATGTTTCAACAAGATAGTCTTCTTCAAGGGTCCCTGAAAGTCTTATGGTAGTAGATATGTGGTGTAACAAATATGTGGAGAACTGTGAAGAACGCGCAACTTAAAACCAAAGCAATGAAGAACGCGCTTCTTAAAATCAAAGCAGCCTAAACCACCTGCGTAGGCATGATTCCGTCACCAATTTTTTAGGCGCTGGTAGGCACCTTGAAACTCAATTAGAAATGTCATTTGAATGGTGTTTGAACTGAGTATGGGTGCCTACTGGCGCCTAGAAAATCGGTTCTGGTTTGCGAATCCAGGCCTTAGCGCGTGATAGGTGTTAGTAAAAGGGCCCTTTAGTGATCATTAACTTTTCTGCGATTGGTTCTTATCTAATATTTTTTGGAACCATGGCATAATTTCTGGAAATGAAGCAGGGAAGTGACAATTTATGGACTAGATGAAAAGATGTATGGCTTTAATAAAATTGTATTTTTCTTCCAATAAAATAATCTGCTTTGAAGACTATTAAGCAATAGCATGAAAAATAAAGAGCAAGTTGGGACAATAACATAGTCAATTATTTATCAGTCACTTTATGATGCAAGAAATTATATACTACTGACATGAAAGTGCTTTGCATGAGACTTAAATATATAATATTTATAAGGAAATGTAGATACATATTAAGTAAGGGGAACATTTTAAGTTTGTATATAGTCATTTGTATATCAGTGAATTTTTTTTCTTTCTGAAATTCTGTAGTGAATACTGTATAATGTCTAAATTCATCTCTGTCTTTTTACACAAAGAATGCCAGGCATTACTTTTCTTTGTGAACTCAGCAGCAGTTGACCAAAAATGAAAGACAATAAAACAATACGTAGAACTGTCAAGATACCCAGGTCCAAGATTTTTTGGCCAGTCCTGGTTTTAAATTGGATAGTTGCCCAAAGCAGTGTAGCAATTGGAAAAACTAATTCTACTCATTAAAATCAGTGCTATAACTCCTATAATTCACCAGGATGAGGTTGGCAGAAAGCCAGAGTTGTCCAAAATCTTCTTTCCCAAAACTAGATAACTTGGAAGATGTGAAATAAATGAGCCTATTCTTTGATGCAAGTGGACTGAAATGTAACAGCTGTCTTAAATACAGTTTCCAGAGTTAAGAACTTAAGAACATAAGAATTGCCGCTGCTGGGTCAGACCAATGGTCCATCATGCCCAACAGTTCACTCCCGTGACAGCCCTTAGGTCAAAGACCAGTGCCCTAACTGAGTCTAGCCTTACTGCGTATGTTCTGATTCATCAGGAACTTGTCTAACTTTGTCTTGAATACCTGGAGGGTGTTTTCCCCTATAACAGCCTCCGGAAGAGCATTCCAGTTTTCTACCACTCTCTGGGTGAAGAAGAACATCCTTATGTTTGTACGGAATCTATCCCCTTTTAACTTTAGAGAGTGTCCTCTCGTTCTCTCTACCTTGGAGAGGGTGAACAACCTGTCTTCATTATCTTGAATGTTTTGATCATGTCCCTTCTCAGTCTCCTCTTTTCAAGGGAGAAGAGGCGCAGTTTCTCTAATCTCTCACTGTACAGCAACTCCTCCAGCCCCTTAACCATCTTAGTCGCTCTTCTTTGGACCCTTTCGAGTAGTACCGTGTCCTTCTTCATGTACGGCGACCAATGCTGGACGCAGTACTCCATATGAAGCGGCATGATAACCCTCTCTGATTTGTTCATGATCCCCTTCTTAATCATTCCTAGCATTCTGTTTGCCCTTTTCACCACTGCCACGCATTGCGCAGACGGCTTCATTACTTTTTGACAAGTATTCCCAAGTCTCTTTCCTAGGGAGTCTGTCCGAGTACCGCACCAGACATCCTGTATTCATATATAAGATTTTTGTTACCGACATGCTTCACCTTACACTTATCCATGTTAAACCTCATTTGCCATTTCCCTGCCCATTTCTCGAGCGTGTTTATGTCATGTTGCAGGTCTTAGCAATCTTTCTGCATTTTCACTACTCTGAATAACTTTGTATAGTCTGCAAATTTAATCACCTCACTCGTCGTACCAATTTCCAGGTCGTTTATAAATATGTTGAAGAGCACGGGTCCAAGCACCGAATCCTGCAGCACTCCACTCGTGATGCTTTTCCAGTCCGAGTATTGTCCATTTATCTCCACTCTCTGTTTCTTATCCACCAACCAGTTTTTAATCCACATGAGTATTTCACCCTCGATTCCATGGCTAGCAATTTTTCAAAGTAGTCGTTCATGCGGGACCTTGTTGAACGTCTTCTGAAAATCCAGATATATAATGTCGACCAGGTCTCCCATGTCTATCTGCCTGTTTACTCCCTTGAAGAAGTGCAACAAGTTCGTCACGCAAGATCTTCCTTTGCTGAAGCCATATTGGCATGTCATCATCAGATTGTGTCCGTCAGGGTGCTCAATTATGCGGTTCTTTATCAGCACCTCTACCATCTTTCACCGTTCTGTAGTTTCCTGGATCTCCCCTCGAACCTTTCTTGAAGATCGGCATAACATTCCTCCATTAGCACCCCCTTTATTCCATGATCATCCAATGACCCCACTGCTTCCTTTGCGCATAGTTTCCCCTTAATATATCAAAAGAACGGCTTGAAGTTTTTTCCTTGTAGTCTCAATTTGCCCCTCTTACTGCCTTATGGCACCTGCTTTGATGCTGTTTGTGCTTTTTCCAGTTTGCATCCATTTTTTACCTTTTCCATTCCTTAAATGAAGTCTTTTTGTCTCTGATTGCTTCCTTTACCACTACAGTGAGCCACACCGGTTCCTTGCTGATTTCCTCTTGGATCCCTTGTTGATACGCAGTATATATAGATTTTGTCCCTCGGTGCCGTCTTTGTGGTGCCTCTGATCCTCTCTGCCCATCCACCTCTTCAAATCTTTGCCGGTAGTCTATATGATCTCCTCGTGCTGGGACCTACTTGGCTCTTCAGATCCTGCCTTTTCTCTGCACTTTGGCTTACTGGGGAAGATCCGGTTTCATCTGCTTAAAAAGGGACAATTCTTTCTCTAGCGTTTTTACAGTGCTTATCCTCTTCTTAATCTTCTTCCCCACCATGAGTCTCATCCCTTTGTAATTCCTTTTTCAGAAGTTCAGTACCGTGGCCATCATTCTGGATAAATGTTTTGCCCCTGTGTCCAGGTTGAAGTGGATCATATTGTGATCACTGCTTCCCAGCATTCCTTCTACTTCTACACCTTGCGCCGGTCCTCATAGTCCATTTAGAATTAAGTCCAGAATTGCATTTCCTTTCGTATTTTCCTTGACAAGTTGTTCCAGGAAGCAATCGCCTATAGCATCTAGGAACTTGGTCTTCCTACTGCAGCCGAAGGTGCCTAGGTTCCAGTTTATCACCGGATAATTGAAGTCGCCCATGATAACTGCATTGCCTCCCTTGCAATTGTGTTTTATCTTGTCCGTCATTGCTCCATTAGTTTTTTCGGACTGCCCTGGGGGTCAGTAGTAGATGCTGATCTCTGTTTCCGTTCCATTTGTTCCTGGAATTTTGACCCATAGAGACTCTACCTCATTTTTTGTTTCTGGCATGTTCTTTCCGGTACTCAATTTCCTTTTTCATGTATAGAGCAATACCCCCACCTTTTTTACCTACTCTGTCTCTGCGGTATGGCTTATATCCCAGTAGCACAGTGTCTCAGATGTTTTCCTAGCTCCACCATGTTTCCGTGATGCCGATGATGTCAAGGTTATCTTTTTGTGCCATAGCTTCCAATTCCCCCATTTTATTCCTTAGGCTCCTTGCACTCATGTACATACACTTGAGTTTGCGGCCTGTTACTTTCTTGCATTTCCTTCCCTCTTGTGTCTGTGATACGTATGGGATATATATGATATGAGAGTTGTTTTTAGTAACAATGGCTGTTTAAGAAACCATCTTCTACTAAAAGGATCCTAATACCAAATAACAACTTTCTTTTTTTAAAAGGGGAACTAGAGTTCAGAAAGATAACTTGCACCTGGCAAGACAGGATATGGATGATTCAATCGAGAGAAGGGGGGGAAAAGACAGGATGTGCATAAATGGTTAGTGACCTTGTCTGTGATATGTTCATGTTTGAGCACATACATAAACCGGATCCTGACCATAATCTGGGCATAAAAAGACAGGCAGAACTCAGTGGAATCGGGACTTCTCCACTGCTGATGAGCCGTGTGATGCTGATATGAAATGAATGCGCTGCCTCTGATGGTCGCTGGTCCTCCGATATCAGAGTGATGATGCAATATATATGGTAACAAATTATTGATTCCTTACTGCATGATTTCATTATTCTAAAATTGTATGAATAAACCTATATTATGCTTTCAGTCATCTGTGTATGCTATTAATTTTCCCAGTCAGAGAGCTGGTGAGGGGAAGGGAAAGTGGGATATAGCTTTACCCTAAGAATAATAGCAATACATTAATTGGCGTAGTCGGCAGGATCTCCCTAAATAAGACCGAACAATGTTCCAGCGAAAGGAGAAATCTAAAAAAGAACCTGCAGGGATACCTGGCTGGACCGGGGACCCGTATGAAATAATAGCGGCAGAAATGGCCAATCATGGATTGGCGGAATCATGGGATAAGGAATTAAGGGAATTTGAACCAAAGAATGTGGTACAAGTACTTGAAACAATCCCTGTAAAAACAGGTGAAGCAGTTACCCTGGCTCGAAGGAGTTGGGTGTTGGCCTCTGCATACCGTGGGGTGCACAAGCGGTTGCAGATGGCACTTAATGAGAAAGGGAGAGTAGAACAGAGTAGGTTAGAATTAGAGGGACGGTGTCTGGTGCTGGAATGTAATAGTAAATTATTAAAGGATAAACTGGAACATTATCAGGATGTAGCAGAAAGAGCAGCTGTAAAAGTGGCACAATATAAGTATAAAAAGAAGAGAAGGAGGGAAATTCCACAGTATGGAGATTTTCTTTGTCTGAGCTGCTGAGATATCTTTCAGAAATAGGTATCGATCTTTAAAATGTGCTTAAATATTAACATATGGTGGATTTAAAATGTAGTAACTTGCAATTACCTTGTTAGCAGCAGTAGGATTTTTAGATTTTTAGAATGAAAACTTTACGAGCATACACAGGGAAATGTATGCTGTTTGGAGTTCCGATCAGCCGTGGGGAAAAGTTCTTGTTGTTTTTGATGTTGAAGAATAATTAAGGTATTTTAGTAGTTTAGGAGCTGTTTGTCTGAAAGTTCTGTACGAGAATGTAGCCTGAATTTTTTCCCTTGTTTAAAGGTAATGCAGGGTCAGAAGAAATCAGGATGTGATATTAAATGAGGTGGCTTTTGCCATAAGTGAATGGATAAAAGAAGTTTGAACAGCCAGATTTAGTCAAAACAGGATATGGATGATTCAATCGAGAGAAGGGGGGGGGGGGGAAAAGCAGGATATGCATAAACCGGATCCTGACCATAATACTTTGAGTAAAAAAGTGCCTATATGCTCATGTTTGAGCATAATACATAAACCGGATCCTGACCATAATCTGGGCATAAAAAGACAGGCAGAACTCAGTGGAATCGGGACTTCTCCACTGCTGACAAGCCGTGTGATGCTGAGATGAAATGAATGCGTTGCATCTGATGGTCGCTTGTCCTCCGATATCAGAGTGATGATGCAATATATATGGTAACAAATTATTGATTCCTTACTGCATGATTTCATAGGTATATGGTCGAAATAGCACCACAAGTGGTATGTGTAGTAACTGATCAACCAGTGATACCAGGAATGGCAGTGCCTTTTTCGGGATGTATTCATAACATTTCAGTATTACACTGGGAAAATGATAAGAACGTGGCTATCATTTGGAATAGCACTAAATGGGATGTTCCAAATTGGGATTTAAATTTGACCAGATTTAAGCAAATATTAACTCAATCAACCAAAATACAGAGTGCCATCCAATACCTAAATCAAAGTATTATGGCTCATCAGCTTACCACCACTATTGCAGCAGACTCGATAGTGACAATAGGATCAGGAATAGCTGATGCTACTTCACATCATTGGTGGGATATATTTTTAGGATACTCACCTTCAGCCAAAACGACTCTGGATTGGATCATCCATCCTCTGTTAATAGTTGTTATTCTGGTAATAATTTTATCTATCTGGAATTGTTATGTGGCATATGGCATTTGTTGTAAACAACAAAAAGTGATGATGGTTACATACAACACTCATTGTTAAGGACCGAATGTGATACGTATGGGATATATATGATATGAGAGTTGTTTTTAGTAACAATGGCTGTTTAAGAAACCATCTTCTACTAAAAGGATCCTAATACCAAATAACAACTTTCTTTTTTTAAAAGGGGAACTAGAGTTCAGAAAGATAACTTGCACCTGGCAAGACAGGATATGGATGATTCAATCGAGAGAAGGGGGGGAAAAGACAGGATGTGCATAAATGGTTAGTGACCTTGTCTGTGATATGTTCATGTTTGAGCACATACATAAACCGGATCCTGACCATAATCTGGGCATAAAAAGACAGGCAGAACTCAGTGGAATCGGGACTTCTCCACTGCTGATGAGCCGTGTGATGCTGATATGAAATGAATGCGCTGCCTCTGATGGTCGCTGGTCCTCCGATATCAGAGTGATGATGCAATATATATGGTAACAAATTATTGATTCCTTACTGCATGATTTCATTATTCTAAAATTGTATGAATAAACCTATATTATGCTTTCAGTCATCTGTGTATGCTATTAATTTTCCCAGTCAGAGAGCTGGTGAGGGGAAGGGAAAGTGGGATATAGCTTTACCCTAAGAATAATAGCAATACAGTGTCCCTTTCGATCTGTTAGGATTTCTGGCTTGCCTATGATCCGGTGAGTCTTCCCCATCAGTTAAGTCAGAGAACAGGCCAGCAAGCATAGTTACTAGTGTTTAAAATACAAAACCAGAATCATTAGTGCCAAGATGACATCTGATCTTAAGGTGATGATTTGCTGCTTTTTGCTGTTGCTTCTTACATTTCTAATGGAAAAATGAAAATGTGCAGTGGGGGAATCTTCAAGAATCCCAGCAGCCCTATGATAATGGAACATTCTTTCCTGTGTCGTCTGAATCGCCTACTACTACTGCAACTAATTACTTATATAGCACTGAAAGGTGTACATAGCACTGCACATTTTGACATCTTTAGACAGTCCCTGCTCAGAAGAGCTTACAATCTAATTTGTATAGAAATGACATATAGGGTTGAGAATGCAGAAACCAAGTTGAGAGGAGTTAGGAAAGTTTTATGGCCATGAGGCGTGAAGCAGCAGGGCCAAAGCTACATGTTTCTTGGAGCTAAGATGATCCTGTGATATCAAGTTCTATGGGGACTGATACAGAGTTGGCAGACAGTGGGATTGGGTGGGGGGTGGAAAACTTGCTTTTCTATGGTATAGATGGCCTTCTTTATCAGAAGGCACTCTATTGCTGAATCTTATGACTCCTGAGAGTTTGAGGAGACAGACCAATGAGTGAGTTGGCACTAGGCCAAGACAGGAAGAGAATGATGGAAAATCAGAATTTGATATATCTAGCTGGGTTTTTTTCAAACTAAGATGCCACAGAGTTAATCTGCCAGTGAGACCCTGTATAATAATTGAAATGCCATAAGTACCATGGAACAGGCTGCTTTGCTTAAGATATACTGTAAATTAATTCTATTCTGAAGAGCAGTCCCAAGAATCTGGTGCACTTCTCCAGGTTTTCCAGTTTGATATAATGTAGGGGTGCCTTGTTTAAGTTTCTGCCATGTAGCTGAATTTGATTCAGGACAAAGATGTCATGCATTGCAGAATCAAGAATAATTGAGCCAGTGACAGGCAGTGCTTTTGCTATCTGCTGCCAGTGTTATTCTTGGATATTCAATGCTGAGCTGTTTCCAGCGAACGGCATTGAATATCTGAAGATTTTTTAACAGCTAAAATGTTAACCAATTATTCTGATGTCTAACGCTAACCAGTTAACTTTCTCCTGGTTAAAGATAAGCAGCTATTTATGCAGTCCTATTTAACCACTAAACTGATCTGGTTAGGCACTGATATGGCTGATTGTATTGTATCTGGCTAGCGGAGCCTTTCTTCGGCAGAAAGCCCCACTCCCTGCGATGCTGACTGCTTCTCTTATGGCAGAATTTTTGAAAAGGCCAGGAGCAGCGGCCAACTTCCTCTTCATCACAGCATGGGGGAACGAAGACCTGCTCCTGCTTCCCTCCACGCCGCACTGGCCAGAGGAGCCTTTCTTTGGTGGAAAGCCCCGCTCCCTGTGGCACCAATTGCTCCTCTTCCGGCGCCCTTTTTGAAAAGGCTGTCGAGCAGCCGGGCCTCTCCCACTGGCGGGCCCCACTAAAGGGCCATGCCAAAGGGCCCTTTGAGCTGCCCTTTGAGTGGACCAAGCAGGACTAACAGGCCCAGGAAGACCAAACAGCCAAACCAGTAGCCTCTAGCCCTTGCCTCCTGCTCCACTGAAGACCAAACAGAACCTAGAGATCAAACAGACAGCCTGTGATTCATAACCCTGCTTCCAGCCCCACTGAAGCCCTAGCCCTCTTATAACTCTCAAGAATATAATAACTCTAAAGAATAATATAACTCTCAATAATATAATAACTCTCAAGAATCAACCTTCGCTTAAGGCTATCATGTGGTGGCTGACCTTCCTACTGCCTCACCTCACATGGTGCAGAGAAATGGGATGGGTTACAGAGAGTCCAAGAAGAATCCTGATCCACTACACCCTCAACAGACATAATATTTACACTTATCCCGTCATCCCACCAACACTCAGATCCCTAACACACTACCATGATCACAGCGCCAACCTGATTCAGATCATTTACAACCACCAATGCAGAACCTCCCACATCAAACCAAAGAAAGGCAGAATCCTATCCACCCTTGAACACGCATCAGACTACCAAGCTGCCAACCACCTCCCTTAATCAGTTCATATTCGCCAGACCCAGATGATCCACCTTCCCCTCAATCAAGGGATACGCCCACAAAAGATTCATCAACAGACTCCTACAGACTCCTACCCTACCAAGCCGCCTCCAAGGATTCTGAATGGAGCCAAATGGTCAGAACATCCACATTCTACATGCACTTCAGAAAGCTCCTCAAAACACACCTATTCTCCAAAATCAACGACCCATCTTAAATCCCCAGAAAAACTCTGCTGACTCCATTGATCTGACTCCATGCTGCTACTCTCAGACTATGAACTCCCTTATTTATTAACCTCCCTTCTCGGTTAGGTCCTCTTAATTCCCTCTGTGATCCTCAAGTCTCTCAGTTCTCTTCTCTTTTAATGTAGCTTGCTGACTCTTCTCAGCCATTTTTATATAAACCGCCTTGAACAGAAAGGCACTCTCAGTATATAAATAAAGATTTATGTTATTGTACATGAGTATTAAGCTGTTTACAAAACTAATACAGTAAGTACATTAACTACCCTCTCTGTCCCAGATGGGCTCACAATCTAAACTAAAGGGCCTAAGAGAAAAACAACATTTATATAATAAAGATAGAATAGAAAAGAGGAAAGAAGGAAGAAGATATCCCAGAAAAATCTTCAGAACATTAGTAGCAAGAACCCAAAAGATCCAAGAAGAAATTAATGTGGTTACATTGCAAAGAAATGAAAAAATAGAACAGTAGATCTATGAAATAAATATATAAGTTATAATATCAAGAACAATCTAAACTAAAATGCATAAGGAATAAGATGTATTAAACATATAATACATTATATAAATACAATAACAAATAGAAAAAAAATAAAAATAAAGAAATAAAACAGATAAACAAGATTAAAAACATAACCTAACAAGTAGAGCAGCCTAAAATATAAATCAGAAATACACTAGGGCCTGGATTCTCGAACTGGTGCTGAGATCAGTGGCTACCTTAAAAGCAGCTGCTGATCACGTGTCAATCACACATCAGTGCCAGTTTTGGTATCATGCTGACATGAAAGATAGGCACCAGAAATGTAGACCCGAACACCCGGGCCTACATTTCCTGCACCTATCTTTGCATGAATCATGACTATATAGGATCTTTAGGCCGCCTAATGCTACTTCCGGCATTGGTCACGCCTATATTGGTAAGCACAATGCTGGTGCCAGTTTTCTAGGTGCTTGTATGTGCCTCAAATCTCAGTTAAAAATGTTATATGGATGGCATTTTTAATGGAGGTATGGACACCTACTGACATCTAGAAAATATACATCAGTTTGAGAATCTGGGTCTAATATTCAGCAGAGATAGCCAGTTATCTCCCACTGAATATAAGCAGTTAGGTGCCAATAAGCTATTTAACCAGTCAGTGCCATCTCTCACCAGTTAAATAATGTTGAATATTAGGGGAATTGAGAATAGTTCTAAGAGTTTACATCCATGGGTCCTAGAAATCCTGAATATTCCCTATGCCCTTTTATATCTATGAGGGTTTATGGAGCTTCCTGAAAAAGTGTGAGGGGGGGGGGAATCCTCAGTTTCATAAATTCTATTATCTCTGCTCATGAACAGTTAAACAAACTAAACTAAACTAAACTAAACCTTAAGTTTATATACCGCATCATCTCCATGGAAGTAGAGCTCGGCACGGTTTACAAGATTGAACCTTAACTGGGCAACAGCCCAGATTTGAACATTTTTGAAAGCATAAGGACTATACTGAAGCAGATTACACAATATAACATCTGAATTGTACACTAGATCACAGCTATCTGGATTCAGGAGATAGCTCCAGAATTCTGCAGAAAACTGGACAGAGCAATGTTGGAACACACACAGTTACTAAGAAAAAAGGACATCACTGTAAATACTGATAGCAATGACTTTAGAAGCTAAATACAATATAGACAATTTTAGCTTTTAAAATCTGGATTTGTTTCATATGTATCACAACAAAGAAAAATGGGGAGACCCA
The DNA here is from genome assembly GCF_902459505.1 of Geotrypetes seraphini. NCBI lineage: Eukaryota > Metazoa > Chordata > Amphibia > Gymnophiona > Dermophiidae > Geotrypetes > Geotrypetes seraphini. The sequence continues at coordinate 135,035,732 of NC_047085.1, forward strand.
ATGATCTACATTGAAAACAATCCTCCAATGAAAACAAAAACAAAAAACTATGGATGCAGATGTTCTGGAGATAATTTATTATATACTGACATATAAAAACCATGAAAATTCAATGAAAAAAGTACAATGATAAAAAAAAACAGTGGTAAAAATCCAACCGGACCCTACACAGTCCATGTTTCAGTGAACACGCCTTCCTCAGGGGTCTTTATATGTGATTTTGTAAATAATTGGACCCCCTGAGGAAGGCGTGTTCACTGAAACACGGACCGTGTAGGGTCCGGTTGGATTTTTACCACTGTATTTTTTATCATTGTACTTTTTTCATTGAACTTTCATGTTTTTATATGTCAGTACATAATAAATTATCTCTAGAACATCTGTATCCACAGTTTTTCATATGTATCAGTCATAAATAATGAAAATGGTGATGGTTACAATCTTTTGGACATAACTTTCAGTGGCTAACAAAACCTTATTTAAAATACCGTGTACAATTCTGGAGATCGTACCTCTGACAAGATGTAAATAGAATGGAGTTGCTCCAGAGGGCAGCTGCTAAAATGATCAGTGGCCTTCATCATAAAGCCTATGAGGACAAGCTTAAAGATTTCAATATGTATAATTGGGGGGGGAAAGGTGGGAGAGGAGGGATATGATATAGATGTTTAAATAATTATTTAAAGAAATTGGACCGCTAACAAAGAATACATTTACAAGAAATAATAGTTCAGAACACAGAGGAATGGTGATTGAGAAATTCTGGTGTTCTTTTCTATAACATAATCAGAAAGATAATTGTAGAAAAACTATCATTTGCATTCATTTCATGAATACTTTGGCTAATGTCACTTTAATCTTTGATAATGAAAACAATTTCTAAGTGCTAATTACAAACATTTCCACATTTTTAAAGAAATAATTATCTCGACTTCTTTCTGATTATTTCTTGAGAAACTGGCAAGTACATACCACAGAAAAAGTGAAAACACTACAAACCCTGAACTGAAACTCTGTTACTTATGGCCTCTTTTACAAAGCCGCGCTACTACCTGCCGCGCAGCAACAGCCCCGAATCCCTTTAAATCTCTATGGGCTTCGGGGCCGTTAGCGCAGCCGCTAGCGCAGCTTTGTAAAAGAGGCTGTTAAAGTGGCATCTGAAAATCAGGAAAGTAAGTTGCAATAGTTGAACTGACCTTTTACAGTTTTAGTGATAGCTGATAAAATAGAGAACCCCTATGAAAAGGTGGCATACTCATGGAATCTGTAAGCATTATCATTATGATCCCGAAACAACAGCTGATGATTCATCAGTATCCAGATGTGCCTTGAGTTATAGGAACTGGTGACCTCACAATGTGGGACACCACCCCCCTTCCTGTGGTTTTTTGTCCTGATTCAAGGTTGCTTTCTCCTGATAGAAACATTCAAGATACTGAAGGGAATAGACTTAGTAGATAAAGACAGGTTGCTCACCCTATCCAAGGTAGGGAGAATTAGAGGACACTCTCTAAAGTTAAAAGGGGATGGATTCCGTACAAACGTAAGGAAGTTCTTCTTCACCCAGAGAGTGGTGGAAAACTGGAACACTCTTCCGGAGGCTGTTATAGGGGAAAACACCCTCCAGGGATTTAAGACAAAGTTGGATGGGTTCCTGTTGAACCAGAACATATGCAGGTAGGGCTGGTCTAAGGGCACTGGTCTTTGACCTGGGGGCCACCACTGGAATGGACTGCTGGGCACAATAGACCACTGGTCTAACCCAGCAGTGGCAAATTCTTATGTTCTTATGTACATTTTGAGACATCTCTAAGTTGTGGTTGCCCAGCATATGTGGCAAGATCTTGATTCCCATTGCTGCCATAACTTGCCCAGAAACAGGCCCAAGGTAATGGAGGGTTACATGACTCATCCAAGGCCACAGAAAGAGGCTGCAGTATTTGAACCTGGCCCTTCCAGTTTCTAGCTGTTTCAATCTTTGGCATCTGCTCATGTACAGCAGCAGTATGAAATGCACATAATATTCTTAACACACTTCCAAATTTGGCTGTATACCTTAATAATCACACTTATGTATACAACTATCACCATGAGTAATGTGTGATCTTGATCTATCACTTAGATATTTTAATCAGCTCTTTGTGGATCATCAGATAGTAATGCAGTAATTCTTCATATCTCTTTAAGGAAATACTGCTTAAATCGTCATTAATCCATTTCTTACTATTTTCATTTTTATGTTTTTTTTATTTTTTTAAATCTTTATTGATTTTTAATCTAAAACAGTGCCAAACAAATAAAAGAACAATATGTATAAAAATTAAAATAGTAAGAAATGGATCAATGACAATTTAAGCAGTTTTCCTTAAAGAGATATGAAGGATTACTGCATTTCTATCCGATGATCCACAAACAGTATAATATTCTCAAAGCATAGGGAAATGTGACCAAACAGGAGCACCTGAAAGGGGCAATGTGAGCAAGATAGTATTGTACATATGATCATATGATATTGCAAATGCAGAGCCTCTGTTACTATTTGATCTTTCTCACAGCCAGGTAAATTGCGGTAGCTTTTCTAATAAGAGAGTTATTAAGAAAAACTCTGTTATTTGACACACTGCAATGTGAGAAATAGCCTCATATGGCTTGCCTGTTACCCCCCAACATTTCAATTGAAAATATTGGCTATAAAAAGAAATCTAAAACTCCAAGAACTGAAGAGAAATTACAACCCTCACTGCCACCTGTTTTAGTTCAAATTTCTTTATTGATGTTCTCTTAACAACATTAACCATACTGTTACAATAGCAAATCCCAAACATATACAGGGCTGTAGCTAGTACACAGTAACTCATAATGTGGAGATTAGATCGATAAGACATTGATCCAAGATTTTCCATCTCCACTGGCATTTGAAAGATTGTTTACGTTTCTCCATTGCAGTAGATTCATGCTTATGTGTTAAACACACTATACTCTATCCAAGGTCATTTTACCTTTCCAATAATTTTTTTTTAAATTAAATGCAAAGCTCAAGTCAAAAAAGGTCCAGTAAAAAAGAGTTCTCTTTAGATAATTTAGTGTCAGTCACAATAGATTTCCAAATAATTATTCAAAATAAGAACTACTCATCCAAATAAAATATCACACATATCTTCTGTCACCAAACAGGGTTGTAGAACAGGATAATACTTCAGTATGTGAATAGCATTCCTATATCCGAGTTGCTAGAACCAGTGGTGCCCTCCTCTCCATGCGACCCTCCCCCCCATTCACACTCACACTCTCTCTCCCCCATACCTCTAAATCTTTACCAGAATTAGTGGCTTCTCCAGCATATTCCTCACACCAGCATTGGATTTCCCTCTGACATCACTTCCTAGCCCCGCAACTCGGAAGTGATTCAGAGGGGAACCAGGCTGGTGTGAGCAACAGGCAAGAGAAGTTGCTCATGCTAGCGAAGATCTACAGAGATGTGGGTGTGGCATGGTGTGACGGGGCGGGATGGAGAGGTTCCAATTCCCCCACTGAGAAATGTAACCATTTAAACTAAGGTTAATAGATCCATGTTGCAATAAAAATAAAGATTTTTAAGGGGATTTAAAAAAAAACAAAACCAAGATATCCAAAAAGCATCAAAAAGTGGCACATGGACGCCTAACTGCTGGGTCATCCAAGTGCCCATAATTGAAACTGTCTTTCTGGATGTCTTAGAAACATAGAAACATAAGTCATCAATCTTTCAAATTCATCCAAGTGCACACAAAATATGCTCACTTTATGTGCTCATAATATCTATCATAATAAAACCCTTAGCGCGCATGCGCACTTTAAACTCCGTGATTCCTGCGTCCATTATCCATAGCTCTGTGTCTCCGCATGCACAGTAGAAGGAGCCTGTGGCGTTTTACGTGCAGCGGTTTTCCGGATCCTTCTATTGCACATGCGGAGGCATGGAGTTTGAAGTGGCGAACACCATGGCAGCGACTCCCCCCTCCGTCTAACACTAAAGGTATCCGCCGATGAGGAGGTATGTGGAAAAGAAGCCACGGGGAAGGAGGATGGCCAACCAGCCCATGATCCTCAATGTGTATGACATGGTGAGGAAAGCCGTTAAAACTTTAGGGGCCCCGCAGGCAACAGCACTGCTTACTGGCATCAGGAAACTCAGATAGCACAAGAGTGACCAAGTAGCATAATAAAGTGTTTTTGTAATTAGAGATGGGGGAGAAGGAGGGCATTATGATAGGTTAAGGGGAAAGAGGCAGAAACAAAGAAAGACAGAAATAAAGAAATGCACACACAGACACACAGAAAGACAGGGGGCCAGGGAGAGAAACAGAAAGACATCCAGAAAGAAAAAAGAAAGAATGAAAGAAATGTCTAAGTCTACACATCTATTCTAGCACCCGTTAATGTAACGGGCATAAACACTAGTATGCTTATAATATATTCATTATTTGTTACCATGACTTCAGCGCTACCACTCCCTGCCCATTAAATTTATGAAAGCGAGTAGAATTACGTGGATATTTCATCACTGGTCATTAAATTATTTAATGATATTAACTTTATGTTGTTTATAGTTATCTTGAAATTAACACTGTTTTTAACAATTTTAACCAAGATTTTTTTAAGGTTCAAAAGACCTGGTATACTTATCTTAGAACTGTTGTACTGCGCAGTCTGGGGATGCTGAACCTAACATGTTTCACTAACATAGCTGTATCAAGGGTCTGCCCTAGAAAAACACCACAATAATTCATTATTCATATTAAAACAGTTTTTACTCACCTAAATACTATCCCACTTCCAGCTCACACAAGTTTAGCAAGTTAAGATGGTGACAACATTCTTCAGTGAAATTTAAAGGGCTTACTCTCAGTTGACTCTAAAAAACTGCCCAATCACCAGCCAGGAATCAGAGAATGAACACCCACTCAAGATCGCTGTTTAAACCCCCAGGCTCCACTGTTTTTAACATATAGATATACCTTTGTTCCTTCCAATTTAACAAAGCTTTTGAATTAACACCCTCTCTTTTATTTATTTATTTGTGTATAACAGTTTATTATACAGGTCAAAAATGGACGAAAACTGGAACAAGCACAAACAACAACACAGGTACCATAAGGTGGTAAATGGGGCTAAAAGGGACCATGAGGAAAAAATAGCCAAGGAGCGAAGAACTTCAAGCTGTTCTTTTGATATATTAAGGGGAAACAACCTGCGAAGAAAGCAGTGGGACCATTGGATGACCATGGAATAAAGGGAGCGCTAAAGGAGGACAAAGCAATCGCTGACAAACTGAACACATTTTTGCGTCTGTATTTACCAAAGAAGATGTACACAGCATACCGGAACCCATCAGGCTATATGCTGGAAACAAAGATGGGAAGCTGAAAGGATTGACGGTCAGTCTAGAGGAGGTGTGTAGGCAGATTGATAGGCTTAAGAGCGATAAATCCCTGGGACTGGATGGCATCCATCAGAGGGTCATCAAGGAACTGAAAGGGACCATAACTGAACTGCTTCAACTAATAGCCAATCTATCTATGAAATCGGGAAAGATTCCGGAAGACTGGAAAGTGGCGAATGTTACGCCGATCTTCAAGAAAAGTTCAAGGGGAGATCCGGGAAACTACAGACCGGTGAGTCTGACCTCGGTACCGGGAAAGATGGTAGAGTCGCTGATAAAGGACCACATCATTGATCACTTTGACGGACATGGGTTGACGAGGACCATTCAGCATGGTTTTAGCAAAGGCAGATCATGTTTGATGAACTTGCTGCACATCTTTGAGGAAGTAAACAGACAGATAGACAAGGGCGATCCGGTCGACATTGGATATCTGGATTTTCAGAAGGTGTTTGACAAGGTTCCGCATAAATGACTACTTCAGAAAATTGCGAGCCATGGAATCGAGGGTGAAATACTTACGTGGATTAAAAGCTGATTGGAGCATAGGAAACAAAGAGTGGAGGTAAATGGACAATACTTGGACTGGAAGAGAGTCACCAGTGGGGTGCTGCAGGGCTCAGTGCTTGGACCCGTGGTCTTCAACATCTTTATAAATGATCTGGACATTGGTACGATGAGTGAGGTGATTAAATTTGTGGACAATATGAAGTTATTCAGAGTAGTGAAGACACAGGGGGATCGCGAAGATCTGCAATGTCACATAATCATGCTCAAGGAATGGGCATCAACATGGCAGATTAGGTTCAACGTGTATAAGTGTAAAGTGATGCATGTAGGTAACAAAAATCTCATGCATGAATACAGGATGTCATGGGGCAGTACTTGGCAAGACCTTCCAGTAAAGAGATTGGGAGTTATGATCGACAAGTCGATGAAGCCACCCACGTAATGTGCGGCAGTGGTGTAAAGGGCGAACAGAATGCTAGGAATGATAAAGAAGGGGAACACGAACAGATTGGAGAAGGTTATCATGCCGCTGTACTGGGCCATGGTGTGCCCTCACCTGGAGTACTGCATCCAGCACTGGTCACCATACATGAAGAAGGACACGGTACTACTTGAAAGGGTCCAGAGAAGAGCGACTAAAATGGTTAAGGGGCTGGAGGAGTTGCCGTAAAGTGAGAGATTGGAGAAACTGGGCCTCTTCTCCCTTGAAAATAGGAGACTGAGAGGGGACTTGATCGAAACATTCAAGAAAATGGAGAGAATAGACTTAGTAGATAAAAACTGGTTGTTCACCTTCTCCAAGGTAGAGAGAATGAGGGCAATCTCTAAAGTTAAAAGGGGACAGATTCCGTACAAACGTAAGGAAGTTCTTCTTCACCCAGAGAGTGGTAGAAAACTGGAACGCTCTTCCGGAGGCTGTTATAGGGGAAAACACCCTCCAGGGATTCTAGACAAAGTTAGACAAGTTCCTGCTGAACAAGAACGTACGCAGGTATGGCTAGTCTCAGTTAGGGTGCTGGTCTTTAACCAGAGAGCTGCCGCGTGAGTGGACTGATGGGCACGATGGACCACTGGATTGACCCCGCAGTGGCAATTCTTATGTTCTTAAACTGAAAAAATGGTTCAATCAAGGACCTGAAACATAGCATTACAATTCTGCAAATTGGCATTTTGAAAAATAAAATAGCACTCTTTTCTGCTACAGTGGCAAAATAATGCTCATAATTTAGGAAGTTGGTTGGGCTGAGAACTTTCCTTCAGCTCCCTTTTATGATAGAGGTCTATATAATCCTTAATGGAGTTGAAAGGTAAATACAAATTTCTTTTTCAGAAAGTATGAGGACACTCCATGAGGTTACACAGTTGCATATTCTAAACAAATAGAAGAAAATAGTTTTGTTTACTCATCAGTTACAGTCTGGAACTTATTGTTGGAGCAAGTAGTTAAAGTAGTTAATGTAACTGGTTTTAAAAAGGCTTGGACAAGTTCCTGGTGAAAAGCATATAATTATAATCCATTATTAAAGCAGACCTGGGAAAAGCAGCTATTTAAGTATCATGGAATCTGCCAGGTAGCTACTTTTGACCACCATTGAAAACAGGATACTGGGATAGGTGGGCCTTTGGTCTGAGCCAGTAGTGCAGTTTTTATGAACTTTTCAACTAGTTTAAATAGATAGGATACATTGTGAAAAATAAGGAACTACATGTCAATTTAATGATCTCACCGAATCTGCATTTTTTGTTCTATATCTTTTTTAAAAAAATTTGCACAACTTTAATAAGCAGGGAATATATTCAGGAAACTTTGATTCTTTCAGGCTGCCTAAAAGCTTGAAATCTACTTTAGCTCTTTATTATTGTTTTTATTATGTCTAGAATGTTGATTAAATCCTCTGTCTGCAAAGAAACCTCATTTGAATGAATGAAATCATTGTACAGTACATGAGTACTTAAGGATATGGTAAACAACTTGTAATATTTCACTTCCTGAAGATGTGTCAATTGCTAAATAATTTAGATATCTAAAAATATAGAAGTCATCTTGTGACTCATGCTCTATTTTCAGCAAGCTTGTGTGGTAAGGAAAACAGCCTTCTTCCTTTCTCATTTTCTTACACGATTCTTTTAATTCAGCAAGCTGTAGCAAAGGGCCTGAAGGCTTTCTTGCCAATGTGTCGATTTAGGACAGATACAAGTGCACAACTGAATCTTAGGGCTCCTTTTACTAAGGTGTGCTAGGGCAATAGCACGGAATAGCATGCGCTACATTGCCCCGCGCGCTAGACCTTAACGCCAGCATTGAGCTGCGTTAGTTCTAGAAGCGTGGAGGGGCATAATCAAAAGGGACGTCTAAGTCCGTTTACGACCATATCACAAGTCGTCCAAAGTTAAAATTAGCCTAAGACACATTTTCGAAAGATACGTCCAACTTTGTTTTACTTTCGAAAATCGTCTAATTATATGTCCTGCCGATCTGATCGTCCAAGCCACTAAATCATCTATCTTTATACCACATTTCCGTCCAACTTTTCGTCCAAGTCCAAAACGCCTAGAACAAGCCCTGTTGGATGTGGGAGAGGTCTGCAAAGTGATGGACTGCGCACCCAGACATGCCACCTAAATAGTGGGGTATCTTATAAGGCATTGCTGTGAACTTCACAAAAAGGGTGCCATGTCTTCTCCTCCCTACAGCTCCCTTATAGGTTATGGTGAGCCCCCCAAACCACCTCCAGAATCCCCTAGAACCACTTATCTACCACCCCAATAGCCCTTATGGCTGCAGGAGCTACTTATATGCCAGTAAAAAAGGGTTTAGGGGGTGTATAGGGCAGTGCATATGTTTATGTAACAATGCAGTGATTACAGGGGCTTATGGGCATGGGTCCTCCTCTCTATGGGTCCCTAACCCACCCCCAAGACAACTTAAGCTGCCTCTGAACTGGACGACTAGGCTTTCCTATGCCAGGTGGCCAGGTGATGATGGTCTGGAGGCTGAAATTTAAAGTTGTGAATAAAATTTTTATGGAGGTGAGGGGGTTGGTGATCACTGGGGTAGTGTGTGGGGGTTTGTGTTATGTGTTTTCAGTGCTTATCTGGTGAGTTTAGGTGGATTTTTGTGACTTAGACCATGTTTTACATGGTCTAAGTCACAACATCCAAGTTCCGTCTAGGCTCTGTTGTTAAACTTTGGGTTATACATGCTGTACGACTAAGTCTATGCCGGCCCACGTCCCGCCCTCGACACGCCTCCTTAAACGCCCCATTTAGCTTTGGACGTTGAGCGGCACTATGAAGGCCTAGGTTATTTTTAAATAAGTCCAAAACCTGGTTTTATTATCGGCGCTTTGACGTTTTTGAGAAATGTTCGGCCAAGTGCCATCTTAGGCCGGTTTTTGGACGTTTTTCTCCTTCGATTATGAGCCCCATAGCGCGTGGTAATTTACTGCATGTGCTAAAAACGCTAGCGCACCTTAGTAAAAGGAGCCCTCATAGAAGTATATGCTTCATGAGGCAAAGTAAAACAATAAGCACATTATAAAGTGCTCAAAAGGACAGATCCCAGTGTTAAGGACATTGAACTAGAAAAATACAAAATATTGTATTCTGCTGACATTACAAATGGAACTACTGATTTTAATGTACTTGATGATATACCCCCTCATTTTACTAAGGCACACTATATAATAGACGCGTTAGCATTTAGTGCAAGCTAAATCGGCTAGCGCGTCTTAGTAAAATGATCCCATAATGCTGTATTTTTTTTTTTAGAGAATGACAGTGTGACAGAATTAGTCACCGTCCCTGAGGATAACGGTGGGAAACCAACCCAAATCATTCTTTAGTGTCTATCTCAACCTCAGTCCTTCTACACCAGCATTCTTCAATGCAAGGCTTGAGGCTCATAAGAGCATAAGAAGAGCCTTACTGGGTCAGCCCAATAGTCCATCAAGCCTAGAAGCCCGTTCTCATGGTGGCCAATCCAGGTCACTAGTACCTGGCCAAAACCCAAAGAGTAGCAACATTCCATGCTACCAATCCATGGCAAGCAGAGACTTCCCTCATGTCTTAATAACAGACTATGGACTTTTTCTCCAGAAATTTGTCCAAACCTTTCTTAAAACCAGCTACGCTAGCCACTTTTACCACAATCTCTGGCAACGCACTCCAGAGCTTAACTATTCTCTCAGTGAAAAATATTTCCTCCTATTGGTTTTAAAAGTATTGCCCTGCAATTTCTCAGTGGTTGTGTCCATTCATACTTTGATTCTTCCCTCTCTTCTTAAAGAATGATGTTGGGATGGTTTTCTGTCACCGTGTCTTTCATATCACAATGGGAACCCTTTACTAAGCTTTGGTAATGTCAGCATGCTAGCTGATTAACTCATTCATGCTCATACTCTGCTCCTGACAAGTTACCCCCCCCCCCCCAAAAAAAAAAAAAAAAATAAATAAATACTGTGGGGCTCATAATAACAAAAATAAAAAACATTCAAAAAGTGGCCTAAATCAATACTTGAACAATCAAAAAGACAGATCGTCCAAGTACCGATAATCAAAGCTGGTTGTAGATGTATCTAAAACCAGCTTAGACCTTTACCCTGCCTCTGAATGCCTAGAGCGAAAAGAGGCGTTTTTAGAGGAGGGGAAAGGGCGGGAGGTGAGCCAACCTAGACTTAATCATACTGCAAATATAACCAGAAGTCTAATAAGATTGCCCAGTCGGAACTTATACGTTTTGACTAAGACCAAGTCAAAACAGGTACAAGTTCTGAATAGGGACCTCTGAGCTGATTGTGGCTGCCGTGATCAGCTCAGCAACCCTGGTAGCCTGCCCTCTTCCCCCTACCACAATGATCGCGGCAGGAGAGATGCCCAATCTTTCCTGCAAGCAGCCCCCGACAAAACCACAATCATCGGTAGGAGGGATCCCAAGGTACACCCATCCCCAGAACCCTGAACCAGTAGGAGGGATCCCAAGCCTTCCTGCTGAAGACATACCCCCGAACTACTTCCCCCATGAATACCAGCAGGAGGGATTCCAAGCCCTCCTACCGAAGCTGCCCCCGAACCCCCCTCCCCTGTGAATAACGGCAGGAGGGATCCCAAGCCCTCCTACCGAAGATGCCTCCCAAACCCCCCTCCTCTGTGAATACCGGCAGGAGGGATCCCAAGCCCTCTTACTACAGATGCCATCTTACAAACCCCCGAACGCCCCCCCCTACTACCCCGAACCCCCCTCCCCCTAACCTGTAAGTTGGCCGGCCGGTCAGGTCTCTGTCCGACTGGCCGTCAGGCCCACCATCCTCAGAATGGCGGGCCTGCCCCTTCCCAGTGCATTGTTAGATGCATGGGGGAGGGGCCTAAGGCCTGATTGGCCCAAGCGCCTAAGGCCCAAAGTTTTCAGTAGCAAGGAAATCTTTTTGGGGGTTGACAAGAATTATACTGTTGCTCAATTTGCCAGCTTTTCTAATCTCTGAAAACATTTCTTCATCTGTCTGTTCATTCTGTCCTGGGGGGCGGTAGTATAACCCTAAACGTATATTCCTTCCCTTCATATATGGAATTTCTATCCATATAGATTCCACACTGCTATCTGTTTTATGCAAAATGTTTATTTTGTTTGATTCAATTCCCTCTAACTTATTGTGCAAGCCCCCTTCCAATTTGATCTACTCTATCATTGCAATATAATTTGTACCCATGTAACACAGTGTCCCATTGATTGATCTCCTTCCACCAGGTCTCTGAGATGCCTATTATAGCTACCTCATCATTCAGTGCTATGTACTCTAATTCTCCTAGTTTATTTTTTTAAGACAGCTAGCATTTGTATACAGACACTTCAAATTGTGTTTTTTACTTGTATCTATAGGATGCTGAGAAGATGACAGAGATAACTTGGCATCTGTACTCTGCTTCCCTCTTAAGCATTCTTGGCTTTCTTTCACCATTATTGAAACCTCTCTGTTTCCATTGGAAATTTCAATAAATGTCACAAATGCAAATGCATATAGTGATTGGTTCACTCAAATACATTTGATCTCTAAAAATGTTGTTTTAAACCTATCCTATAGCAAGCAGAGTCAATTGATTTTCAAGATAACCACAAGAAATATGCATAATATACATTTTCATATAATTGAGATCCATTAAATGTAGATATATCATTTAGATATTCATTGTAACTATCCTGAAAAACCTGAGCTTGGTTTCGATTGTTTTTAGCATCCATTCCCGTAGAGGTTGAATCTCAATTTCATGCAGAATATCAACTGCTAAAAAACCGCAAAACAAAACAGATTGCATTCAGCATAGCCTAAAAAGGCATATGTAACATGCAGTAAGAGGAACACCTGCAAATATCCTATTATCTTTCTCCATTGCTCTCACAGATGTCTACAAAGATTGCTTCATTCAAATGCATACTTAGCTTTCATTTACTTCTGGGGGCTTTCAAACTCAAATATATTTACTCATGCTTCAGTTTAGTTTAGATTTGAGTCATAACATTGCCAGTAAGTAGATAGATATTCAGCTGTGAGGGTCAGAATGTTTCTTAGAATGCTAACCAAAGTGTTTTTTAAAATACATATATTGAGCGTCACTACACATACTGTATACTCCAAAATTCTATAAACTTGTGCTCCCAAATTTTTGCTTAGCATGCAAAGTTTGTGCAAGTTATAGGATAAGGTCTAGATTGCATTGGATCAGATTTGTTCACTTTATATACCACCTTTTACCACAGTGTTAAAGAAGTTTACAAAATAATACTGTAAGACAGAGTTATCAAATGCAATATAAGCAAATTGGTAAAATAATCCCAACAAATACAATTATACACACTGTTTACATAAAGCATTGTTGGAATACCCAGGTATGATAATTATAATGATAAATGATGGGTATTTATAGTCTACTACTCTCCCTAAGGCAGTAGGTCTGTTTAGGATTACCATATGGCAGTAGATACAGGAGGACAGATTGAGACATCTGGGTTTTACTTCAATTGAAAGCAATGGAAATAAAACCCAGATGTCTCAATCTGCCCTCCTTATTTCCAATAATATTGGGTTGGGGAGAGAGGGAGAAGCAGGCAAGCAGAAGGAAGAGAGAAAGTGGGCCTCAGTGTTGTTATTTTTTTTAATTAAAGGAGGCTTTGTTTACCACTTACCAATGCAGTTGCTGTGGTTTAAGGAATACAAAAGTGTGATTCTTTCACAATGAGCAAACTAAGAGATATTGGCCCTAATTCACTAAAGTCAGCGATCATTGCTAAACCCGTTTTCATAGGTTTAGCAACAATCGCTGCTAATCAACCCAATTTACAATAAGGCCCATTGCATGTTTTCCCTTCAATTGCCCATTTTCCGATCCGGCCATGCAAATTTTTAAAACCCCATGAAAAATAGCCAAGCGACTGATTCACTAACATTTGCTTGGCTATTTTGCACAGGGTTTTACGATCCTAAAACCCGACTGCTGTAGACCTGTCAGTAAACGTGTTACCAATTAAGAAGAAGAGGGTATAATGGATAATTTTTCTACCTATCCGAGCACCTTGAAATTGCAGGCCCCTCTCGTACACGAAACACCTACCTGTTTTCCTTTCCTTCCCTGAAAGGCTGCCTCTACAAGAAATTCCTCGACAGATCCCTAGCATTCCAAGCGGGCAAATGGAACAAATGCCTCACTGCACTCATCTCCAATTCCCCCCCCCCCTACCAAATGTTCAGGAAGTCAATCAAAACCTACCTTTTTGATAAATTCCTCTAACTTCTCCCCCCCTCTTCCTTGCCTCCTCCTCAGACCTTGACTTACCTCAGACTCTCGACTCCTCCAATCTTGTCAGCCACCAAATGGTTAACAAAATAGATCACCCTATCCAACTAATCACCCCTTCTTCATTACCTCCCATACTAACGCCTCTGCTCTGCCTTATCAAACACCGCAGTAATACTACTGTATGAACTCCGCTATATATATGTAACTTCTCTGCAATTTGTAACCTAACTGAAAAACAACTTCACCGTAAATGTACAGTCTCTTCATCTGTTAACCGCATAGAACTTCCATGGTAATGCGGTATACAAAAATAAAGTTATTATTATTATTATTACTTGCTTTGGAAAAATTTTTTGCACATCAGTGTCTTATTTGTTTTATAATTAATAGACCACTTCTATTAACCCATTATTTTTATCATTAAAATGATGCCCTGTTTTGACAATAAACCCACCCCCCAGCAAATCAATTAAGAGGTTGAAGTATCATTAAAAAATGCATTGTTGTCAGTAAAAAGACCTCTTATACCATGGATGTTATTTCAAATCTTCTTCCTGAAGGCATGTAATATACCGTAATCATTTACTTCAAAACCTCTTTCCTAGCCTCAACTTTAACTGTTTATTTATTTAATATAAAAACTAAAAAGTAACTGAGGGTTTAACTCGATCATTAATTTTTAGATGTTACTTCTTTAATTTAATTTGATTTGATTATGGTATCAAAACTTAAAAACAATCCATCAAATATATTCTTTGGAGAAGAACAGCAACACTTATTTTAATGGCTTTCCAGCTGAAAAGCCATTGGGTAGTTCATGGTCCTGCGATGTTAGTTTTTGTCTGGAAAGCCATTAAGATAAGTGTTGCTGTTCTTCTTCAAAGAATATATTTGGTGAATTGTTTTTAGGTTTTGATACCATTATCAAATCCAACTAAATTAAAGAAGTAACATCTAAAAATGAAAGATAAGAGTTAAACCCTCAGTTAGTTTTTATATTAAATAAACAGTTAAAGTTGAGGTTGAGGTTAGGAAAGAGGTTTTGAAGTAAATGATTATATTACATGCCTTCAGGATGAAGACTTGAAATAACATCCATGGTATAAATGGTCTCTTTACTGACAACAATGTATTTTTTTATGATACTTCAACCTCTTAATTGATTTGCTGGGGAGTGGGTTTATTTTCAAAACAGGGCATCATTTTAATGATAAAAATAGTGGGTTAATAGAAGTAGTCTATTAATTATAAAAGAAAAGTAAGACACTGATGTGGAAAAATTTTTTCCAAAGCAAGTACTGTATAAATTATCCATTATACCCCTTTTTCTTGATTTTTGACATATTTTTCTGTGGGTTGGATAACTTAGAAGTTGATCCGCTTGTGTTGTTTGGTAACTGCGTTACTGACAAGTCTTCCTGTTTTTTTATTATGGTGCTGATATTTCGCATATATTACACATGCAAAATATCTGCCCAATTTAAAAAAGCCCCCCCCTGACAAAGTATCCCCTCCCTTTCTCCCCCAAACTGATATGGCAGGAGGGATGCCTACTCCCTCCTGTGGTCAGGTCAGGTTGGGTTGGGTTCCTCCTTACTCCCACCCCGGCTGCCATTGCCCTCCCCCTCCACATACCTTTAAGTCTGGAGCAGGAGGGATGCTCAGTCTCTCCTGCTCCTCCGTCAACTGTGTCAGCAATGTGGGCCTTAGGCCCCACCCCGGTATATCATATGATGCACAGGGAAGGGCCTAAGGCCATGGTTGGCTTAGGTGCCTTGGGAGGGACCTGAGGTGTCTTAGCCAATCATGGACTTCCTTAGGGAGGAGCCTAAGGAAGTCCCTGATTGGCCAAAATAAAGGATGCTCCTCCCTAAGGAAGTCTCTGATTGGCTCAGGTGCCTCAGGGAAGAGCTTGAGGCACCTGAGCCAATCAGGGACTTCCTTAGGAAGGAGCCTAAGGAAGTCCCTGATTGGCCATTGCATGGTTCAGGATCAGGATCAAAAAAGGTACAAGACAAGGATGTATTCTCTTTTTTCTTTTCAACCTTTATGCAGAAGTAATCATGAGGAAGCTGGACTTAAGATGATTCAAGAGTTGGGGTGAAAATAAGCGGAAGAAACATCAGCAATCTGAGATATGCAGATGATACTACCCTACTGGCAGAAAGTGAGAAGGACCTCAAGAAGTTGATCTTGAAGCTGAAAAAAAAGAAAGTGAGAAGATGGGACTTTACCTAAATATCAAGATGACCAAAATCATGACTACCACCGACAAGAAAGTCCACATAAAGATCAACAATGAAGAAATAGAAGTGGTTGACAGCTTCATTTTCTTTGGGTCCCTCATTAATCACAGTGGTAGTTCAATAGCAGAGATCAAGAATCGATTAGCACTGGGGCGTGCAGCCATAGTGAGCATGAACCAAATATGGAAGTGCAAGGACATCTCGGTCACCATCAAACAAAGACTGATCACTGCCATTGTATTCCCAATCACAACACATGGCTGTGAGACATAGACACTGTCACAAACCTGAGCCCAATGCCAGCCTTGTGCCAGTTAAACCCCGGAGAAAACATCCCCTGAAACTGGTCTGAGCTAATCACTGTGTCCCTGATAGGCAGGAACAAGACCAGGAAGCACAGGCTGTGTTCAGACCTGCTGCAGAACACAGCCTGGTGAAAACTGGCAGGGCATTTTGTGAGAAGCTGGCTAAACAGGGCAGAAGGCAGCCTCAGCTGAAGAAAGTTCAGCCCCTGAGTAGGGCTGGGCGTGGTACAGCAGCTTTGCAACATTTGGAGAGCTGGCTGACCAGGAGGAGGGGAGACACTGGAGAAGCTCTCAGGTGGAAGGAGCCTCCAAGTTCCCCAGAGCCAAAAGATATTGAAATGGTGGACACAGAGCCAGTTGGAACAACCCTGGTAAAAACCAGAATGTGAAGTTATGGATTGCAGTACTTTACCAGAGGTGGGACTATTTGAGGAAATGGATATCAATTAGTTTGGAATTGCTTTTTGAGTTAAGTTTTGAATGTTTCCATTTCTGCTGGGCATAAGGATTTTCCTTGAGCCTGCTAGCTAAAGGAATGTATGCTAGCAAAGTGTTTGCTTGTATGAGAAGTTTTTTTTTTTTTGTTTGCCAAGATGGCTGCTGTGAAAAGAACTTCAGCAATTTCTTTTCATAAGAGGTGAATATCCTGAAAGCTGGGACAGGACTTACCCAGTACCTTAGTGAAGGGTTTGCGGGTTACTTTGCTATTGGTAACAAGGAGCCCCTTTGACAAATCCGCCAGCCTTGCTGCCACTACTTTTGAAAGGGCAGCGCTGCACATTGCAGTGTGACATAGTTTGTCAATTTACAAGGAAGACTTTGTAAGAGTCAAGGACTGCCAGAGACTCTGTGATACCTGGGACATTGATAAAAGGACTTTGGGAAAGTTATCCAGACCAGGCTGGTAATTACAATATTATTTTATTTTCATGATTATGACCAAGACCTTTGGGCCCTGATTCTCTAAAGTGCATCCCGATTTTAGGCGTCCTACATCTGTCTAATCAGCCAATCGGGATGCACGTTTAAAAAAAAAAAAATGCTCCCCAGGCAAGCCTGAAGGCACCTCCGGGAGCCTAGGGAGACCCGCAAGATGCCTAAGCTCGTCTAAGGGCCATAGGCGGGCCTTAGGCTGAACCTAGGCAGCCCTACGCGTCTCCCTAGTAGAGGAGAAGCTTAAAATGTAGGCCAGCAAAATGCTGGCCTACATTGTAAGTAGACGCGGCCGCTATACTTATCGCGGCAAGGGATCTCTGATTGGCCAATCAGACCTTAGACTTAGTGGGGATGGGCGGACCCGCTATGCCTAAGGCCTGATTGGTCCAGGCTTCTAGAGCCTGGGCCAATCAGGCCTTAGGCTTCGGCGGGATGTGCCGGGAAGGGGCGGGCCCGCTTCATTTCGACGAGGCGTGCCTGCCGGCTCAAGATGTGCAAGACCCTTCTAAGAACAGGTTTGGTGAAGTGGAGGTTTGGGGGGGGTTAGCGCTGGGAGGGGTGCGTCTTCAGGCAGGAGGGATTGGGCACCCTCCTGCCAGCTATCGATATTGTCGGGGGGGGGGAGGGGGGATCGGTAATGTCGGGGGGGGGGGGGCGGTCGGTAGTGTCGGGGGGTGCGTCTCCGGGCAGAGGGTTTGGGCACCCTCCTGGTCAGGGGGCCGCAGCCCGCTATACTTATAGCGGCAGAGAGATCCCTTGCCGCAATAAGTGTAGCGGGCTGTTTCTAATCTAACCCGTTTCTCTAACCCGTGTCTGTAACATGGACGCCAGTTACAGAATCGGGGTTTAGTTTAGGCCGATTCTGAATAGGACGCCTCTCCCGGGCGTCCTATTCAGAATCAGGGCCTAGGTGTCTTGCGGGCCTCGCCTTCAATATAGGCGGCCTGCCTGGGGAGCATTTTTTTAAAAAAACGTGCATCCCGATTGGCTGATTAGACAGCTGTAGGACGCCTACAGCTGCCTAAAATCGGGACGCACTTTTAGAGAATCAGGCTCTTGGAGTACATTTTCTTTTGATGCATTTTTGCTTGGACCTGTTCAGTTGAACAATAAATTTAATTTCTTTATTTCATTACTTACCTGTGTGAGGCCATTCTGTTTTATGCACATAGGATAAGTTTATTCACAACAGGGACTTCCTCCCTCTTGGAGAAGCACGCTGGGGAGAATATTATAAGCATGGGCCGGTTACCGCAAGCCTTGAGGGCCGGCCACGCTACAACACTCATGAAAGCAGATAGAAGAAAAATTGATGCCTTTGAGCTATGGTGCCAGACAGGGCCGGATTAACCAATAGGCCCAGTAGGCACGTGCCTAGGGCCCGAAATAGTCAGGGGGGCCCAATGAAGGAGGGCATCAACATTGTTTTTTTTCCAAGTGGCGATGGGCCCCTCCAGCATCGATCGGCAATGCGGGCCCCCTGCCCCCCCCGATCGGCAACACTGGATCCCCCCGATCGGCAATGCACCCCCCCCAATCGACAGAAAATATGACAAACAAGCAACGTGGGTAAGAAAGGCAATGGGAACTGTAATTTTGCAAGCGGTGCTGCTTGCTCAAAGCTTCCCTCTGACACAGCTTCCTGTTTCCGCTTGGGCGTGTCAGAGGGAAGCTTTGGGCATACTTTCTGTCGATGGGGGGATGGAGGTCCATCGCCGATCGGTCCATTGATTGGGGGGTCCGCAATGCCGATTGATGCTTGAGGGGAGTGTCACCGTTCTAAAAAAAAAAAAATTGGAGTGAAAGGTGAGTGATGAGATGAGCCTGTGATGAAGGGAGAGAGAGAAGGGGGGCAGGGCAGATGATGAATTTGGAAAGAAAGGGGCAGGGCAGGGTAGTTGATGGAAGTGGGGAGAACTTGTGCCCAGCCCTCCCTCCTCATCACTGCTGCTGCTTTCCCACATGCTGGATAGGGGGAGGGGCTGTAAGAAGATAGTTAGTGAAATAGTGGAGGGGTGAAGAAAAGTGGTGGCAAGCTGTGAGTAGACACAGTGAAAAGAGGAAAACTGAGGACTGAATAGTAAGAAATAATTTAATTTAGACAGAGGCAGAAAATAGAGAAGGAAGACCAGAGAAGAAAAGGAAAGGGAAGAGAGAGGAGAGAGATGCCAAATAGCAGGGAAGGACACAGAGATATCAGATACGAGTGAAAGAAATGAGAAGAGAGAGAGATGCTAAAAACCACAGGGGGGGAGGGAAGGAGAGATGGAAGGAGAGAGATGCCAGACTATGAGGGGAACAGAGGGAAGGTGATGGATGCCAGACCAAGGGGGGAGGGGGCAGGAGCAGAGATGGCATAGAGAGACAAACATTTTCTGGAAGGGGCAGATAATGGATGGAAGGAAGAGAATAAGAAGGTGAGGAAAGTAGAAACCACATGACAAAGGTAGAAAAAAATTATATTTTTTATTTTTTTGCTATAGAATAAAGTAGTATTGTAGCTGTGTTGATAAATGTTTAGAAATAGAAATAGTGATCCTTTTATTGGACTATTTTTTATACATTTTTTATTAACTTTCAGAGACCAAATTCTTCTTCAGGTCAGGACAAGATACTTTAACAGCAGTATACTTTACTGACCTAAGGAAAGAGGTTTTGACTTCTGAAAGCTAATTAAAAAAATGTATTAGTTAAATAAAATGGTATCACTTGTTTTCCATTTTTTGTTTTATTTTTATTTGTTAATTTGTAAAGTGATTTGTTATTTCTCTTTTTTCAAATTTACATCTGCTATCTTTATATTTTGTTCAGTATTGTGGGATATGCATCATTGTTTCTTCACCCCCCTAACCTGTACCGTTCCTTTGGTTTGTAGCACAAGCCAGCTGCTCTGATGGTCATAGAATTCTTATGATCGTCAGAACAGCGCAGAACATTCAGCACGCCAACCAGCGCTAAAAACCTCTTCCATGCTTTTGTAAAAAAAGAGGTTTAGTTTATGAGTGGGGCAGGGCTACGGGCCCTCGAATAATTAATCCTGCCCTGGTGCCAGAGAAGACTTCTTGAATCCCATGGACAGCTAGGATCACCAAAGATGATCTTTATCATATAAACCCCAAGTTGTCCCTGGAAGGCAAGCTTACTAGGCAGAATCTGACCTATTTTGGACATGTGATGAGGGCAAATTCACTAGAAAAGGAGTTGCTACTTAGAATGGTCAGTAGTAAAAAGAAGCAGGGGAGACCAAAGGCCCGTTGGCTGGATGCCATCAAGAATGACATGGGAATGAACATCAAGCAATTGAAAGAAGCCGTGGAAAACAGAGAAGCATGGTGAGGACTGGCCTAGAGAGTATCCAAGGGAAGAATTTGAATAAGTTGTGAAACAATGTGGACACATCTAGTATCCCTTTGTTGAAAGATGAACAGTTATTAAGCCTTTTTAGATTGTTAGTATGTATTGTAGGGGGGTTCTGTGTGTTAGAATGTGTTTTATTTATATGTGAAAATAGATAAATTATTAAAAAGAATGCAAAAATTTAAAATAATATAAATATTTATAGGCTATGTTGCCTAATATTATAACAGGACAAGTTTTTGAAGTTTAGAATCAGCTATGTGACTCAGCATTACTACTGAAAATTAAAGTGGCAGCAAAATCCGACTTAAGGAAAAGAAGATTTAAATCTATATATATAAAATCGGAGGTATGTATGTGTGTATGTATGTATGTGTGTGTGTGTGTATGTGCCACGATCACGCAAAAACGGCTTAACCGATTTGAACGAAACTTGGTATTCAGATCCCTCACTACCTGGGATGATATGTTCTGGGGGTCTCGCGGCCCACCTGCACATATGGGCGGAGCTACAAACTGAAAATCAGATTTCAACCATTCATGTCAATGGCAAAAATGTAAAAAGCTGCCAACGCAAAAACGGCTTGCCCGCTTTGAATGAAACTTGGTATGCAGATCCCTCACTACCTGGGGTGATATGTTCTGGGGGTCTCGCGGCCCACCTGCACATGTGGGCGGAGCTACAAACTGAAAATCAGATTTCACCCATTCATGTCAATGACAAAAATGTAAAAAGCTGCCTACGCAAAAACGGCTTGCCCGATTTGAACGAAACTTGGTATGCAGATCCCTCACTACCTGGGGTGATATGTTCTGGGGGTCTCGCGGCCCTCCTGCACACGTGGGCGGAGCTACAAACAGAAAATCAGATTTCACCCATTCATATCAATGGCAAAAATGTAAAAAGCTGCCAACGCAAAAACGGCTTGCCCCATTTGAACTAAACTTGGTATGCAGATCCCTCACTACCTGGGGTGATATGTTCTGGGGGTCTCGTGGCCCACCTGCACACGTGGGCGGAGCTACAAACAGAAAATCGGATTTCACCCATTCATGTCAATGGAAAAATTGTAAAAAGCTGCCAACGCAAAAACGGCTTGCCCGATTTGAACTAAACTTGCAACACTTCTTCCTTTTCAGTTTAAGAGATTACAAATTCCAGTGATACTTGCATTCTCTATCACAATCAACAAATCACAGGGACAGACTATTACATACTGTGGAGTGGATTTAAGATCCCCCTGTTTTTCCCATGGTCAACTCTATGTTCACCCAAGAATTTATATGTTCTTGCTCCTGGAGGTGAAACTAAAAATGTTGTTTATAATCAAGTTTTGTGTTAGTTGTATTGTATTCATTTTGTCAAATATTTCACATTATTATTTGAATATTGTACTTTTTATAAAGCTGTAAAAAAATAATTTCATTCACCACTATAAAGTATCTTTATTTGAATCCATTTACAGTGTTATTGCTATAATTAAATACCCGTGCAACGCCGGGGCATCAGCTAGTAATACATATGAAACGTGTTCTCTTAACAAGAATGTTAAAACCATTCAAGAAAACCTGGATGAGTTGGCCCACCAGCTGAGTTTAACAAAACATATTATAGCTGTTTGATTAAATAAAATATGAACAAAGCTGATATTCATGAATACACAGATTGTGTGGTTTCAAACATTCTAGTTAAATAGTTTCAAATCATATTTATATTCAGTAGTGCAGTGGTTCTTAAACCTGTCCTGGGGGACCCCCAGCCAGTGAGGTTTTCCAAGATAGCCCTAATGAATTTGCATGCATGCTATCTACTTTATAGGCAAATCTCACTCATACATATTTATTAGGGCTATCTTGAAAACCCCAATGGCTGGGGGGTCCCCAAGGACAGATTTAAGAGCAATCACCATATAATTCAAAACATATAGGTTCAACAATTCAAATTATGCCTGCTATTTGCGCAGGCCACCAAGATCTACAGTTATTTTTATTGGCCGAAAATGGTAGTTTAGACATGTGGAGCTGATTTTAGTAATGACTTCCAAGTAAAAAATGGGACATCTAAGTCCATGGAAAGAACCTTCCTGCCCTATAGCCATAGCTCCCCCTCCCCCCCCCCACACACACACTTGGTCTACCTGTATCCCTGAAGGTCTAATGGGGTCTTTAGAGGGAGGAACACAGTTTCATTTCTCTTTCTGTTACTGTTCAAAATGGCTGCCACAACCTCATAGCAGCTTATCGTATGTACCCAATAACCCACTGGACCACCAGAGATAGGCGCTACTTGGATGGCTAGGGGGTCAGGGAGACCTTCTGGGGGGATGTGGGGAGGGAAAGAGAGGGCATTGAGGGTGGAATGGGAGAGGGTTCTGGAGCTCTGTGGCGTATTAAAGGGGGCGGTCTGCCCTTGGCACGGTCTTGATAGGGGCACCTGCACCCATCCTTCTATCCCCCTCCTTCTTCCCAACCCCCCTGCCATGCATGTGTGCCCCTTCCCTCGTACCTCTTTAATTTTCCCTGTGCGAGTAGCATTACGAACTTGCTGCCCATGTCTGTGTCGCCTCTTTCTGATGTCACGGCCCCGTACCTAGGAAGTTACATCATTGGGATAGCTGACAAGCAGGCAGCAAGTTTGTAATGTTGCTCCCACCTGAAAAATTAAAAGGGGAAAGAAGGCGTGTGCACAGCTGGGGGAGTGCCACTCACCCTCATTATGCCAAAAACAGACAAAAACTGGTAAAAGCACAAACAACATCAAAGCAGGTGCCATAAGGCGGTAAGAGGGGCCATAAGAGACTACGAGGAAAAAATAGCCAAGGAGGCAACAAACTTCAAGCCATTATTTTGATATATTACGGAGAAAAGACCTGCGAAGGGAGCGGTGGGGCCGAAGGAGGATAAAACCATCGCCAACAAACTGAACACATTTTTTGTGTCTGTATTTACCGAAGAGGATATACACAACATACCAGAAGCCGACAGGTTATACGCAGGAAACGAAGATGGGAAACTGACAGGGTTGACGGTCAGTCTAGAAGAGGTATGCAGGCAGATTGATGGCTTAAAAACAATAAATTCCCGGGACTGGATAGCATCCATCCAAGGGTAATCAAGGAACTAAAAGGGGTTATAGCTGAACTGCTTCAACTAATAGCCAATCTGTCGATCGAATCAGGAAGGATTCCGGAAGACAGGAAAGTGGCAAATGTTACGCTGATCTTCAAGAAAGATTTGAGGAGAGATCCGGGAAACTACAGATGGGCGAGTCTGACCTCGGTACCGGGAAATATGGTAGAGGCACTTATAAAGGACCGCATCATTGATCACCTTGACAAACACAATCTGATGAGGAATAACCAGCTTGACAAACTTGATGCACTTCGAGAGAGAATAAACAGGCAGATAGATAAGGGTGACCCGGTCGACATTGTATATCTGGATTTTCAGAAGGCGTTCGACAAGATCCCGCCTGAACGACTGCTTGTAAAATTGCGAGCCATGATATCAAGGGTGAAATAGTCACGTGGATTAAAAACTGGTTGGCGGATAGAAAACAGAGAGTGGGGGTAAATGAACAATACTCGGACTGAAAAGCATCACAAGTGGAGTGCTTGGACTCGTGCTCTTCAACATATTTATAAACGACCTGGAAATTGGTACAACGAGTGAGGTGATTAAATTTGCAAACAATACAAAGTTATTCAGAGTAGTGAAGACGTAGAAGGATTGCGAAGACCTGCAATGTGACAAACTCGCTCGAGAAATGGTCTGCAACATGACAAATGAGGTTTAACGTGGATAAGTGTAAGGTGATGCATGTCGGTAACAAAAATCTTATACACGAATACAGGATGTCCGGTGCAGTACTTGGAGAGACCCCCCAGGAAAGAGACTTGGGAGTACTGGTCGACAAGTCAATGAAGCCGTCTGTGCAATGTGTGGTGGCAGCGAAAAGGGCAAATAGAATCCTAGGAATAATTAAGAAAGGGATCACGAACAGATTGGAGGTTATCATGCCGCTGTACCGGACTATGGTATGCCCCCACCTGGAATACTGCATCCAGCACTGGTTACCATATATGAAGAAAGACACAGTACTACTCAAAAGGGTCCAGAGAAGAGTGACTAAAATGCTTAAGGGGCTGGAGGAGTTGCTGTACAATGAGAGACTAGAGAAACTGGGCCTCGTCTTCCTTGAAAAGAGGAGACTGAGAGGGTACATGATCGAAACATTCAAGATAATGAAGGAAATAGATTTAGTAGATATAGACAGGTTGTTCACCCTCTCCAAGGTAGAGAGAATGAGAGGGCACTCTCTAAAATTAAAAGGGGATAGATTCCGTGCAAAAGTAAGGAAGTTCTTCTTTACCCAGAGAGTGGTAGAAAACTGGAACGCTCTTCTGGAGGCTGTTATAGGGGAAAACATCCTCCAGGGCTTCAAGACAAAGCTAGAGAAGTTCCTGCTGAACCAGAACGTACGCAGGTAGGGCTAGACTCTGTTAGGGTACTGGTCTTTGACCTAAGGGCTGCCGCGGGAGCGGACTGCTGAGCCCAATGGACCACTGGTTTGACCCAGCAGTGGCAATTCTTATGTTCTTATGTTCAAGCCTGGCATTCAGTGCCAACACCTGCATAGCTATGCGGCCTAATTTAGGATAGCTTTTGAACTGTTTATCTATGCAGGTGCTGGCACTGAATACTGCTGATACCCACATAACCTGGGGTTCTTCTCCGGTGCCACTCTTAGCACTGCCCCTGATCTGCCCAAATTTTAGTTGGGTAGTCTGTGGGAATATTCGGCAGAACTTTCCAGTTAAGTGCTGCTGAATATCCCTAATTAGGTGTCAGGAAGCAATTTAAGCGGGCAGGTGAGAGTCCTACCTTCTTAAATTGCTTTAAATATTGGTCCCTCAGTCCTTTTCTATAATAGGGAATAGCTGGGACATGAGTACCAAGTATCAGCTCCTCTTTAGTCTCTCCCAAAACATGTCTGGAACATACATCCTTGCCATTTGGGCATTCTGCTTTTTGTGATGGCTTTGTCCTGGCATTGTAAAATTATCATTTGGATATCTCTGCACTTTGGACATCCAAATGCA
This sequence comes from Geotrypetes seraphini, assembly GCF_902459505.1. Lineage (NCBI taxonomy): Eukaryota > Metazoa > Chordata > Amphibia > Gymnophiona > Dermophiidae > Geotrypetes > Geotrypetes seraphini. Next base: position 135,061,398 of record NC_047085.1, read on the forward strand.
AGATTTAGGATGTCAATATACTCAAATAGAATATCTAAAATAAATATCATAAGCTGAATAGCTAAGTGACATTTGCCAGACTTTATCAAGGAGCTCACAGACTGCAAAAATATGAACTGAAGCATTACACTTCAGTCAGTCATCAAAAGACAATTTAATCCATGTGTTGTCTTTTACCAACTCGTGGCATTTACTCAGCTCATCCATTCAATTTTGAAGTTTCAAGCTAGTCACTACCTTTTAACTAAAATATCAGCTCTAAACCAGCCAATGAAATTCATGCAATCTAATTCTCATTCACTAATAAAAAGCAGAATACTGTAATTTGATTTTACTTTAAAAAAAGAATGCTATGAATAGTGGCATAGCTGAGACTCGGTGGACCCAGAATGAGAGGACTGAGGTGGACCCTCGAGTCTGGCACTTCCTCCCCTGGTATTCAGCTACTTACCTGCCCACCATGTCCTCTACAGCTACAGCAGCAGAGACAGCACTGGTCGCTGTACATGAAGAAGGACACAGTGCTACTTGAAAGGGTCCAGAGAAGAGCGACTAAAATGGTTAAGGGGCTGGAAGAGTTGCCGTACAGTGAGAAATTAGAGAAACTGGGCCTCTTCTCCTTGAAAAGAGGAGACTGAGAGGGGACATGATCGAAACATTCAAGATAATGAAGGGAATAGATTTAGTAGATAAAGACAGGTTGTTCACCCTCTCCAAGGTAACGAGAACGAGAGGGCACTCTCTAAAGTTGAAAGGGGATAGATTTCGTACAAAAGTAAGGAAGTTCTTCTTCACCCAAAGAGTGGTAGAAAACTGGAACACTCTTCTGGAGTAGGTCATAGGGGAACACACCCTCCACGGATTCAAGACAAAGTTAGACAAATTCATGCTGAACAAGGACGTACGCTGGTAGGGCTAGTATCAGTTAGGGTGCTGGTCTTTGACCAGAGGGCCATCGCGTGAGTGGACTGCTTAGTATGATGGACCACTGGTCTGACCCAGCAGCAGCAATTCTTATGTTCTTATGTTCACTAAAGGCTGCATCTGTGGTCAGCGGGACCTTTCATCTGCCATGGCACACCCACAAGAAGTTGCATCATCATGGTGGGATGTGGCAGAGGATAGGTCCCATTGGCCAAAGGCAGCCTTTAGTGGTGTCTTTGATGCTGTAGCTAAGGAGGACCCAGCAGGCAGGTAAGTAGCTGAGCACGGGGGCGGGGATATTCCAGAGGGTGCACAGAAGGGAGGGCTCAGCTGCAGGTGGCTATTTTTGTAGTTGTTTGTTAAGCCGATACCTCAGGCAGTGCTTCTCTAAAAAGAACAAGGTACATAAAAGTAGGTGGTGAAACAAGAAAATGTTTCTGCAATACAAGAATAACTAAACCTACAATTAATTATTAAAAATAATTAGTGAAGACACATTGGATTGTTTAAAAATTCTCTTATATATTTCTATTTCTTTGTCTAGAAACCCTCACTAAGGCCCCTTTTACTAAACTGCGCTAGGGGTTTTTAACGCTGGGAGCCACACTGAATGCTGCGCGCTGCTCCCCACACTCATAGGAGTGATGTGATGGGGTGGAGTTGCTATCACCCCAATCGCCTCTGAAAGAAAGCTGCATGGTGAAGCCCTTTGCTAAAACCTGCTGGGTATAGGCTCTTCCAAACAGGACAAGCAACACATGCTCATTTGCATGTTGAGTCAAGATCTCACCCCATGACAAATAGGAGCTTGCAGACAAAACCTGGAGCCCAGAAAGACAAAAGAGAAGCAGCGTTCCTGGCAACAGGAACTCCTAAGAGCAACCCTTGGGGCCATGCATGTTGGCACCTGCCTAACCCCCAGTAAGCTCAAACTTGAATTGTCTAGTGACCAGCGGATCCGCAGAGACCAAGGTACCGGGAGACCCAAGTGACCGATGGGGACTGGAAGAGACCTGAATAACCAGGAGTGACCAGAAAAGACCTTAGTGACTGCTGGAGAACAGAAGAGACCTGAATGACCAGGAGTGACCGGAAAAGACCTAAGTGACTGCTGGAGAACAGAAGAGACCTGAATGACCAGGAGTGACCGGAAAAGACCTTAGTGACTGCTGGAGAACAGAAGAGACCTGAATGACCAGGAGTGACCGGAAAAGACCTAAGTGACTGCTGGAGAACAGAAGAGACCTGAATGACCAGGAGTGACCGGAAAAGACCTTAGTGACTGCTGGAGAACAGAAGAGACCTGAATGACCAGGAGTGACCAGTGGTGACCAGAAAAGACCTAAGTGACTGCTGGGGACCAGAAGTGACCATAAATGACCGGTGTGACCAGTGACCACTCAGCAACTGGCATACAGAAAAAGTGATGCCTGTCACTGGCTGAATATTGGGCCAATTTTTTTTGTTTTTAATTTCTAATGTGTATATATTCTACTCTTAAATTCAATTGAATAAAAGTGGGAAGAACTTTTAAGATCTTGCAGTGTTTTCTAAAACTATTTATCATATATGACAAATTTACATATTTAATTTAAATCAAAAGTATAGCTGTTTTCTATGTGAATGTTCCTTGGGCTCAAGCAATAAAACTCTTTTGTTACAAAGAGCTTGCATATGGTGGATTAAAAATGTCTTCCACAAAATCTCTTGCCAGCATCTTAGGAAATAAAGGGCCCTTTTCATGTTAAGTGTTAACGCATTCTTAATGCAGGAAAAATGACCTAGTCTCCTCTCTCCGCAACCTTGGAGTCATCTTCGATTCTGACCTCTCATTTTCTATGCACATCCAACAAACTGCTAAGGTCTGTCACTTTTATCTCTACGCCTGTGCTCCTTCCTCTCTGAGCACACTGCCCGGACCCTTGTCCATACTCACGTAACCTCATGCTTAGATTACTGCAATCTACTTCTAACTGGCCTCCCACTATGCCACTCTTCCCCCTTACAATCTATGCAAAACTCTGTTGCATGATTCATCTACCAACCTCGCTACGCTCATGTTATCCCTCTCCTTAATTCACTGGCTCCCTATCTGCCTTTGCATACATTTCAAACTCCTATTATTAACCCACAGGTATATTCATTCTGCTGTCCCTCAATATCTAGTTTCAAGTTTATTCAAAATTTGATGAATCGCTTATACATAAAATACTAAGTGATGTACATTAAAATCCAAATTTGAATGTACGATAAAATACAAAATAATGATAACAAATAAAATACTAAGCGAATTACTATAAAATCCAAATTTGAACATACGTTAAGATACAAGGTAATAATAATAAATAAAAAAAAGGGGGTTTGACCTACAGACCAACAGACTTTATACACCTCCCAAAGAACTCCGTTCCTCAGATCAGCTGCTCTTAGCTATACCCTTCTCCTCCACTGCCAATTCCAGACTTTGATCCTCTCATCTAGCTGCCCTGTATGCCTGAAATAAACTACCTGCGATTGTTTGCCATGCCCCTTCCTTTTCCTTGTTTAAAAGCAGACTGAAAACCTACCTTTTTGATGTAGCCTTCAATCTACAATCCTACTCCCCACTGCCCTCGCCAGCATATTAACCATTTCCTCTAACCATTTACGTACCTAATGGCATCCTGTTTGTCTGTCTTGTCTGGATGTAGCTCAAACACAGAGCCTTGCAAAACTCCTGCAAGCAGTAAGTATTGCTAACACCTTTTACCATTTGGTTCCTGCCATTAGATGGTTTAAACTTGAGATGCTTCCTTTGAGTTTTATAAACAGTACTCAAAGGAGCAGGGGTTCTTCCTCCCAGAATTGGTCTGCTGTCTAGAACCCGCCTAAAACCCCCTTACAGGTTATACAACACATTTACTATTATCTTACTACTTCAGAACTTTTCACAGCTGTACTCCTGGAATTGTCTTCTTCCATCACACAGTCCTTTATTAGGGTTACCATATGGCTCCAGTAAAAGGAGGACGGATTGAGACATCCGAGTTTTACTTCCATTAAAAGTAATGGAAGTAAGGAGGACAGATTGAGACTTCCAGGTTTTGATGCCATTGAAAGAAATGGAAGTAAAACCCAGAAGTCTCAATCTGTCCTCCTTTTTCTGGAACCATATGGTAACCCTACCTCTTTATACCAGGCTCTACTCAGAATTTAGCAACTGCTTAATAAGAAAAGGAAAAAAGAGAGAAATGTTTTTACTCTCAGAACACTGGCAATAGTAATCAAGATTTCCTCTAGAAGTTTCTTTACCAGTCTTAACAGCTTTCCCAGTCTTTAATCTTCCTTCCAGGCAGATTCACAACTCTCTTTAAGATAGGGTGAAACTTTAGTTAGTATGCTTTATGTTTTAAATACAATACTGTCCCAGCAGTTCAGTTGAGCATTGGTGAGCTTTGTACTCAGGTCTCCATGGGTGTGTCTTTCACACTTTTCCCATTACATTCCTCAACGGTTTCAGAGTCCTGGACCTCCTGCTCTTGCTGATATATTAATTCAGGGTAAATAACATCAGGTTTAGAAAGGTGCTTGTACTGCTGAGATCTCCATTCCTTTTCCCTAGTTCTGGTCCCCTGTAGCTTGGCAGGAAGTTGTTTCTCCTCTGGGATCCTGCTTTGCTCTGCTCTCTCCTGCACTGTACATCTGGAATAATTAAGGCAAAGGCTAGGTGGCTGCTGGATTCTGATTGGTGCTGCTCTCAACAGTGGATTAGCCTGGCTGTCTTTAGCTTTTTGCCCACTGTTTTACTTTAGGATTTCTCTATTTCATTTTCCTGGGCTGAATTAAACTTGAATGCTTTGCTGTCACCTTTTCAGATGGTTTCTGAGAAAAAGCTAAATAGGACCTATCTTTGTTGGACTTTTTTCTAGTATTTTTCTGGGCTTAGGAACAGGCTTAATACAGACAGAGTTTGGAACCTCTAACTTTAAGACTGGGTTCATAGGGGCTTCCCTGTGACACCTGTTACTAATTCTATTTGTATACAGGACCGATTCAGAGAATTATGGCACCCTAAGCCAACCTGAATGGTAGCACCCCTGCCCCCCAAAGCTTAAACTTTCTCCCTTGTCCTTCCTTCTTAGCCCTATAAACATTACTTTGTTTGCTGGTTGTAATAGCATGCACAACAAGCTGCTTTTGATCAGCCCAGGGTCTTCCCTCTGCCACATCCTGCTGCCAGGAAATTGCAAGCGGGATAAGGCAAAGGGAAGACCCAGGATTGGATGAGAATGGCCTACCATACATGCTATTGCTACAGGCAAGCAAGGTATTTTTTAGAGCAGTGGTTCCCAACCCTGTCCCGGAGGACCACCAGCCAGTCGGGTTTATGGGATAGCCTTAATGAATATGCATGAAAGAGATTTACATATAATTGAGGTGATAGGAATGCAAATCTGCCCCGTGCATATTCATTAAGGCTATCCTGAAAACCTGACTGGCTGGTGGTCCTCCAGTACAGGGTTGGGAACCACTGGTTTAGAAGGCTATTAAGGATGAGGGAGGGAGAGGGGGCAATGCCAGACTAGATGCTGGAGAGAGAAGGGTATAAATGTTGGATTGAGAGAGAAGGGTGAAAAACTTTGGACCAGGTGAGGTCAGGGACCAGGGATTTCAGCGCACCGTATCTCCGGCTCCCTAGACCAGAGCCTCGCCTGGTTCAATGGTTGAGCTGGCACTGTTTGTATGACTCTTAATCCATTGATTATTTTTAATTGTTTGTGCTATGGGTTTATCCTTAATCATAAAGATGAGAATGAATCCGAGGTTACATTATACTTAGGGCTCTTTTTACTAAGGTGCACTAGCGTTTTTAGTGTGCGCACAAGATTAGCGCGTGCTAGCTGAAAAATTACCGCCTGCTTAAAAGTTGGCAGTATCGGCTAGCGCACGGCATTTTAGCGCATGCTATTCCGCGTGTTAAGGCTCTAACACACCTTTATAAAAGGAGCCCTTAACTGTTTGCAGATGACTTTGAGCTCTACAGTTCCAACATTTAGTGGAACAATTCCAAGAAGTGAAAAACCTCTTAGATGACACCAAGATGAACTTTGGACTGGACAAATGGGCTAACTGAGCAAACATGAAAACATCCCTTTGACTGATTACTTTGAGATAGAAGAATTTAAATAGGAATGTGTATATAAATATTGGGGAGTGGAGGAAGGCATGACAATCAAGCATAAATCACTAAGAGAAAAGATAATTAAAGAATAGGAGTCCACAACTGATACTGAAGAGTTTATCAACATTGTGAAACAAAATACAAGTCATTAATCAGCTGGCAATTTCTGCACTCTCATATAGCTTTGGAACAGTAGACTGACCTCTTAAAGATCTTGAAAAACTGGATGTACAAGAAAGAAAGCTTTGAAATGCTCATGATGTCATTCATAAGAATCAATATATGCCAAGACTGCACATTCCCTAAGACAAAGGAGGAATAGCCTCAAACTTATGGAACTACTATCATAGCCCTCCAGGCTTACTTAACAGCATCATCAGATCCAAATACATAAAAGGTATTGAAATATGAAAATAAATGTCCAGAATCCATCTTTATCATTAAACTTGGACAAGTGTTGCAATGGGTAGAAGGAATGAGTGAGAATCCACTAGTATATGGCACAAAAGGAAAGCAGCAGCAAAATTTGCAAAATAAGATAAAAACTTATCAAAAATTTAGATCAGTAAATGGGATCTGCTTGGATAATTAAATGGAATACAAATCAATTAAATTAAGGGCCGGATTCTATAAATGGCATTGTCATGGTCATCTGCTTAAATAATGGCTGCTGATCGCGTATCAATCACGCAATGGCACGATTTCTAAAATGGCAGCTTCGTGAAAGGTAGACGCTGGAAATGAAGGTCGGGGTTTTAAAGACCTACATTTTGGGTGCCTACCTTTTGTGTGAATTGCATCTACAGAGATGCGTTATGATGCTTAAAGCCACTTCAGGCGTTAGCCACACCTACAGTGTCATTAGGCATCGTAAAGTGCCTCCATAGCCACAATGAAGGCGCTGTTTCTCTAAGCACCAATAGGTGCCTACATTTAAAAAAAAATTATTTTTAATCATGTTTAATTGGCTTTTTCCACTAAGTTAAGATGTTGTTTATAGAATATGGGCCTAAATGCATAAGTACGGTAGGGAATATGAAGTGTTACTCCAGGAACATTTGTTGAACAAAACTGGATGCATGAATGGAGAAGTGAATTGAAACCAAAGGATACGTGGGAGTTGCATGTCAAGACAGCAGATTATCAATGAGATACTGCAAGTACACTTTAGAAAAAACTTGTATGACATCTATAGATTTTGTAAGAATGAGATAGAAACAGTTATTCCTCTCATAGGCAGAAACTTTCTATACAGAAAGGCATAATAAGGTGACATGCACCATCCACTGGAAACCTTGTCCCTTATTTTAGAAGCTCTATTTGTGTTTGGATGTCTGAAAACCAGCATTTATACATCCATATTGCATTATTGCATTCAGTGGCATGCTGTCAGGGCCCTCAAGGGATTCACTGAACCCCTAGCCCTACCAATATATGTGTGTGTGTGTGTTTTGTTTACCTTTGTATTTCATTAGTGGGAGGGTTGTGTGAGAAGCCAGACCTACAGGGGGGAGGGGACATGGTTGCTGAACCCGCAAATGGGGGGTGGGGGAGAGAGAGGAAGAGAGAGGAAGAGAGAGTGACCCAGACCAAAAAGGGGAAAGGGAACAGAGAGAGAAATTCTTGGCTAGTGAAGAGAGGGATAAAGAGATGCCAGACCATAGGGGCTAGGGAGTGAATTTGGGGTATGAGTGATAGAGGGGTATGTTGGGAGGGGGACAAGTGTAGCATAGGTTAGAGAGGGAGAAATGCTGACTTCATGGGTGAGATAGCAGGATAGAGAGAGGGAGAAATGTTGAGGATAGGGTAGGAGGTACAGGAGGAAAGGAAGAAGCTGGATATGAGACTCAGAAAAGTTATACTGAACATGGAAGGAGCATAGGGATAGGGACACAGAGGCAATGCTGGACACAGGTAGAGAATAGGAAGAGAGACACAGAGGGGAGATGCTAGAAAGGATGGGTAAGGGATGCAGAGGAAAGATGGATGGTGGATGAAAGTCATTTCCAGAGACTCACTGCAGGGCCTCAGGAGGGGAAGAAACATGGGTATTTTGTGCATTGTTCATGTCTAAAAGATAGAGACCCTGAAAAGAGAGAGTCCTGGGCCCAATCTTGTTCAACATCTATATAAGAGACTTGACAGAAGGGCTCCGAGGTAGAATAACATTATTCGCCGATGATGCCAAACTAAGCAATGTAGTGAGCAAAAGCACAACAGACAAAAATTCAATGGCAGACGATATGATGCATGACCTACTTCTACTGGAGCGCTGGTCTAGGTCCTGGCAACTCAGTTTCAATGCCAAAAAATGCAAAGTCATGCACCTGGGGAGCCGAAATCCATGCAAGGTTTACACCCTAAATGGCGAGATCCTGACAAGAACTGAAGCGGAAAGAGACTTAGGGGTGATTGTCAGGGAAGACATGAAATCTGCAAACCAAGTGGAGCAAGCTTCATCCAAAGCAAGGCAAATCATAGGCTGCATAGGCAGGAGTTTCGTCAGCCGCAAACCAGAAGTCATTATGCCACTGTATAGATCCATGGTGAGACCGCACCTGGAGTACTGTGTGCAATTCTGGAGGCCGCATTACCGCAAGGATGTGCTGAGACTGGACTCGGTCCAGAGAATGGCCACCAGGATGGTCTCGGGACTCAAGGAGCTCCCGTACGAGGAGCGATTAGGGAAGTTGCAGCTCTACTCACTCGAGGAACGTAGAGAGAGGGGAGATATGATTGAGACATTCAAGTATCTCACGGGCCGCATCGAGGTGGAGGAAGATATCTTCTTTTTCAAGGGTCCCGCAACAACAAGGGGGCATCCATGGAAAGTCAGGGGCGGGAAACTGCACGGTGACACTAGGAAGTTCTTCTTCACTGAAAGGGTAGTTGATCGCTGGAATAGTCTTCCAATCCAGGTTATTGAGGCCAGCAGCGTGCCAGATTTTAAGGCCAGATGGGATAGACATGTGGGATCTATCCGCAAAGATAAATAGGGAGGGTCAGTAGAGTGGGCAGACTTGATGGGCCGTGGCCCTTATCTGCCGTCTATTTCTATGTTTCTATGTAATAGATAAGCAGAAGAGAGAAAATTGGATAAGAACAATGCTGAGATAACAAAAGCAGAAATTTCTTTTTCTAAATGTATTATTTGTAATATGTCAGCTTTGGGAAATGTGCATATCTACTACTACTTATCATTTCTATACCACTTTTAAGCATACACATTATATGAAGATGCTTTGTCACTAATGGACTCACAGCCTTAAGTGATTTTTGAACCTGGGGCAATGGAGGATTGGATGACTTGTACAGTTACAAGGAACTACAGTGAGAATCAAATCCAATTCCCCAGGACTTCATCTTATAGCACAAGCCATCAGGTTACTTCTCCACTCAATTCTATATGGGTGTAGAACAGGGATCCCAAAGTCCCTCCTTGAGGGCCACAATCCAGTTGGGTTTTCAGGATTTCCCCAGTGAATATGCATTGAAAGCAGTGCATGCACATAGATCTGATGCATATTCATTGGGGAAATCCTGAAAACCCGACTGGATTGCGGCCCTCAAGGAGGGACTTTGAGACCCCTGGTCTAGAATGTGTTTGCTTTTGGCATGGTTTGGTTATTGCTCAGAATGCTAGCTTAACGTGGATCATCCTAGCTCATAACTTGGGGTCCTTTTAGTAAGATGTGCTAACCTATTTAGCACTGTGACAAACCCAATTCAATTTCTAGTTTTGTCCCAAAGATGGGGGAGGAAATTCACTAAACCTCGATGCAGGAGAGCTGATCAAGTTGAAACTCAGATTGCAGAATTAGCTGACTACTATTTAGACAGAGAGATTGCATCAGACGAGGAATGGCAGGAAAAGGACAGGCAGGAAAACTTTACCCAATTTAAACCTGTCCCTGACACTGCCAGGAGATTACTACCTTTCCAGCACTCTGTTCCTTTAAGAGCCAGGGCTAGAAAGAAACCTGTATGTAGACAAACGGACCAAGCTAGTGTGTGGAGAGCCCTTCCCCCATCCAGGCTCAGGGTGTGTGTCTCACCACAGCTTAAAGCGAGGCAGTCCGGAGTAGCAAGAGGAGAGAGGCATGCAGGGACTGCAGCTAGAGCTGACGAGAGCCAGGAAGAGAGTGAGATTCTCTCTGAGAAACAGATTGGTCTATGGCAGAGGAGATGTTTTCTCCCTCTGGAATTTGTGAGCAGGACCAAGGAGAAGCAATAGAAATCCAGGAGAGTCTGGTAGGAGCTGAAACTTTTCCTGTGGACATGGAAGTGCAGTGAAACGTGTGTGTTTTGTTTTCTGCCTACAGACGCTGAGCTGCAAGATAAGCTGTGTTGTGTTTTGTTTTGTTTTTTTTTCTTTGAGGATAGTTTAGTTTTCCTCTCCTAGAATTCTGGACTTTGAATTTTGCCTTAAAGCTTGATTTTGAGTCAAACAAATGTTTGCATGTTTTTCCCTGCTAGCAGCCAGGCAAGGCAATCATGTTCCTCTCTCACAGCTGTGTAGTTGCTACAGCAATGTTTCAGAAGAAAAAGCACTGCACTTAACCAAAACGTTGGCTCTGAATTAAACTTCTCTACATGCTGGGCTGTTATAAGTTTTTCCCTGACAGTGCTTGTGTTTCAGAGCACAGGTTCTGCTTATAAAGAAACAGCTTATTTCAGGAAAAAAAATCATGCCAAAGTAAAGCAATGTAATATTCCTGCATGCTAGGCTATCCAGTTGGCTGGGAGTTGTTGGTTTTTTGTTGTTGTTTTTTTCTTTTCATTATCTGGCCAAGGACTGGCAGTGCTCATTTTGAATAAACATCTGAGTGAATATTGCAAGCCTAAAGCATATAAACTAACTGCTCTGGTGAAGAGATTTCTGTTATGAATGTTCTGTTAAAGTCCAGAAGCAGGGGACTGTGTTTAAGCCATTACTAACAAATATGAAACCTTTGATTTTGGTTTTTCCTCTGTATGAGAACTGTATGAATTCATGGAATGAGTGTTTTGGTTTTTTTTTTAATCTGCCAGGGTGAAGCCTGTATTATGGTTTATTCGGCCAGTGGCTGAAATAAAGCTATTGTTTTTGCCATGTCTGACTGAGCCTCATTACATGCATGACCCTTTTACGTTATTAGCCAGCCAGAGAAGTCCTGAAGGGTTCCTTAGTTGTAAGGGACACGCCGGGCCAGAAGTTTTGTCACGATCCTGTGGACTCGCTGTGCATCTCAGGGGTGCGGGTGTGACAGCGCGCGCTAACTAATTTAGCATGTGCTAATCAATTTAGCATGCATTAAAGATAGGCGCACGCGAAATGCTATGGCACGCACTAATCTTTAGCACACGCTAAATCAATTAGCATGTGATAATTTGGTTAGTGCACCTTATTAAAAGGACCCCTATGGGCATCATTTATTGAATTCCCCTATATTGCTTATTCAAAGCTTCTATACCGCATTTTACATAAGCTTCTGTAATGGTGGTATAATTAAGGTGACCATACGTACCATTTTGAATGGGACCGTCCCGTTTTTAGATCCCCTGTCACGTTGTCCCCACACACAGCTTCAGGACACCGAAATGTCCCATTTTCAGGGACAGCGTCCCAAAGCTGTGCGCGGGGACAATGGGACAGGCGATCGCTTCCTGTCCCTCCCTGCCACACAAAAAAAGGGCCTCCCTTGGCCCGCCGGTGTGGTGCTTTAGGCAGCAGCATCATGTTCGTCATAGCCCTCCCCCTCCGGCGCACCCAAACCCCTGTTGACCCTCCCATCTGACCCTCCCACCGAGAGATGACCACAAATCTCCCAGCTCCAGCAGCGTCCGCAGCACTCTAAATACATGGCTTCACAGCCTTCTACCGCCCTGATTTCCTATGCTACATTCCTGATGACATCATCAGTGATGCGGCAGAGGGAATCGCAGGCAGTAGAAGGCCGCGAAGCAGCGTGTTTAGAGTGCTGCGGCTGCCGACGCTGCTGGAGCCAGGAGGTTTGTTGGTCATTTTGCGGTAGGAGGGTCAGTGGGTCGGCTGCATGGTGGCGGTAGTGGGGGTGGGAGATGGAAAGATGCTGCTCAAGGGTTTTACTGCACAGGGGGATGGGAGGGAGGGAGGGAGGGATAGAAAAATGCCGGGTTCTACTGTATGGGGGGATGGGGTAGAAATGGAAAGATGCTGCACAAGGGTTCTACTGTACAGGGGGGATTGGAGGGAGGCAGGCAGGCTAGCTTCGGGGGTGGGGGTAGGACAAAGTCTAGAAGGCAGTGAGGGGGGACATAGGAAGGAGGCACTGGGGGAACTAAGGACATAGGAAGGAAGGAAGGAGAGAGAGAATCGAAAGGGACAATTGGGCCTGAGTGCAGAAAGAAAGAAATGAAAGAAAGGATACACAGACAAAAGGAAACACAACCAGAGATTCATGAAATCACCAGACAACAAAGGTAGGAAAAATGATTTTATTTTCAATTTAGTGATCAAAATGTGTGAATTTTGAGAATTTATATCTGCTGTCTATATTTTGCACTATATTTGTCTATTTTTCTAGTTACTGAGGTGACATAGCATATTTTAAAGTCATCTGCCTTGACATCTTTGAAACCCTCCAAATATAAATGATAATTAACATTTTCTCTGTGTATAGTGTGCTTTGTAGTTTTTTAAAAAATTTTATGGTTACCATTATGAATTAATAAGATATTATGTGTACATGAAAAATGAATGGAAGAAATTTGGGGTGGGATTGGGGGCGGGGTTAGGGTGCAATTGGGGGTGGGGCTAGGGTGGGATTGGGGGCGGACTGACAATTAATAGATGTCCCCTTTTGATGAAAAAAATAAATGGTCACGTTTGGTATAATGCATGAGCTGTACTAGTAGTACTGTGTTAAGGTATAAAATTATCCTACGTTTTATACTACAATGCTAGTATCATGTTCTCTGTTCTAAAACCTACTTGCTTACGCGCTTATTTCTAGTATCATGTACCTTGTTCGTTCTAGCATTACACACTTTTATTAATTCTAGTTATATGTACAGTGTTCCCTCACGAATTTGCGGTTTGCAGTTTGCGAATCGCGGACTCACTAATTCGCGGTATTCTCCGACTGCCTCTTCCTGTACTAAATTCAGGCTACACCAATCAGGAGCTGCATGTCAAAGCAATTCCTGATTGGTGTAGCCTGATTTTAGCAACAGAAAGAGGCGATCTGAGCATACTGCGAGTGATTTTGCACCTGCCGGCACCCCAGCTGCCCTCTCCTGCCTATAAAAAACATATTTGCAGTTTTTCAAAATTCATGGGGGATCCTGGAAAGGAACCCCCATGAATTTTGGGGGAGTAATGTACTTATTTATCTTATTCTCTACATTCTGTGATTACACTTTTGTCTTTCTAAAGTGGGGGTTGCTAGTTATTTCCTCTATGTTGCTATTCTCCCTGTTTTACTGCATTATTAGTGAAAGTAGTCTGTGAAAATAAGAACATGAAAATTGCCTTACTGGGTCAGACCAATGGTCCATCAAGCCCAGTAGCCTGTTCTCACGGTGGCCAATCCAGATCATTAATACCTGGCCAAAACCCCAAGGTATAGCAATATTCTATGCTACTAATACAGGGCAAGCAGTGGCTTCCCCACGTCTTTCTCAATAATAGACTATGGACTTTTCCTCCAGGAACTTGTCCAAACCTTTCTTAAAACCAGCTATGCTATCTGCTCTTACCACATCCTCTGGCAACGCATTCCAGAGCTTAACTTTTCTCTGAGTGAAAAAAAATTTCCTCCAATTGGTTTTAAAAGTTTTTTTCCTGTAACTTGATCGAGTATCCCCTAGTCTTTGTAATTTTTGACGGAGTGAAAAATCGATCCACTTGTACCCGTTCTACTCCACTCAGGATTTTGTAGACTTCAATCATATCTCCCCTCAGTCGTCTCTTTACCAAGCTGAAGAGCCCTAACCATTTTAGTCTTTTCTCACACGAGAGGAGTTTCATCCCCTTTACCATCTTGGTCGCTCTTTTTTGAACCTTTTCTAGCACCTCTATATCTTTCTTGAGATAAGGAGACAAGAATTGAACACAATACTCCAAATGAGGTCGCATCATGGAGCGATACAGGGGCATTATGACATTCTTAGTCTTGTTAACCGTCCCTTTTTTAAATAATTCCCAGCATGCTTTCTTGAATTTTTTGGTGTCTTTTGTTAGACCCCAGTATTTTTGTCATACACTTCCCCCTTTTATTGACTCCCCATCTACCCCCACCCATATTGGTATGGCTTCTTTTGAGAAGAATACAAGCTTGTCTACATAGATCAGGGGTAGGGAATTCCGGTCCTCGAGAGCCATATTCCAGTGGGGTTTTCAAGATTTCCCCAATGAATATGCATGAGATCTATTTGCATGCACTGCTTTCAATGCATATTCATTGGGGAAATCCTGAAAACCCAACTGAAATACGGCTCTCGAGGACCGGTGTTCCCTACCCCTGACATAGATCATATACGGTAGAGGTCTAACGGACACAACACAGGCCATGTTTCGACTAATAAGCCTTCCTATTATACTGTGCTCTGGCGCCTAGCTATTGCTCTCAATTCTCTACAATTGTGGTTTCGACAAAACAAGAAAATTTATGTATATTCAAATGAAGCTATGTAGTATGCTATTTAGAATAAGAACTGCTCTAAAAGTTATATGAAGGAAGTTTATTACACATTTTCTTGAATTAGGATGCTCTATTTTTTTAACCACAAGTCCTGAATTGTAGTGAACAGTATTGTTAAACAAATGCCTGTGATCTACTTAAGACATCAATAAAGGAAGAAATATTCATTATTGGATATTTTTCAAATTTCATGATGCATTTTAGGTAGCATTTTATATTTTCGTTATGTTTACTTCTGCAGTTTAATTCATTCTGATATTTGCAGGACTTTGAATAATCGAGATCATCAAAAGACATTTTCTACATGATTTCCTGAATTATTTTCAGTATGAATAAATAGTGGATTGTTGTTTTAATGTATTCTCATTAGAAATTCATTTGGCATTGATTGTGCTAGGAAAGATCATTACAGATTCATTAGGCAATTGTGTGGATCTTAAATGATGCTTTACAAATTATCATTAGGGAAGCAATACTTAATAGACACTTAAAATATATTTTATCTTACATTTTTTGCATAAATTCTATTAATACTTTTTAAACAATTATCCTGACTATCCATCCAGTTATGAGAAGGTAAATTATACTTCCATACACTATTTCAAAGTTGGTAAACGGCACCATTATTGGTGGCCACCTTAAAAAGGTGTCAGTCATGCAACGGCACCATTTACAGAATTGCAGCTATGTGAAAGGTAGGCACAAGAAATGTAGGCCAGAGTTTTCAAGGCCTACATTTATGGCGCCTACCTTTCACAAGAATCGAATCCACGGAGGCACCTTAAGATACCTAATGCCATTTCCAGCATTAACCATTCCTACATCATAAGGTGCTTCCATAGGTGTGATAACGGTGTTAATTAGTAACAATAACATAGTAAATGATGGCAGATAAAGACCCAAATGGTATACACTCTATAAATTAATAATTTAATTTAAATGGTTCTTTTTCTTAGATATTTCTGAGCCATAAATCTAGAGCTCTGCCCAGTAGTGTGCTTAGGTTCTATTTACTGGAGTCTCTAACAAAGCTTATTCCAGCCCATCTAAACCATCCCAGCCATCGAAGCCCTCCTCAGCCCGTCCTCAACTGAATGGCCATATATGTGACACAGACCGTACCAGAGAATGTGGTGAAATCAGCTTAGCAGGGTTTAAAAAAAAAAGGTTTGGATAATTTTCTAAAAGAGAAGTTCATAGGCTATTATTAAGATGGCTAAGGGAAATCCACTTGGGATCTAGATAGATACTTTGGACTTATGTTGGCCACTGTTGGAAACAGGATACTGGGCTTGATGGACCTTCGGTCTGTGTCACTATGGTAATTCTTATGTCCTTTTATTAAAGCTTAGTGCCCATTAGCACGCACGACTAGTAAAAGGGCCCTAAATTATTTGCAGACAGTTTAGTTTTTATTGAGAAGTATGGATTTTTTTTTTTTTTAAAGGTCGAATTTTAATTCTGTATGCATTTTTTTTAATTACTGATATTCCTTTGATATACATTCTCCATTTTGTCCATATTATAAAAGCTAATGCATGGTCTTTTTATATATATAGTTGTTTTTATTAAAATATAAGGTACATAAACATTGTGCCAGCTGCTTGAAACACATTGTCTCATACCTACTTCAATCTTTTCCCAGCTGAATGAATAAATGAATAAAAAGAATAATAACCTATACTCAGAGATGTTTCAATGATCTATGACCGTAGCCTGTGGTTTCAATTTTCCCTTGGAACATGGATCAAGAAATGTTGCCAATGCTTATTCTCCCCTTGTCAAACATTTCACTTTTTTCTTCAATTTTCAGAATGCCTTGTGCCAGTTCTGACGTACTTTTGATTTGTTGTGGTTTCAAATTGGGTTCTTATTGTTTAAGCAGGAGGCATGCACACAATATATGTGTCAGGCAAATCTTCATTCCAATTCCTAAGTATGAAACTGCTACTTTTCTTCCTCTTGTTGCACTTTCAAAGGGATTAGTTTGTGACGGAAGCTGCTGGAGCTCTTTGACTCAAAGACATCTCTTCCTGTGTGTAGCCCTTTCCTGAACAGAACCACTTACCTTTTGTTCTGCATAGCATCTACCAAAATATGCTAATCAACTGTTTAAATATATGCGCTGGACTATTATTTTCAGTGAGCCTGGTCAAAGCAATTTGCCAGTGCCTGAATTTTCTCACAGGTACAGCTGGTCATTCATATCTCACTGAGCAAGTATTGTAAGTACCACCGCGAGAGGCACAAAGGCCTCAGGATGCCATCAGCTTCATCTGCCCTCCATTTACTGCAAAAAGCACTGTCCTTTGCTGCCAGGGCTATTCAGAAGAATAAGAAACCAATTTAAAAATAAATGTCCTCTCTTCAGTGATACAAGTTGTTCCCCATTGAAACAAACTATTCTTGTGCCTTTGACAGAATAGCTTACTTCTACAGTTTCTGGATGACTTTAAGAGAAATGTGAATAGTGTGAAACTACATGCGATGTTTAAATCATGTTACAGTGGAAAATGCCAGAAAGTGTAGATTTTCCAGTGGGATTTCTTGTGTACCCGTGGAACAGAAATCAATCAGCTACACTGTTTTAATGAAGATTTCTGTGATTTCATCTAGAAACCTACTAGGTCCCCCCAGAATAGGAGCAGCAGTTTTAAAAGCCTGCTTCTGCATGTGTAGGTACTTTTATTTTCCAGTAAATTAATCAAGTAAATCATACCTTAAAGTATTACTGCTATTGAAACACTACAGTGAGTGCTTGTGAGGAAATGAAAGGTACTGGCAAAAATCTTTTATCAAGCTCAATGAAAAAATGTATAGCTAAATAGATGCTTCTAAATTAGTCTAAATTGTTAACGTTCTTTATGGATTTTTTTAATATTCACATCTTTATTGAGCTTATCATAAGAATGTACAGTATACAAACTTTCAGAATGTGTATAGAAACGTGCATCCTATATAATAAAACCCTAAGCGCGCATGCGCACTTAGGGTTTCGTGTTCCCTGCCGCCGTGGTGTGTGATCCGTGGCCATGTTCCATTTTAGAACCCAGCGGCAGGGAACATTCTGGCCACTCCCCTCCTCCCACCCTCAATCACCATTTGGAAGCCAGGCAAGCTCTCTCCCTGCCCGCGTCCTCGGCAGGGAACACACCTCCTGCCCTCACTCGCCGCTGCCGCCGATCCTCCTCTTCAGAGCAGCCTGTCCCGCCCTCACTTGCTGCTGCCACTGCTGCTGCTGATGCTAATCCTCCTCTAAAGAGCAGCCTGCGATGGTGGCCGGATTTAGCAAACCTCGCAGGCTGCTCTCCAACTTCGGTAGCATGTTCCCTCTGACGCACGGGATCGCATCAGAGGGAACGTGCTACTGAGTTGGAGAGCAGCCTGCGAGGTTTGCTAAATCCACCACGATCGCAGGCTGCTTTGAAGAGGAGCAGGCCAGAAGATGCCGGGATGGAGGGAAGGTAAGAAGCGGATCAATACCGGGGGCCAGGGGGAGAGGGAAAGGGAAAGGGGGCTGCTTTGGGGGGTGGGGGGTGCTGGGGGGATACAGAAGGGGCCATGGAGAGGTAGGCAGAGGGAAAGGGGGCCAGTTTTGGGGTGGAGGTGTGCTGGGAACAGACAGCTTTGCTCTAGGGGGAAGACAGAAGGGGCCATGGAGAGACAGTTAGGGAGAGGGAAAGGGGGCTGCTTTGGGGGGGAGGTGTGCTGGGGGCAGACAGCTTTGCTCGGGGGGGGGGGGGGGGGAAGACAGAAGGACACAGACAGCGGCCAAGGAGAGAGAGATAAAGAAACAGAGACAGACAGACACATCTATATTAGCACCCGTTAATGTAACGGGCTTAAAGACTAGTGAGTAATATATACACAATAGAACAAAAACCATCAAATTTATGAGATTCAACTGTAAAATGAACACAAAATAGCAACTTAAAATAACTGGAAATAATCCACCACATTCACAGACAAGAATAAAAATAGAAGAAAGGAAAGGTATCCTCATCACAGTATCCTCTAGGTTTGAATGCTTGAGCAATCAGTAAATCAATAAACCTGTCACATTTCTTGGCCTATAGAGAATATAAGATGTTGCTTTTCAAAACCACAATTGTCAAAGTCAAAGAATCTATAAGAGGACATATTTCTGGTATATGTTGCCATACACCATGCCAGAACCATTTTAGTTTGGAACATTCAAATATCAAATGAATGAACCATGGTACCCGCATGAGATTTATAGTGCCAGCTTTTATCAGAGTGTAATAACATATTTTAAATAATTTGTTTGGTGTCCAAATCACCCTGTGTGGTATTAAAAAAAAATCATTAATTGAACCAGTGCTGCTGACACGGGCACTCTAACACACTTATTTCCCCCCCCCCAAAAAAAAAAAAAAAAATCCCATTATTCTTTAGAAGAGGAAATCCTATATCATGTTCTCAAATACTGAGTAGCCTTATTTTAAAGTTTGGATACCATATTTGGCCCTTGAAACCAATAAAAGGAAGCTTTATTGATATGTACATTTAGATTATATCATATTGATTGAAAATGGGTTTGATTCCATTGTATGATAATCTAGACATCTAAATACATAAGAGCTTGTAGGGTAGACCACAATACTGGATAGTGATGAATGTCATCCCTGGACTAAGCCTGTTTGATCTGGATGTACGCATTTGGAGAGGACTTTATTGAGCTGAGTGGCCAATATTTTTATGTAGATTTAAGCCTTTAGATTTATGAGAGATATAGGCCCATAATTTTGGGGAGTCAATAGGTCAATACTATATCTGGTTTCAGGAATATCATTATCATTACCTCAGAGAAGCTATGATGATCTAAAGGGTTCTGCTGTATCTCAGTGCATAAATAAGAGTATAGGGGATAACTGTTTATGAAATATCTTATAGAATTCTAATACTTATGAGTATAATTTCTACTGTATAACAATACTAGATGTACACAGTGCTGAATATATTTACAGATACTGTCTCTTTACCTAGTTGGCTCACAATAAAAGGGTTGCTTTTTCTGTCCCTGGAACAATGAATGACTTGCCCAGAGTAACAAGGAACTGCAGTGGGAATTGAACCCAGTTCCCCAGGAGCTCAAGCCACTGCACTAACTATGAGGATACTTCTCCACTCCACTGTAAAGCTATCCATCCTGAGTAGCTAAGACTTTTGATGACTTCTTCAATTTCATGAAAAGTGATAAGGTAGTCTACTATCCTGCTGTGTTAATTGTAACAAAAGTAAAGAATGCAGGGATTGCAGTGTATCTTCATTTTTCCATGTATTTCGGTTGTAACCATTTCTAGATTCTGGCATCCATCACATGGAATTGCTCAGGGCTCCCCCTAGTCATTCTTTGTAACATTTTCATGTGTTCTTTAAGATTCCTGATATTAGACATGGGTGAGTGTGTGTACTCCTACGCAGTGGACATATTTCTAATACTCTACCAGCTGATTCACTATTAGAAACATGATGGCAGATATAGGCCAAATGGCCCATCCAGTCTGCCCAACCACAGTAACCAATATTTCTTCCTCTCTCTAAGAGATCTCGCGTCCCTATCCCAGACTTTCGTGAAATCAGATACAGTCTCTGTCTCTATCACCTCTACCGGGAGACTGTTCCACACATCTACCACCCTTTCTGTAAAAAAGTATTTCCTTAGATTATTCCTGAGCCTATCACCTACCTCTTAACTTCATCCTATGCCCTCTCATTCCAGAACTTCTTTTCAAATGAAAGAGACTTGACTCATGCGCATTTATGCCATATAGGTATTTAAATGGCTCTATCATATCTCCCATCTCACGCCTTTCCTCCAAAGTATACAAATTGAGATCTTTAAGTCTGTCCCCATACACCTTATGATGAAGACCATGCACCATTTTAGTAGCCTTCCTCTGGCAAGCTTAAGATAATGTTTTGTATTTTTAAAAAAAACAAAGATTGAGTCGTGGGCATGTTGAAATAAGCTAAAGGTTTAGGCTTTATAGTCAACTCATCTCTGAATAAATCATTTATACAAGAAGTTTTTCTTCATGTTAAAGCAACTGAAGACTACTCATCACTATTTTCATGACTCCAATTTTAATAATAACAACAGTTTATATACCGCAGGAAGTTACAATGATTTTTTTTTTTAAATGCTACAAATTGAGTAGAACTTGCATAGTTGGAGATTAGTGACTAACAGTTTATGAGATCAGTTGTTGTGGGAGAGATTGTACAGACCAGCTACCTAGATACTTAAAGAACAGATATGTTTTTAGGTGTTTCCTAAATTCTCCATAGTTATTTGCATGCATAAGTAATTTTTCCAGGTCTTTGCCCAATAATGCTGCTTGATAAGCAAGAATTGCCATGGCATCTTTACAAAAACCAATTACGGAGGATGGGGTAAATTTTCCCAACTTTTATAGGTACAATCAAGGCTATATTATGTGTTAGGGTATGTACTGGATCCTCCCTGAGTTCATGGAAGAATTCCCAGATTGGTTGACGTTGGAATGGCAACTCATGTTTCCTTTGAGATTAAGCCATGTTCGCAGTATCAAAATGCCTAGGTTATATAAAGAAAATAGAATATTAGTAGGTACATGGAAAACGTTAAGATACGTTAATAATTTAACACCTATTTCAATACTTAAATCAACGTATAAGACCCTATGGCTAAACTCCAAGATTAAAATGGGTGGATTTAAGGTCATCTGGAAATATTGGATGAAGGCAGGTATATGTACTTTAGATGATGTTATTTCTAATGGTAAGCTGCTTGACTTTTCACAATTGCAACACAAATATGGTCTTAATAAATCACAAAATTATAAGTGGTTGCAATTGAAGCAGTTCTCCAATACTTCACCCAACCTCCACAATATCCAACATCCCTCTCCACAAAATTACAAATTGTTCCACATGCTCTCATATATTTCAAATCTGGCAAAATGTGGCCTCAGGTACACCTCCTCCACCCTTAGTAATGTTCAATAGAGGTAGGGATACCGGTGTTTTTATTCCTCATTGGCCCACATTCTTTTATTGCAGTTATTTAGGTAAACTTTTTTTTAACTTTTTTATCCACCATAATCTTTTTAGAAGTTTTAGAATTTTCCTTGAGATTATTCTATTTAAACATATTCAAATAAATTGTATACTTAGCTTAGTATGCTACTGGGTTACATGATCCGACTTGTTTCACAACAATTTGCTTTATCAAGGATCCCCCAGAGCCATTATGTTCACCATCTTACTCAGAGTTTTTTGCAAGACATTGGATATTGTGGAGGTTGGGTAAAGTATTGGAGACTTGTGTTGTATAACTCCCAACCATTAATGAAACAGAGTTAAATAGTGCCATCTTTAGTGCAAATGCAATTGAAGCAGGCCATTCAGGTAGGGTTCCCTGAATGGAGAAATCTTAGTGATAAGTATAGTTTGCCTTTCTTGTGTTTTCAGGTGGACTTTCTGGGACACCAGGCTGATCAGTGGTACAAATTGATAACTGGATTTATGAATAAAAACTCAAGGACTGGTCTTAGGGACATTTGGAGCATTGAGATTAAACATCAAATTACTGCGTCTCAATGGCCACAAATTTGATCTTGGAGGATGAGATGTACAGTGTCTGCATCTATGAGACAAACCTGTTTTTTTCTGTTACATACAGCATTTTGGACCCCGGTTCGTTTACAGAAGTTGGATAGCTCTAAATCAAATAGATGCTGGAACTGTCATCTCAAAGCTAGGACATTAGATCATTTGTTATTCTATTGTCCATTCATTCTTGCTTTTTGGAAATCAATATGGGGTCAAATAAATAATTTGTTAGAAAATCCAGTGGCATTAACAAATGACACTGTATTGTTTGGCATGTCAATGAGGGCTAAAAACCAAATATCCTCTAATAACAACGGGCTTCTGCTCATTTTGACAGGGGTTGCTATACAACAGATTACAAATAACTGGAAAAATTGGAAGAGGCTGAATTACAGCTTTTGGTGGAATTCTTTATGCCACATATTCAAAATGGAAAGGATAATTGCTATACAGCAGGGAAATTTTTTTTAAAATTCAGGTTATTTGGGAGCCATTAACAAGATACTGTAAAGATTGAAATTATTGCATAGAATAAATATTAATTCCTTTTTATTTATACACGTCCAGGGTAGGGTGGGGGGCTGGAAATATTTTATTATTTCTTTTGTTTATGATTAATTGTTGGATATAAAGGAGGGGGGATATTTGATGAAAGCTATAATTTGATGAAATAAGTAATATTAAAGTATAAAATGATTGTATTTGTGTTATACTTATTGTGAGTTTTAAAAATATGAATAAAGATTTATAAAAAAAAAATAAAAAATGCTGCTTGATAAGAGAAAAGATGTTGATGGTGTCTTTTAAATTTACATCTTCTAACCGGTGGGGAGACGAACTTCAGGTGTGAGCTTCTCTTATGTCTATTGGTTGAGAAGGAGAAGAGGTCAGTTATATATTTAGGGGCTAAACGGTATAGTATCTTAAAGCAAAAACATACCAGCTTAAACTTTGTACGTGCCTCCATTGGCAACCAGTGCAGGAGTCGGTAGGAAGGGATTATGTGATCGGACTTCCTCAACCCCAAAATCAACCTGACTGCCGCATTCTGCACTAGTTGTAGTCTCTGCATGTTCTTCTGGGAGATTGCTAGATAGGAGATATTACAGTAATCAAGATGGCTTAGTATAAGGGATTGTACCAGAATTCTGAATGATGAAGCATCAAAGTATGCTCTAATGGACCGAAAATCCAGAGAGTAAAAAAGCCCTTTCTAACCAATGAGTCCACTTGGTCTTTCATGGCTAGGCCTTGGTCCAGTATTACCCTCTTTATTGTAGATTGAATAGGGTAACTGAGTTTGTTGATGCATAGTGATGTTTTAGTGACAAGTGGGTGTGGTGAGGCTACAAAGAATTTTGTTTTTTCTGAATTAAGCTTCAGTCTAAATTCAGTCATCCATTGTTCCATCAAGTTTAGTACTTTTGTTGCCATAGGGGTAGCTTCAGAGAGAGAAGTAGCAAATGGGATAATGATTGTAAAGTCATCTGCGTAACTAAATAATTTTATCCTCTGCTGGGCCAGTTGTGTGCTTAATGATGATATGTAAACATTGAAGAGCAATGGGGATAATGGTGACCCTTGTGGAACGCCAGATGGAATACTCCAGGTATTAGAGAGGTTGTAATTGAAACGCACTTGATAGGTGCGGGACATAAGGAAACCTCGGAACCAGTCTAATACTTCTCCTCTGATGCCAATTGCGTCTAAGCATTGTAACAATTTCTCGTGATCCACCAAGTCAAAGGCCAAACTCATGTCAAATTGCATGATCAGGGCATTATCGCCCTTGCTAAATAAGGAGTGTAAGTTATCCAAGATGGCTGCAATTACTGTCTTGGTGCTAAACAAAAGTCTAAAACCAGATTGGGTTTCAAGTAAAAGAGAGAACTGATCAAGATATTCTATCAATTGGGTATGTACCAGTCCTTCCATGATTTTTTTTTTTACAAAGAATGGAATGGATGCCACTGGTCTATACTGATACTAATGATTGTTTACGATTTTTTGGAATTGGGGTTATTATAATGTGACCATTATTAGTAAGGAATTTTCCATTTTTGAGATTGTTGGTCAAATAATTCCACAAAGTTAGTTTAAAGTCTAATGGAGCTGCTTTCATAATATCAGGGGGACAGGAATCCAGAATGCAGTATGATTTTGTGTACTTGTTATATAGTTTGATGCAATTATTCCATTCTAAATCTTGGAAGGAATTCCAAATCATATCTGCTGGTATTTCATTTCCTTGTATGTTGGCTATTTGATGTACACATATGTCATTTATCGAACAGTTATTTCTTAGGTTTATAATTTTTGAATCAAAATGCTGTGCTAGATCATTTGCTGAAGGTAGCTAAATATTATGCATGGATTGAGTGTGGTGTGTGGTGTCAAATAAATTTGTAACCAAGCTGAACAACTCTTTTGTGTTGATTCCTTTCGAGCTAGTATTGGATGTGTCAATTTGGATGAGTAAAATGCTTTACGCTTTAGGTTTTTCTTTTGTCAATTGTCAATGGTTTTAGTTCAAAACATGTTTCTGTCTTCGTTAGATTATGCAAATTTTATTTATTCTGGAATATCAGTAAATTTATTGAATAAACTGCAGCTTCTGCAAAATACAACAATTAGGTTAATTTTTAGAAAATCACAGTTTGAACATGTGACTCCACTGCTAGCTGCTATACATTGGATTCCAGTAAATGCCCGAATACTTCATAAATTAGCATGTCTGACACTCAAGATACTGTATGGTTTAGCACCAGAAGTTGTGACAGAATTAATTCAAATTCCATTTGGAAGAAGTTCGTCTAGGTTACAGTCTACCTTCACACTGATATTCCCTTCTTTCAAGGAAGTAAACTATAAAGGCCTATGGGCTAGATTCACTAAGCAAACTGATCGTGTACTGATCAGTTTGTAACCCCTATGCAATCTGATTTTATTCTGGCCCGATTCATTTACCTCTCTTCCGATCCGATTCTTATCCATGCATGCAAATGAGAGGAGCAGCATGCAAAGTAGGCAGGGACATGATTCACTATAGACATTTTTGAAATCGACTGGGCTGGCCGATCAACACATGAAGCGACTACTGGGGACCATTCGCAAACGTCCTTTCCGACTGTCCTCGGGCCTGAAATCCCAGCCCTGCAGCCCATCTCTGCATCTCTGCTCTCTGCTCCTTCCAGCCAAGCCCTGCTCTTGCTGCCCCGACTCTCCTGTTCTCTGCCGCACTTCCCTGCAGTGCGAGCCCATGGTTTTAAAGCGGGGTTGCACTATGGGAAAGGGTAGCAGAGAGCAGGAGAGTCAAAAATTGCTGCTTTTAAAAGTCGGGGATCACCCTTCCAGAGCAGGAGAGTTGGGGCCAGTAAAAAAAAAAAAAAATCCAGAATAAACGAACACCGAACACAAGCACAGACCATCTATAGGGAAAACATATGGTCTGCGCATGCATCAGGATCACACACTAGCAATCTGTGCGGTCAAAGGGGATGTTCCTCCGATCGCCCTCATTTTAATTTTATTGTTTTGTGAATTGGTCGGGCCTGCACGGATCAGCCATGGAGAGTCAGGTAAGTGAATCTAGCCCTATGTGAATCTACATTTACTTATAAAGCAGTATCTATGTGGAATGATCTTTCATTTTCTGTTAGATTACAGTCTTCTTATGATATATTTCATAAGAATCTTATCAGAATTATTTCAGAGATTTTTAAATTGAATTCTAATGATTGATAATTTTACACTGTTATTTGAAGATGAGATTGCTGAATTGTACTGAATTGTTCTCTTCATTAACCCATTTGGACCCTAATAGTAGTATATAAAATTCAAATTAGATTAGAGGTATATCAAGTTTCAAGTTTATTAGGTTTTCATATACCGAATATCAAGGTTATCTAAGCGGTTTTACAATCAGGTACTCAAGTATTTTCCCTATCTGTCCCGGTGGGCTCACAATCTATCTAACATATATATAATTATATATAAAAACTAATGAATAATTCAGTAATATATTTTCTTTGGTTACAATATCTTCAGAGGCAGAACCCATTTCAGCAGTCCTTTGGTGCTGTTGTTTCATTGTAAGATAAACAGCAAGCAAGCAGCCAGTTCTGTTACTTTCAGCATTGTACTGTGCAGAATTCTGAAATAATGTGCTTGCTGCTTCTTCCACACATATCACATTATAGCTATATTTACTCCTAATATCTGGAGAATATACAGTATACTGTGATCTCCTGTCCTGGCATACTGATTCTCCAGAGATTTAATTTCTGTCTCTAAATGTTGTTTCACTTGAGTGTGCATTTTTTCCTATGAACAACGCAGTCTATAATATGGCCATGCAATGTAGCTTTGATTGCATGAGATATCTGAGTGGCATATTTACTAGGAATGATGCCATACAACTATCCCTATAACTTCTTTTTGTGCATGTTTTTCTAGGATTTTTTTTATGGTACCTAATGAAATATGTATTGAGCACAAAAACATCTGGAAAACAGAGATTTTCAAAACAAAAAAAAATAGACTCGGACTGGAAGAGCGTCACCAGTGGGGTACCGAAGGGCTCGGTGCTTGGACCCGTGCTCTTCAACATATTTATAAACAATCTGGAAATTGATACAACGAGTGAGGTGATTAAATTTACAGACGATACAAAGTTATTCAGAGTAGTGAAGACGCAGGGGGATTGCGAAGATCTGCAATGTGACATAACCACACTCGGGAAATGGGCAGCGACATGGCAAATGAGGTTCAACATGGATAAGTGTAAGGTGATGCATGTCGGTAACAAAAATCTCATAAATGAATACAGGATGTCTGGGGCTGTACTTGGAGAGACCCCCCAGGAAAGAGACTTGGGAGTACTGGTTGACAAGTCGATGAAGCCATCTGCACAATGTGCGGCAGCGGCAAAAAGGGCAAACAAAATGCTAGGAATGATTAAGAAGGGGATCAGGAACAGATCATAGAAGGTTATCATGCCATTGTACCGGGACATGGTGTGCCCTAACCTGGAGTACTGCATTCAGCACTGGTCGCCAGGCATGAAGAAGGACACGGTACTCCTTGAAAGGGTCCAGAGAAGAGTGACTAAAATGGTTAAGGGGCTGGAGGAGTTGCCGTACAGTGAGAGATTAGACAAACTGGACCTCTTCTCCCTTGAAAAGAGGAGACTGAGAGGGGACATGATCGAAACATTCAAAATACTGAAGGGAATAGACTTAGCAGAAAAAGACAGATTGTTCACTCTCTCCAAGGTAGGGAGAACGAGAGGGCACTCTCTAAAGTTGAAAGGGGATAGATTCCATACAAACGTAAGGAAGTTCTTTTTCACCCAGAGAGTAGTAGAAAACTGGAATGCTCTTCCGGAATCTGTTGTAGGGGAAAACACCCTCCAGGGATTCAAGACAAAGTTAGACAAGTTCCTGCTGAACCGGAGCGTACGCAGGTGAGGCTGGACTCATTTAGAACACTTGGCTTTGACCTAAGGTCTACCGCATGACGGACTGCTGGGCACGATGGACCACTGGTCTGACCCAGCAGCGTGTGGCAGAGCCGGTACCTGTGGTTCCCGGAGGTCCGGTCTCTGCTCACTTTAGCGCAACTCCAGCGTGCTTCCTGTGAAGGAAGGAAGTCCTGCTGGCTCACATTCACATTCCAGGCATGCAATCAAAAAGGCAAAAAGAGTCAATTTTACTGTTCATACAATACCCACTTTATTCAGTGGTATGTTGGTGTGAGTTGATCCACAATTAGTCCAAACTTGGAGCAGTCAAAAAAAATCAATCCCTTCAAAACAAAAATAGAGCTGGCCCAAAAAGTTTGGGTTCCAGCTCCTACTTTCAGTCAGGCAATTCAGGTAAGTCAGAATAATAAACACAAAACAAAACTTAAGTGCAGCTGCCTTTACCTTTAGTTAGGTAAGGAAACCTATTAGCACTCTCACTAGTTCTGTGCACAAATCCTGCAGTTGTTATGGCTTGATCCCAGCCAACTAAATAAATAGTTGGTGGGGGGAGGGGAGTAAATGAATCCACTATTTAATTTTCTGATTCTCAGAATGCCACGAATGGCCCCACTAACCCAACCTGGATGGTCAGTGAATTCTCCCCAAGTTTACTTCCCTCACTCATATTAAGAGTGTCACAACCAAAGCCAGTTTAACTTAACTGCCATCTTTAAGCTTCAAAAAAAAACGTTGTTTTTTTTTTTACATAGTCAGGTCAGCGCATTTCCTTAGCAATATACTATCACACCAAGTATGCTAACAAACCCCAAACTCTCCAGCCCTGCCACTTAGCTTTCTTCCATTAAGATATCTTCAGGCAGGCTAGGAGTTTCCACACAGTCCATGGGTTCGGGCAGTGCTGGCTGGTTGGCAAAAGGGTCAGCGTCTGCCTCCTGCATTTCGATGTCCTCACACCCAGGAGCACAATCAGGGGAGACCCTTTCCTGATCTGGCCCAGGATAAACTGAACTCCTTCTCCTCAGAGCAGCCTCAAAAGCATTCAAACGAACACGCCCTGCTTTCTGAGGGGGCGGAGTTGCTTGCAAAGTTTGCCTAGCTTGTCTCGGCTTCCTCGTTATTTGTTTCAGCTGGGAGTATGCAGAGGGAGGGAGGTCCCTCTGGAGCTGTTCTGAGCTGTTCAGCTCCCCCTCCTCTACTCCCTGCAGATCAGACAGCTCTGAGTTAAAGGGGAATATACATTTCTCCCGATGGCTGGTCACAATCCTATCCCCGTGGTTAGCTCGCTGAATGGCTGGACAGGGTTTAGTCACAGGCATATCTGGTCCAAGCGGAGCTACAGGGGTAGGATTGTGACAAGCGGCAATTCTTTTGTTCCTATTTTAGACATTTTCATCAAAACATTTACAACTGAACTTGGAATTCATATCAAATATGCTCCTCTACTTGTCCTTATCAGAAAATCCTTGCTGTTGCAAATAAGCTCATACATTTGTTGGATTGTCATAATTATTGATCACATTATTCATTGTGATTCTCATTCTAGTCATGTAGAAGAGCCCATAGTATGCCTTTATTTATTTTTATTTTTTCAGATCCCCTCTCAAAGCCAGAAATTTTTACTGTTTTTAACTGGTGGCTTTACTCACATCTGGAATGATGATTTAATGACCTTGCCAGAGATGAAGTGCTTTTGTTTTAACAATTGTAAGAATTTCAATATCTTGAGGATACTAAAATAATTTGAGAACAATGGATCAGGAAAACTTTCTGGTGCTATAGATGGTGGGAAAGAACCCTGTTTGCTTTCTCACTTTTCAATGGTTTGTTAAATTGAAGTGAAAAGACATCTAAGATCAATTTTTCACAGAAGGCAATGAGGTTTTTGTTCTCTGAATTCTCAGGAAGACCCAAAATATATACTGTAGGTTGTTGTACTGGCTTCTATTATTTAAATCCTCAAAGTAATTTATTTGATGAGCAGTATGATATTTATAACTACCCTGGCTGATTTGTTTTCTTTCTTTTTAAAAAAAAAATATTTCCTACTATTTTATTTATGGATTTGCTTCCATCCCTTGATTAACTTTCTCAAAGCTCTTTAATGCTAGATACGTTGGCTTGTTGATGAATGGGTGCCACTGGCCCTGAATGATGGGGCTTTCTGTGTGATATGATTTATGAATACGGCTGATTTGTTTTCTAAGATGGCAGTTTGCTGCTTGATTCTAATGAGCTGATGCTGGAATTCCCAGAACTATGGAACCTTATACTCCACGGCAGATTTTAAGTCTTCAATAGTCAACTGATTGATGGTCAGTAGCTCTTTAATTTATTTGAGTTCCTCCAAGATGACCAATGGTGTCTGCCAGATCTAGCATCTTTGTCCAGGACCATCTTATTTTGAGAGATGGTCAGGATTAGGCCATTTGGCTCAAGAGGCTACTGCGAAAGCTGTTTCAATCCTGGAAACTTGCTGCTTGCCATGGCATAGAAATAAAAAGAAGCAAGAAAAATGAAAGTTAAGTGAGCTTATTGGACATTCAAAAGAAAAATAAAAGAATACTCGTATAATTTGTAGGCCCTGTAGGAGCTCTTCAGGTTCACACCTGTTCAGATGCTCTGCTCTGTAGTACGAGGGGGCCACTGAGAAGTTCTCAGCTCAACCAAGAATAGAATGATGTGGAACTATGAAACAAGCTATTCCATACTTTTCTTGATATGAAATGAAAAGTGTCAAGAAAAGTGTGGAATAACTTGTAAGTTTCATGGATCCTCATCAATCTCTTCTTGGTTGGGCTGAGAACTATTCAGTGGCCCCTCATATTTCCCATTATATATGGATTTTTAAAGCAGGTATATACTGCCACAGAAAATTTACAATTTTAAATATATAAATTATAGAGGCAATTGTATAACTTGGTAAATTGATCTAGGCACTACAATGGAGTATGCTTAGAACCAATTCTACAAGGGCACTTTGGAATGTCTAAGTTGCTAAAAAATGCTAGGTGCATTGGTGTGCAAAAACTTAGGTGCAACTTTTTACGCCATATCAATGACAAGTGTAAATATTTGTGCCTAAGTATGCAAAGTGTCACACTGATAGTATTCTACGTAACTTGTGTTACTTAGTGCCATGCCGCCTGTCCACACTTGCTCCTTCCAATGCATATGCCCACCTTGAAGTTACAAGCTATAGCACTTAGATGCTACTTTGTATCCTAGAATATTATGTATGAAGATGCCAATGTAAGGTGCCCTTACATGTAGCTCTAATGGCGTACAGAGGGTAGGAAGCACTCAGGGCAGTGGACCGCGTGCTCCTTCTGCACCCCTCATATCATGTTTATGCCCCCATACCTCTTTAAATTTTTGCCAGTGTTAGCAGCTTGTCCATCCTGCTGCTCGCATCGGTGTTGGCTTTCCCTCTGATGTCATTTCCTGGCCCCGCAACCCAGAAATGATTTCATAGGGAGCCAGGTGGGCGCGAGCAGCAGGCCAGAGTAGTTACTCATGCTTGTAAAGTTTTAAAGAGGTATGAGAAGTTGGTTGGGGAGGACGGGAGCATGACTTGGAGGGTGAAGAGGTGCCGGCACCCCCACCAAGACGACGCCTGCAGCAATCTGCTCCTCCCCCTTACTACGCCACTGAGTAGTTCTAGGTGCATGCTTACAGAATTGCTCTGCATATGTTTAAAGTTAAATGGTGGCTGTACTGCTAAATATTTTCCTCCTTGTACAGATACTTTTGTAACCTTAGTCCAAGGCCCTCCTCCATCCTATAAAATGCAATCGCTGGTGATCCCGTGGGAATGATCCCTATTTACTCTTACCCATTGAGACTCTGGATTCAAAATGGAAACCACAACTCCTAGCAGTAGTCTTGCAATACTATTGCAAGGAATCAAACTTCCATTTTAAACCTACAGCTGGCTGCAAGGGTAAGAGTCAACTCCTGTCCCATTCTACTAAAGTTCCAGGGGTTGCTTCAGATGTAAACCATTCTGAGCTCCCCTGGGAGAACGGTATAGAAAATTGAATGAATGAATAAATAAATAAGCTTTGGAAGTGCCATGGGAGAAGGAAATGCTATGGGGGGTGGAAGGGTCTTTTGGAGGTGGAGTAAATGGAAATTTAAATCTGTCCTAAAGGTTAATTTCTTTACCAAAGCCTTTTCATCTGCTCACTAAATTATGAAAATTATTCTGCGGCCGCTCGCTCATCACTGCCTGGTCTCTTCTTTTCAATCCCCACCTATTGACTTATTCCCCCTTCCTATTAAGGCTAGATTGCCACTTATTTATTTTCTTTAGTTGTTATGCTCCTTTGCAATCCTAGTTGCCTTATGTTTTCCTCCTTATTCTTTCACCTTAATATCTCTTTTGTGAACTACTAGTCAACTACTACTACTACTATTTATCATTTCTATAACACTGATAGGCACACACTGCACTGTACAACAATATATTTAAGAGATGGTCTCTGCTCAGTAGAGCTTATAATCTAAATTAACAAACAACAGAATGAGTAGGGGCTTAGGGAGATTCTTGGGGTTCTTAAGGTGAGGGTGTAATGAGTTAAATGCATTCTCAAAGAGTTCCAGGGACAGAGCTTGATGTACTGACTCAGGCAGTTTGTTCCAGGTGTAAGGTGCAGCAAGAGAAAAAGGGCACAGTCTGGAGTTGACAGTAGAAGAGAAGGGTACATATAAGAGAGATCTGATTTGAACTGTGAGCTAAGGTTTGGAAAGGTGCCATTGGAGCAGGATGTGTGCCTGAGAGAGGGGGGGAGGGCTATTTATATGGCTCTACCCCTTTAATATAGAGCAGTGTATTGCAAACTGTGTGCCACAGTATGCGTGTGCCATGGCAAGATTCTAGGAGTGACAGAAGAAGCAAATCCTTTAGGCAGTCAGCCGGTATCTGTACCTCTTTTCCTCGCCAGTGCCTCTCCTCTTCTCTGCGCCTCTCCTGCTCCAGCATCCTCCACTGGCAACTCAGGGCTCTATCTGAAGGGCCTTCACGCATCATGCGCAGATGTCAATATGATGATGTCATGCATGCACATGATGTCATTATGTTGACGTCCACGTATTTCCAGGTGCCCTCTTGCCGTGGCCCGGAGTTTACTGTACCAATGAGTAAAAAAAATTGTGGGACACTGATATAAAGCCTGAGAGCATTAGACCACGTTTACTACTACTACTTATCATTTCTGTAGTGCTACATTTTGTGGCTCACTGTTCCTGGCTAGTAAAAATAATGCTAGGAAAATTGCACTGAAAGAAAATGGAAGTGTTGTGAAGACAGAAAGTAAACCTTTAACAAGGAGCCAACTGCATACAGAGAATGAAAGCTTGTGGAAAGCAACCTCCTTTGCAAGGACAGGTTTGGTCCTAGAGAGAGAGGCATTTTGAAAGAAAACCCAGTGGCCCAATGGATAAAACACTGACTGTTTAAGGCTGGATTATGGATTCTCTGTAAAGCATGTAAATTCAATTCAGTATCTCCATTGTTGTTTCATCTTCACTGGTACCCAGTAAACTTTCAGATTACGTTCAAGGTTCTTTGATTTCGTAACTCACAAAAACCCTGCATTCTGGCTCTCCTCCCTACCTTGCTTCCATGGTTCTTCCTTATACTCCTTCTTGTTCTCTCCAATCTATTGATCCTCATCATCTTGTCCTCCCTTCGCTGAAACAGAGTCGTTATGAGTCCACAAGACATGCAGCCTTCTTCTGTCGAGCTCCCAAATTTTGGAGCGATACCCCCTTCTCTAAGATCAGAATTGTCCTTTTTACATTTTAAATCCTTATTGAAAATTAATTTTTTCAACTTGGCCTTTGTTTCCCATAACTGAAGGTTTTTGGCTATGATTACCAAGACCCACCACTAACTGGTTGAGGATTTTTTTTTTTTTTGTACAGATGATGATTGGTTCTGTCTTATATTGATTTGGTGTTTCTTCTTTTCTAGTTATTTTAGCCTAATTT
This sequence comes from Geotrypetes seraphini, assembly GCF_902459505.1. Lineage (NCBI taxonomy): Eukaryota > Metazoa > Chordata > Amphibia > Gymnophiona > Dermophiidae > Geotrypetes > Geotrypetes seraphini. The sequence goes on from NC_047085.1 coordinate 135,095,239, forward strand.
TATTTGTGTATAAACTGCTGTGACCTTCCTTTAAGAAATGGTGGTATATCAAACATTTCTATAAACATAAATATAAACATTCAAGTTCCCCCAGCCCACCAAGAAAGAAATAAAGAATAGTGCAGAATATTATGTTATGTTAATCAGGTTTTCTATTCCTCTTTTACCTATTCAGTTCAAGGTCTGATTACATTACATGAGGATGGGTCAGTTACCCAGGAAATTACAATGGTCAATTTGACACGGACACTCAATGGAGTTGCTAGTACAGGTACTTCAGTACAGTTGCTAATATATTTAGGTCATAGTTACAAATATATAGTTACAAGTATAAATAGGTAATCATTGGCTCATCGTTATGTCCCAGGAGTTGCATTAGTTTAGAAATGGGCTTTTATAATTACCATTTCAGTTACTTCAAGGTTGGCTCCATGTCTTGATATAGAAATGCTTTTAAAAGTTTTCTGAACCTGGTTTAGTGGTCACTAGATCGAAGTGTAAGTGGTAGTTGGTTCCAGCATTTTGCTAATTGATAATGGATGGATAAGGTGATTTGCCTGGTAGACGTTATATTATTGCATACTGGGAATTTTAAGTGGAAAATATTTCTGGCGGAATATGTGTTGGAAGCGCCCTGGAGTAGGATGGCCAACTCTGTTAGGTAGTTGGGGGGTGGGGAGGGTTTGCCTGCCAGGATCTTAAAGCCAGTGATGCTTAATTTAAACGTTATCCTTATGGATATAAGTAGCCAACGTAGTTTCATATAGTAGGGCTTTAGGTGTTCCATTTTCCATAGTCCATATATATGGTAAGCACTAATAAAGGAGAAAGATAAGACACTAATTAAAGAAACTTGTATATACTTGGGGGAGGGGCTTCCTGGACAACACCCAGAAGAGGAAAAACAGTTTATCTAGGGTTGCAAAGTGGTTGAATGGCTTATGTAAAACGAGAAAGTGAGAAGCCCTAAGAAAAGTAATGAGCGAGAGGGGTAGGGGCTCCAATTTTCTCATTTGGGAAAGAAAACCAATTATATTACTGAATGATGAAATAATATCCTAGTTTTATTTCTTTGGGGGATTTTTACCTTAGTTTTAACTTATGTTTTAAAAGAACAAAGCATCCTATTAATTTATTTTGGTGAAACTGAATAAATATAAAGCACTAGGAGAATATTCTGGAACCTGACTGTCTACTAGAGCACAGGAGTAGCAGTTAATGGGAATAAGAATTAACTGGATTCAGGGAGGGGACCTACAGTTAGGTAGCAGACAAAGCCTGTGCTCTCCAAATTGAGCATGCCTCTAGCGAGAGTGATGCTTTGTGATTGGACCTGCACAAAGGCAGGCACATCCCTATTGGGCACATAACACAGTAATCCCCCCATGAAAAAACTTAAATAGTATTTAATCAGCACTCAAAAGCACAAATAGTTATAAGTAACACAAATGTACATACTGCCTTTGATTTGACAATAAATGATCCCTAACAATATTATTTGAGGACCAACACACACTGACTTGCTTACACTCTCCTAGAACCCCTAATTGGTTAGAAAATAAACACCTAAACTCGCAATTTAAGAATAGAAACAGTAAGTATAGTCCACTGCCTTTGCCACTCAAATCCAGTTGCTGGTGATGTACTCTTTTTCTCACTGTTAATAAAAAAATTATTCAAAAAAAAAAAAAAATGGTCTGCTACATATTAGGCTAATGAGACTTATGTTTATTCTACCATAGTTTAGAATGATTAATACAGTGTCAAGCAGATGCTTATCGGAAAATCTATGAAGGGAATATAACAGGTTTCTCTAAGATATAAAGATTTTCTGAAATGTTTTTTTTTTTCAAACACATGCAGTAGCTTTAATAGTTTTATTTCCCTAAATTGTTCTAAAACCCAAATTTGGAGGAATTAAGCCCTTCGTATAAAATGCGGTGTGATTTGTTGAATAAGTCTCCTAAATGTCATGGTTGTATCTCATTGGCTTAAGCCTCCGACACCCATGCCTGCTGCTGACAAAGGATGGTGTTTAATGCCATGAGCTGTAACATACTATATTTTTAAATCCAGACAAGATTCATTGCTGCAATTCTTCTTGCTTAATTTATTCAAGAAATCTTGCTTATCTGCCTTCCTGTTTTGGTAGGAATTGGGTCAGTGCACAAAACACATGCAGGGGCTGTTGTTCCACTGCAAGGAGCCGCACTATAATGATCGGCTTATCTGCTATATTTGTATTCCAACTGGTTTTGTTTTGCTTTGTTTTTTAACACCTAAGTCATTGCTTGTTCTAGTAGACTGAAGATGATTTTGTGTGCATATGAATAATGTCTTAGATAAATACAAAATGAAAAAAAAGTAAGCATCTGGAATGCGTTAGCTGCGGTATATTTTTGTGGGTATCCACTCCAGCAATAAACTAACTTTTACACTGACTTTCTTTCCATGCATTTATTATAACAAGTTTCAGGTCAATGTTTCAGATGATGCCTGATTATTGAAGACGGGGTAAGGACCATTTTGAGGGCTCCCACTAAACTTGCAGGCCCACTGGTAGGTGGTGTTGGTGAGCCTGTGACCAGATTTTGAATGGGAAGTGGCCAGCTGAGTTTTGCTTTCAAAACTTGCCGTCAAGCTAGTGCCTAGAAATCTTGGAGCTGAGACCACTGAGTCTATAACCCTAAATTTTGGAACGCTGACTCTTCTGAAGCCTAAAATTCCCACCTTTAGAAATCTTTTAAAAATGCTAGGATCCCCACATCAGATGACCTCTAAGCTAAGGAGATAACCTTGAGTTTGCAGAACAGTATTTTGTATGTTTAGTTAGGCACTTAGGCCCTGATTCTCCAAAGTGCCGTCCCGATTTTAGGCAGCTGTAGGCGTCCTACAGCTGTCTAATCAGCCAATCGGGATGCACGTTTTAAAAAAAAAAAATGCTCCCCAGGCAGGCCTGAAGGCACCTCCGGGAGCCTAGGGAGATCCGCAAGATGCCTAAGCTCGTCTAAGGGCCTTAGGTGGGCTTTAGGCGAACCTAGGCGGCCTTACGCGTCTCCCTAGTAGAGGAAAAGCTTAAAATGTAGGCCAGCAAAATGCTGGTCTACATTGTAAGTAGACGCGGCCGCTATAATTATCGCGGCAAGGGATCTCTCTGCCGCTATAAGTATAGCGGGCCACGGCCTGTCCAATCGCCCATCCCCACTAAGTCTAAGGTCTGATTGTCTAATCAGGCCTTAGATTAAGTGGGGATGGGCGGACCCGCTATGCCTAAGGCCTGATTGGTCCAGGCTTCTAGAGCCTGGGCCAATCAGGCCTTAGGCTTCGGCGGGATGGGCCGGGAAGGGGCGGGCCCGCCTCATTTTGACGAGGCGTGCCTGCCGGCTGGACGTGCAACACCCATCTGGCCATAAGAACAGGTTTGGTGGAGTGGAGGTTTGGAGGTTGTTAGCACCGGGGGGGGGGTGCGTCTTCAGGCAGGAGGGATTGGGCACCCTCCTGCCAGCGATCGGACAGGCCGCGGCCCACTATACTTATAGCGGCAGAGAGATCCCTTGCCGCGATAAGTGTAGCGGCCCGTGTCTAATCTAACCCGATTCTCTAACCAGCGTCTGTAACATGGACGCCGGTTACAAAATCGGGGTTTAGTTTAGGCCAATTCTGAATAGGACGCCTCCCCCGGGCGTCTTATACAGAATCAGGGCCTCGGTGTCTTGCGGGCCTCGCCTTCAATATAGGTGGCCTGCCTGGGGAGCATTTTTTTAAAAAAACGTGCATCCCAATTGGCTGATTAGACAGCTGTAGGATGCCTACAGCTGCCTAAAATCGGGACGCACTTTTGGAGAATCAGGGCCTTAGGGAAAAATTTTATGAGGCACCTAAAGTGCCTAAATAAATAGTTGCCTAACTTATCCCCTCTTTTACAAAGCCTTGTGGCAGAAGCCCCAAAGCCCTCCAAATCCCTATGGGCTTTGGGGCAGTTGCCGTAGTGACAGCCGCTATGCATTTTTGTAAAAGGGGGGTTAATTAGTAAATTGATTTCAATAATGAGTTTTAATAAGCTCATAATTAAAAAAAATAAAATTCAATTGGGAGAAAGTTGCCTATTTTAGGCACAATTCTACAAAAAATAGGTGCTTATTGCATGGTGCCTAATGGCACCTAACTCCAAAGTAGACGTGTTTAGGGGTAGACAAAGACTTAGGCCCTGCTAGGTGCAATTCTCTAAAGGATCTAGGTGTCTATAATATAGGACTTTAAAACATGATTCTATAAAGGTTAGGTGCACTTTACTGAATCACACCTAAAGTGGACTTAGGTGTGGTGTTGATAGACATCATAATCTTAGATGCACCCTATTTATGCAAGGGTTTTCTTGACCTAAATGAGTGCGCTTAAGTCCAAAATAGGTGCCTACATGAAGAACATGCCCATGCTCTGCCCCAACCATGCCTACTTTCTGATAGGCTTCTTGGACTAGGCACCTACCATCCAGTTAACTCATAATTGATGTTAATCCATTTATGTGCCAATTATCGGCACCAATTAAGCCTTTTAAACAAGTTATGCATCTAGATTGACTAGGTATGCCAATCTAGGCACCTAACTTTAGGTGACATTTATAGAACCATACCATACCAAACATTTTCTTCTATACCTCAGTTTTCCACTAGGATTCACTGCAGTTTACAACAGATTTAAGATCAGGATATGTACATTGGATAGAACAGGGACTGGACATGAGAAAAGAGCAAGGGGTAGGCTAGTGGGATTTCACTATAGTATCGGGATCTCAAAACCCTGGCTTACATTACAGGTGCCTAAGTTTTAAATTAGGTGCCGCTAAGTACGATTCTGCAATAGGCACCTTAAGTGTGATCTTTTTTAGTCACCAATTAATGAATTTGGCCCTTATTAAATTTCCCTAGTATATTAACACATAAGCCCCTCCCTTTTACGAAACTACGTTAGTGGCTGTTGTTGCGGTAACTGCCCTAAAGCCCATAGGGATTTAAAGGGCTTTGCGGTTTTTGTGTTTTTTAAGGGGGGGAATTAGGTGCTCAGAAAACATAACCTTAAATTTAATGCAATATAAACAAACATTTCCAGGGATAGAGAATGGATAGATGAGGGGCAGGGCAGACTTATCCAGTTGGCATAACAGGCACAATGGCTAGGGCCCATGAAAATGTTTTAATTATTATTATTTTTTTAATCCAAAATAAAAAATATGAAATAGAACTATTTATTTTCATGCCCTGACCTAGGAAAAGGACACAGAAAACAAAAGTATCCTCTTTGTTATATACTGTTGTTGTGATCTGGAACAAGCTTCCCTTACTGGTGGAGAAACAGACCCCTTATTATGTGTGCGTAAGAACATAAAACATAAGAAGTGCCTCCGCTGGGTCAGACCAGAGGTCCATCGTGCCTAGCAGTTCATCCGCGCGGTGGCCCAACAGGTCCAGGACCTGTGTAGTAGTCCTCTATCTATACCCCTCTATCCCCTTTTCCTTCAGAAAATTATCCAATTCCTTCTTAAACCCTAATACCGTACTCTGCCCTATCACACCCTCTGGAAGCTCATTCCAGGTGTCCACCACCCACTGGGTGAAGAAAAACTTCCTAGCATTGATTTTGAATCTGTCCCCTTTCAGCTTTTCTGAATGCCCTCTCGTTCTTGTAGTTTTTGAAAGTTTGAAGAATCTGTCCCTCTCCACTTTCTCTATTCCCTTCATGATCTTGTAAGTCTCTATCATATCCCCTCTAATTATCCTCTTCTCCAGGGAAAAGAGCCCCAGTTTCTCCAGTCTCTAAGTGTATGAAAGGTTTTCCATACCCTTTATGAAACATGTCGCTCTCCTCTGAACCCTCTCACGTATCGCCATATCATTTTTAAGATACGGCGACCAGTATTGGACGCAGTACTCCAGATGTGGATGCACCATCACCCGATACAATGGCAGGATAACTTCTTTTGTTCTGGTAGTAATACCCTTCTTGATTATACCCAGCATTCTGTTTGCTCTCTTAGAGGCCGCTGCGCACTGTGCCGACGGCTTCATTGTCCCATCCACTATTACACTCAAGTCCGGTTCTTGGGTACTCTCAGTCAATAACATCCCTCCCATCGTTTAGCTGTACCTCGGGTTTCTGCTTCCCACATGCAGTACTTTACATTTCTCTACATTGAACTTCATCTGCCATCTCATCACCCATTCCCCTTTGTAATTCTTTGCAGTCCTCTTTAGTCCAAGCAGCACTAAATAGTTTGGTGTCGTCTGTATATTTTATTATTTCGCACTTCGTCCCTGTTACTATATCATTTATAAATATATTGAATAGCAGCTGTCCGAGCACCGATCCCTGAGGAACACCACTCGTGACCCTCTTCCAGTCCGAGTAGTGGTCTTTCACTCCTACCCTCTGCTTCCTCCCCGCCAACCAATTTCTGATCCATCTGTATATGTCTCCTTCCACCTCATGGTTCTTCAGTTTCCGAAGTAAGCGTTCATGGGGTACCTAGTCAAAGGCTTACTGGAAATCTAAATATACGATGTCTATGGGATCCCCTTTGTCCATCCGTTTGTTAATTCCTTCGAAGAAGTGCAGTAAGTTTGTTAGTCTTAAAATTTATTTTTCCAATAGTTTCCTGAATTAGTGTCAATTTCCTAGTTTAATTTATGTAATTGTAGAGCAGTATTTTATTGTAACCTGCTCTGGACCCTTTGAAGAAGAAATCAGTCTTGAAGTTCAGGATTAGAATAGATTAGATTAAATCAAGTACGGTATACTATAAATAAAATATACACATATAATTTAAATTAAAAACTTAGTCATACAACTGCAGGAAGCCTAATTAAATCTTTACCACAGGGCTCTCAAGCTTCACTAGATAGGATTTGGCAAATGGTGATGAAAGATTTTGACTCTAAATTGTCAGCTATGGGTAGTGTACAGAATAAAACCATGAATACTCTATTACTACATTACAATCTACAGCCACTTCTAATTTGAAGCATAAGGGTGCAGGAGCAACTAGAATCATTTCTTTTGGGGGATCTACTAGTCATCAGGAATGTACCGGCAGGCCCATGGAAGTTGGGGAGGGGTTCTTTAGGGAAAGGCGTTTTGTTTGGGGGAGGAGAATCTCTCGCAGTTCTTTTAAAATGCAACCCAGGAGCATAAAGCCTTGTCTTAGAGACCTAATGCTACTAGGCAACTAGAATTACATTGCTCTGAGATTACTCTCATAAGTAACATTATTCATTTGCCATGGAAGTCAGAAGGACCCGCAATGTTGTTCATTGGTAAATCATTGAGAAGTAAAAGCATACCTTTCACTGTTTCTTGATATTCAGTAACACAGTAAGGGCTCCATTTATGAAGCCGCGTTAGCGGCTTTATCGCACGCAACTTTTTAGCGCGTGCTAACCCCCGCGCTAGCAAAAAAAACTACTGCCTGCTCAAGAGGAGGCGGTAGCAGCTAGCGCGGCCGGCAAATTAGCGCGCGCTATTATGCACGTTAAACCGCTAACGCGACTTTCTAAAAGGAGCCCTAAATGATGACAGACCTTTATGGTCCATCCAATCTGCCCAACAAAGTGATCAGAGCCCTGTCCACTACTTTGTGTAGGCCCCCCGGGTTACTCTTGTTTAGGGTTACCCGATTTTCCATCTGGAAATCCGGACCCCAGTCCCACCCATCCCCACCCCATCATTCCCCGTTTCTGCCCTGTCATACCTCCACGCCTGCTCCAAGCCCTGCCTCCAATCCCGTCCCAGCCACGCCCCCTACTGGCTTCTCTTGTCAGGCAGGATATCCGTGCATGCACGAATGCAATGCAATAATGCACACATGCGTATGATGTCATCGTGTTGTATCTGCGCATGCACGGATGCCCACTTACATGAAAGAAAGCTTTTCAAAACCCGGACAAAGTGCTGGGTTTTGAAAAGCTGTCCGGACCCCCAGACATGTCCTCAAAATGATGATATGCCCGTGGAAATCCGGACATCAGGTAACCCTAACCTTGTTTAAATGCCATGCCAACCATATAGGTAGCCAAACATGATGAGGATGATGCATGGTGCACTGCTGATCATATTCAACTTATCAGTCAAGATGCTTTCTCCTCCCTCCTAAGCTGCACAAATCCCCCACTTGCAGTATGTAACAATGAAATGATCAACACGCTGGTGTTGTTGAATCTTTACCTGTTTCTCGCCATGTGCGGAACAAAGACTGTACAATCTGTCTGGCACTGGCCTCTATTCCCCCATGCTGGATTTGGCCATGCATGAGACCCAGACTGTAGAAGCTTGTCCAGCATTGGCTTACGTTCTCCCATGCTGGATTTGGCCACGCGCAGGACAAAGGTCGTACAATCTATCAGATACTGGCCTCCATTGCCCCATACTGGGTTTGGCCATGCATAAGACCCAGACTGTACAACCCTGTCCGGCATTGGATTTGGCCACATGCGGGACATAGACTGAGAAAGTTTATCCGGCGTTGGCCTCCATTCCACCATGCTGGATTTGGCCATGCATAGGACACAGACCGCACAAATTTGTCCAGCATCAGCTTTCAGACTATGGTTTTTGGAAAAGCTGACAACATACACAATTTTAAGAACTAATGTTCAGCACTGAACCATTTCCGGCTATCTGAGCTTAATGTCTGGGTCTTTAGCAGGCCAGAGAAGTTATTCAGGTATTTGCTGCTATTCTGAGCTGGTAGCTGGATTATGATCCAGCTAAAACAGCATAAATACTGATCCCTCTTTCCCCCCTCCCCTCCCCTGGTCAGAAATGTATGATCCATGAAATCAACAAATCCAAACAAGAAGTGGGATGTGGCAATGATCTTTCCAAATAAAGAGTAGCCAAAGAGAATTATTAAAATCGTAAATTTATTATATCATTGAGGATGGATATAATAAATTTAGTTTTAATGATCCTCTTTGGCTACTCGTTATTTGGAAAGACCATTGCCACATCCCAATTCTTGTTTGGATTTGAGAAAATCAAGATTACCTTTTTTAAAAAAAATTGTGGGCTTATGAGTAAAATATAGGATGTTATAAAATATTAATTTGAAAATTTATTCAAAAGTTTACACACTATTCACATTGCAGTAGAAAGGGTGTTTTTTTGTTTGTTTGTTTTTCTGAGACCAATGATTGTCCATAGCAGTTTTAATTGAACTGTGGTTAGTTGAACAAATTCTTTCCAGCCTCATGGTCTGCCTTGTTGTGGCATTTGGTATGTTTTATGGTTGAATGAAATTGCTGTGCTCATTTTTTGATTGGCTTTGCAAGTGTAATTAAGAGCTCAAATGAAAAATAGCTTCTCGGACTTGGCAAAGCATCTCTGATCAAGCTGCTGCTTTTCTACAGGAACCTGTTTATTTATAGTTGGAAGCACCTTAGGTAATACCCCACATTGGGCTGATATTTTGAATTTATACAAATGAACCGTTAGACTTGATCTTCAGGGTTCAAATCTAATTGAATACTGCTAACAAAAAAAATTCCAAGAGGACTGCAATTGAATAAGGAGCATAGATTATTTTTGGATAATGAACAGATTTTGCACATGTGGAATGTGATCCTTAATAAAGGTTCATTAGACCTCATGTTGCTTTTAATCATAACAACAAAGGAAGCTAATGGGCAGATAAAGCATAAAATTGTTAAATAACTATCCTCTTTGAAACAGGGAAAATTATGATCAGTGATTGATGGACCAGATGAAAAAAACTGAAAAGTTCAGAGCTGGTATAAGAAAAAATGAAGAAGCTAGCAAGGGATGAAAAAAGATTATAGCATGGACAGCGGTGACAGACATAGGAAGAGTAAAGATAAATCAATATCTTGTGAATTGTCTATGGAAATGTCATCAGGCAGTGATGATAGCTTGAATTCTGAAAATCTGGCTTCCTCTTGTTTTTTAGACTGATGGAATCAATATAGATGGGGGTTCCTGGGGATTTCGATCAAGAGCTGACTGAACAGCACAGAGAAACTGTCTATATTCCTGATCTCAGAGAACATGCAGTTAACAGTTCTAAATGTTTTGACTACAGATGAAATGGGCAGAGGGACTTTATTAAGAAAAGGACTGTCATTTCAATTTAGAACTGATTTAAAATAATTTTATTCAAAAATGATAATTGAAGTTTTTCATTATTTTGAAAAATACATGAATTTACCAGGCAGGTCTACTGTAAGAAATAAATCACATGGTTTCCCCCAGGACCTCTAGATCCAGCCTTCCTTCCTCCCTCCTCTGGCCTCTTTTCCTTCCTGCCTCCCTACTCTGACCTACCTTCCTCCATCCTTCCCTCCTGCTCTGGTATCCTTCCTTCCCTCCCTTCTGCTCAGGCATCCTTCCTTTCTTCCCTCCCTCCTGCTCTGGCATCCTTCCGTCCCTCCTGCTCTGGCATCAATCAATCTATTCCTCCCTCCCTGCTGTGACATCCATCTATCCATCATCTGGCATCCATCCCTCCCTCCTCTGGTATCCATCCCTTCATCCCTCTCTACTGTGGAATCCCTCCCTCCTTCCTTCCTCTGGCATCCCTCTCTGCTGTTGCATCCATCCTTCCCTTCCTCCCTGCAGTGGCGTCCCTCCTCTAGCTTCCTTCCCTCTCTTTCTTTCCCTGCACTGGTATCCCTCCCTCCCTTCCTTCTCTGCCAACCATCCATCCCTCTTTCTTTCTCATTGCGGTACAACCCTGACCTTAACATCTCTAGCCATCTACTGGCCTCTTCAAGGACAGGGGTGAAAAAACCTTTTCCTGCCCCAGCAGCTGCAGCTCCAAAGATTTTCAAGATGGCTGCCAAGACTTCATGCCGCAGTTTTGTTAAAACTGGTTTTCCATAAAATAGCTTCTTTTGTGAAGGACTCAATATATTTTTTGAGGTTTGAAGGACTTGGCTTACAAGATGGAGGAATTGATGGTTGTCTTTTGATGTTCAGTCTTTCTACACTTTAATTCTCAAGAAGATTTTTTGAATGGTAGTAATATCAGATTTAAACAACCTGGATAAACTGTGCAATACTGAGTTCTTGATGGAATTGACAAGTATTTTTTACTTTTCAAAATATTATCTATGTGTGTCTGATTGCTATGGGTGTACATGATGGTGTTTGAGATGACATTCCCCTTTCCAGGAATATAATACCCTATAGCTATGATACATAGATTGGCACAATTATAAACAAGGCTTTTTTTTTTTTCCAATGATTGAATATTAATATCCAGTTTAATATGGAATATAATTTTATGGTGATCCATTTTTTCTATATTGAAATGAAAAAAGAAAGTGAAGGTGGTTTTACAAGCAGTGTTTTGAAAACCAACTGATAAGGTTTAAGTTATGAGAACTTCTATTCTTTTCACTTGAAAAATGATTTACCTTACTCTCAACTTTTATATCAAAGAATATGCTGTACCAAACAGGACTTTAAGATAAAAGCAAAACGTTTCTTTTCTTTTTTTTTCAGTTAACAGGTTAATATCTGATGAATATCTTGAAATGTGCGTATAGGAGAGATTTATGAAATAATCATGATTTATTGCTAGAAATTGTGGATACAAATTCAGTAAACCAAGATGAAAATGACTCAATCACTTGTGTATTATGTTAAAGCTATAGCCTCAGCACCCTGAAGCTGTGGGTTCAAACCTACACTACTCCTTGTGATCCTGGGTAAGTCACTCAATCTCCCCATTGCCCCAGATAAATTAGATAGACAGGGACAGACAGGGAAAAATGATTGAGTACCTGAATAAATTCATGTAAACCATTCTCCGATCAGGGGAAAAATACCCCTGCTGCGATCAGCTGAGCCGGCTATGGCAGAGGTTCCCCTCCCCCAGACACAAACCCCCAAAATCGGCAGGAGGGATGCCCACTTCCTCCAGCCACAGATCCTGCCCGGACCCCTGACAAACTCATCACGATTGGCAGGAGGGATGCCTACTCCCTCCTGCCAGTAGCCCCTTTGATCTCCCAAACTTCTGCCCCCAACCCCTGATACCCCCAAAACCTCAAGATATCGCCCCTTTACAGTGCTCCTCCGCAAATTCACGCTTTGCGAATCGCGGACTCGCTCATTCGCAATCTGCTTCAACTGCCTTTTCCTGTAATAAAGTTGGGCTACACCAATCAGGAGCTGCATGTCAAAGCAGCTCCTGATTGGTGTAGCCTGACTTTACTACAGGAAGAGGTGGTCGGCGCAGACCGCAAGTGATAATCTTCGCCTGCCGGCATTCCAGCTGCCCTCTCCTGCCTCTCCAGCTGCCCTCTCCTGCCTCCCCAGCTGCCCTCTCCTGTCTCCCCTGCCTTTTGACAGACAAAAAAAATGTGTTTGCAGTTTTTTAAAAATTTGTGGGGGTTCCTGGAATTTCAGGGGAATTCTGTACTTGAATGCTCCAAAAACCTCAAGATACCACCCCTTTACTTGAATGCTATCTACAATAGCTAATAACAAGGAGTCAGAACTGTGATACCTCTTATATCCAGATTGACAACTTTGTAATATTTTATCTTTCATAAAATCTAACAATTGAACTTTTCAGGCACTTTAATCAGTGAAGAAAGATTGGAAATCAGTTGAAAATTATAGTACTGATCACCAATATCTTTCCCCTTTTTCAAAATAGGAGTTATAATAACTTTCTTGAGCTCATTTGGAACATCTCCATTTCAAAGTGACAGTTTTACCAAATGAATGAAAGGCGATGCCAAAACATCTTGAACTTTTGAGAAATGAGTATAAGGTAGCTCATCAAATAACATTACTAATGACTTAAGTGATTATAAAATTTTAATTACTTCAGAACAAAACATCAATCTAACAGCATCCCAAACGGACTGATTATGGCTTTCTAATACATCCTGCTCAAAAATCCCCTTTGTTGCAAAATAACTGTGGTCAAAATTCCTTCATTATCTCTAACTAATTTATCTTGACATTCCACTTTGGTTACAGCATTTTTCATAGGTTATACACCACATAGCTCATCAGTATCAGTAGCAATAGTTTCCTTAGGCATTCTGCCAACATTATCCAAAGAAGATAATTTGTGTATCTTGCGTTAAAAAAAAAATCAGCAAATCCATCACTTGTCAAATGACTATTCGTGTGTTCAACATGCTCAGAAGAAACACATTTTTTCAACTGTCTGAAGCAGATAGCCTATTATTAAAATAATCTCTTTTAGTTTATAAAATCTGCTGATGATAATAGACTCTCTGCAACCGACAGTCTTTTCAGCTCATCACATCTAACCTTATGCCACTTACATTCAAGCTGTCAAAGTTGATGATGGGCTAAAATCATTCCTGAAAGGACCACACATTTTTGGAACATGCTGGAATCTAAGAAACATCTAACAGTTCATCTGAAAAAAGAATGCAAGAAATTGAATCATCTTTCAGTACCCTCTTCCAGATCAATGGGAAGAAATATCTGGTAATAAAGGTTAACACCAAATTTTTCAGGTCTTCCTCCTTTACATTTTTATTTAGGGCTCTTTTTACTAAGCAGTGTAAGAGCATTTTATCGCAGGCTGATGAGGTAAATGCTCTGCTGACCGTTGAATTGATGAGAGCATCAGAGCATTTACCTCACTGGCCCAAGGTAAAATGCTCTTATGTTGCTTTTTTAAACCCAAACATTAATCTGATCTTTACTTTATTCTTCTCTTCATTCATAACTGTTTTACCATTAAAGTTTAGAACACAATATATATGCAAAAATGATTTGACCTTGTAGTTGGAAAAGTACTCCTTGTTGACCAGCAAGGAGCTAAGGATTGGGAAATATATTTATTAAACCTTATATATCGCCTTGAATTTGGATTTGACTAATAATTTGTTGTTGAAATCTTAATGCAGTCATAGATCCAAGATGCATGCACAATTTGAGTAATGAGCCCTTAACTATCAATAATTAGGTACTAACAACCAATTACTGAAGTTAATTGGTGCTCATTAAAATGTGTGCACGCATATGGCTGCATGGGTCCAGAGTCTCAAAAAGATGCTAATATCGGTGGCCACCTATAAAGCAGCCGCCAATTGCATGTCAATCATACCATGGCCTATACTAGAAAAAATATTACTCCCATTTATCTAGAGAAGTGCATTCACTTTGTGACTTCTTATTCTATGGGAAAAGGCCTCAGATATGGAGCCTACGCACAGTCATAGACTGAATAAATCGGCGTAGTTGTCATGCTCCTTGCTCCAGTCATCAGCCATAAAATCCTGTTAACTTAAATTCTAATTCAATTATTGAAGCTCAACTTTCTACAACTTCTTAAAAAATATATTTTTTGTATTTTTTACCTTTTATATTGCCAGTTTTATATAGTTTATATTTCATTTATATAGCTTCATAGTTTCATTTATATAATTTCATAATTTCTTACTTGCTTTATGCACAACTCTGTTTTCACTGAACATAAGAACATAAGAAGTTGCCTCCGCTGAGGCAGACCAGAGGTCCATCTCGCCCAGTGGTCCGCTCCCGCGGTGGCCCATCAGGCCTATTGCCTGAGCAGTGGTCCCTGACTATTTCTATAACCTACCTCTACTCCTATCCCTATAACCTACCTCTACTCCTATCTGTACCCCTCAATCCCTTTGTCCTCTAGGAACCTATCCAAACCTTCTTTGAAGCCCTGTAACATGCTCCTGCCTACCACAGCCTCCGGAAGCGCTTTCCATGTATCCACCACCCTCTGGGTGAAAAAGAACTTCCTAGCGTTTGTTCTAAACCTGTCCCCTTTCAATTTCTCCGAGTGCCCCCTTGTACTTGTGGTTCCCCATAATTTGAAAAATCTGTCCCTGTTTACTTTTTCTATGCCCTTCAGGATCTTGAAGGTTTCTATCATGTCTCCTCTAAGTCTCCGCTTCTCCAGGGAGAACAGCCCCAACTTTTTTAGTCTGTCATTATAGGAGAGATTTTCCATACCCTTTATCAGCTTAGTTGCTCTTCTCTGGACTCCCTCAAGTACTGCCATGTCCTTCTTGAGGTACGGCGACCAGTACTGGACACAGTATTCCAGATGCGGGCGCACCATTGCACGATACAGTGGCAGGATGACTTCCTTCGTCCTGGTCGTGATGCCCTTCTTAATGATACCCAACATTTTGTTTGCTTTCCTTGAGGCTGTGGCGCACTGTGCCGATGCCTTCAATGCTGTGTCTAACACCATTCCCAGGTCTCTTTCAAGGTTACTT
This sequence comes from Geotrypetes seraphini, assembly GCF_902459505.1. NCBI lineage: Eukaryota > Metazoa > Chordata > Amphibia > Gymnophiona > Dermophiidae > Geotrypetes > Geotrypetes seraphini. The sequence goes on from NC_047085.1 coordinate 135,110,502, forward strand.
ACCCCTAGCAGTGATCCCCCCATTTTGTAAGTGAACATCGGGTTCTTTTTCCCTACATGCATGACCTTGCATTTCCCTATGTTGAAGCTCATTTGCTACTTTTTGGCCCACTCTTCCAGTGTCTACAGATCCTTATGGAGATCTTCGCAGTCTGCCGTGGTTTTAACCCTGCTGTATAGTTTGGTGTCATCCGCAAATTTAATGACCTCACATTTTGTTCCCGCCTCCAGGTCATTAATGAATATATTGAACAGGAGCGGTCCCAGCACCGACCCCTGCGGAACTCCGCTCGTGACCCATTGCCAGTCTGAGTAATGGCCCTTTACTCCAACCCTCTGTTTCCTGTCTGCCAGCCAGTTTTTGATCCATCGGTGGACCTCCCCTTGCACCCCGTGGTTCCATAGCTTCTTAAGCAGTCTTTCGTGTGGTACCTTGTCGAAGGCTTTTTGGAAGTCAAGGTAAATGATGTCTATGGATTCCCCTTTATCCACCTGGCTGTTTACCCTCTCAAAGAAGTACAATAAGTTTGTGAGGCATGACCTACCCTTGCAGAAGCCATGCTGACTCTACTTTAGCTGTCCATTGTTTTCGATGTGTTCACAGATGCTGTCCTTAATCAGCGCTTCCATCATTTTTTCCGGGACCGAGGTCAAGCTCACCATCCTGTAGTTTCCTGGGTTACCCCTTGAACCTTTCTTGAAGATGGGCGTGACATTTGCTATTTTCCAGTCCTCCGGGATCTCTCCAGTTTTTAACGATAGGTTGCATATTTGTCGAAGTGGCTCTGCTATTTCGTTCCTTGAGTACCCTTGGGTGAATGCCGTCTGGACCTGGCAATTTGTCGCTCTTTAGCCTGTCTATCTGCCTGAGGACATTCTCTTGGCTTACCTCTAGTTGAACCAGCTTATCATCCTGATCTCCATTTACGATCTCTTCGGGTTCCGGAATGTTGGTTGTTTCTTCCCTCATGAAGACTGACGTGAAGAACTCATTTAACTTGTCAGCTATCTCTTTTTCCTCTTTTACCACTCCCTTTATGTCTCTATCATACAAGGGTCCCACTTCCTCCCTTGCTGGTTGCTTCCCCTTAACGTACCTGAAGAATGATTTGAAGTTTGTTGCTTTCCTCGCCAGTCTCTCTTCATATTTTCTTTTTGCTTTCCTAACCACTCGGTGACACTCCCTTTGGTGTTCTTTGTGCTTTGTTATTTAGCTTTAACACAGTGTTTGGTCTCAAGAACACCTCTATACTGACGCCAAAGCGGCCAGCGTTTCACGGAAGTGTCTGAAACCACTGCTTTAGGGCTGAATTCTAGGCATTCCACATTTCCTACATACAAAAAAAATTCTTGTTACAATAGCCGATTTAGGTTTCAATCATTTAGAGAATTGTGCCTACGGGAAATATAGGTGCTGGAAATGTAGGCCAGGGTTTTCAAGACCTGCATTTCCGATGCCTATATTTGTTGTGAATCATGTCTACATAGGCGCTTTACCATGCCTAATGCCACGTCCAGCTTTAGCCAGACCTATAATGGTGTTAGATGCTGGTAGGTATCATATATAAAAACCACAAGCTAAATATCTTTAAAATATAATTAAACTACAGAAAGTATATTAAGAGAGCTAGTGAAGAACGAACACATAAAGCTTATGTGTAATAAAACTAATTGAACTCTGAGGCCCTGATTCTCCAAAAGTGCGTCCCGATTTTAGGCAGCTGTAGGCGTCCTACAGCTGTCTAATCAGCCAATCGGGATGCACGTTTTTTAAAAAAAATGCTCCCCAGGCAGGCCTGAAGGCACCTCCGGGAGCCATGGGAGACCTGCAAGATGCCTAAGCTCACCTAAGGGCCTTAGGCGGGCCTTAGGTGAACCTAGGTGGCCCTACGCGTCTCCCTAGTAGAGGAAGAAACCTTAAAATGTAGGCCAGCAAAATGCTGGTCTACATTGTAAGTAGACGCAGCCACTATACTTATGGCGGCAAGGGATCTCTCTGCCGCTGTAAGTATAGCGGGCCACGGCCTGTCCAATCGGATGCCCCCCCCTCCGACACTACCGACCGTCCCCCCTCCCCCCGACATTACTGATCTCCCTCCCCCCTGACATTACCGATCTCCCTCACACCCCGACACTACCGATTGCTGGCAGGAGGGTGTCCAATCCCTCCTGCCCGAAGACGCACCCCTCCGCCCCCCCCAGGCGCTAACAACCCCCAAACCTCCAAACTAACCTGTTCTTCAGGCCAGACGGTTCTTGCCCGTCCAGCCTGTAGGCCCGCCTGGTCGAAATGAGGTGGGCTCGCCCCTTCCCGGACCATCCCGCCGAAGCCTAAGGCCTGATTGGCCCAGGCTCTAGAAGCCTGGACCAATCAGGCCTTAGGCATAGCGAGTCTGCCCATCCCCACTTAATCTAAGGCCTGATTGGCCAATCAGACCTTAGATTAAGTGGGGATGGGCTTCCCCCGTGTCTGTCTCAATAGCAGACTATGGACTTTTCCTCCAGGAAATTGTCCAAACCTTCTTTAAAACCAGCTACACTATATGCTCTTACCACATCCTCTGGCAACACGTTCCAGAGCTTAACTATTCTTTCAGTGAAAAAAATTTCCTCCAATTGTTTTTAAAAGTATTTCCCTGTAACTTAATAGAGTATCCCCTAGTCTTTGTAATTTTTGACGGAGTGAAAAATTGATCCATTTATACCCGTTCTACTCCACTCAGAATTTTGGAGACTTCAATCATATCTCCCCTCAGCCATCTCTTTTCCAAGCTGAAGAGCCCTAACTGTTTTAGTCTTTCCTCTTACAAGAGGAGTTCCATTCACTTTACCATCTTGGTCTACAAATGGTTTTGTGGGATTGCATTGGAAAGTTTTTGGATGTTTGGTGGAAGAAATGTGACTAACTGTTTCAGTGACAAGGAGGGCTATGGGTTTCTCAGAAGGTTAGGGCTGGTGTAAAAGCTTTGGGAATGTCTCCTGTAAGGGGAAGAAGAGGGGATAGAGTGGGCGAGGGTAGGGTAATGGTTACAGAAAGTTGGTGTCACAGCTACCTGTGTATTTTGTGGAGTAGGGGTTTCCCCATAGCACATCACAAGAAGTTAGCGTGTCTGTGAGAAGAAGAGCACATAGATAAGGGCAAAGGAGAGGACAGGGGTTGGGAGCATAATTTATGGGTTAAGGTCTGGGTAGTAGGGGGGGGGAAATAGGTGTCCAAGCAAAGTCAATGAGATGCAACTCCTGTCACTTCTGGAGAGGATCTCATCTGATTTGTTAATGGTAAGTCAGAGGCTAAAGGGGAATTTGATACTTTGGTCAGAGATATTGAAAAGGGTACAAGAGATATTCACAAAATGCATGCATGAGATAAATCAACATGCACTGCCTTCATTGTTTGTAAATCTATCTCATACATATTCATTGTATCATGAAAACCTGACTAGCTGAGTGTGTCCCATGACTAGGTTGGGTATTTTGTGCTCGGGGAAAGTATAAATTGTATTCTATTTATTGCCACTATTGTGATAAAGAGAGATCTTGTGCTCTCATTATAGTTCTAGGATTTAAAAGAAACTAGATGCCCATCTCCTTACGAGAGGTATAGAGGGATATGGATGACTAAAATTATGCCAGGTGTACAGCTGGCTGGGCCTCCACGTGTGCGGATCGCAGGACTTGATGGACCGAAGATCTGATCCAGAGATGGCAGTTCTTATGTTCTTATTCATTAAAATATTTTGTTATGGCTCCCACACATCTTAAAATTTCCTTAAATACCCCTGCTGTGTAACTATTACTCTTTCCATTTTATATATATAACACAATTAGTTACACCAAAAATTATAATTCAGTCTACTCCAGTTCTTTCAGATACAGGTTATTTGTTGTATGGCAACCCCTGTCATTATAAGCAAAAGCTTATTATTATTCGAAGATATCTGACTCTTTGCTCTCATTGACATGCCAAATAATATAGTATCATAGGTCAATGCCACCGGGTTTTCTAATAAACAATTAATTTGGCCCCAAATTGATTTCCAAAAAGCCATAATAAATGGATAATAGAACAATAAATGGTCTAAAGTCCCTGCTTCGATATGCCAATGCCAATATCTATTAGACTTAGAGCTATCCAACTTTTGTAACCGAACAAGGGTCCATAATGCTCTATGCAACAAAAAAAACCCAAGTTTGTCTCATAGATTTCATCCTCCAAGTCCAAATTCATGGCCATTTAGACGCAGTAATTTGATGCTTAATCTCAATGCTTCAAATGTCCCTCAGACCAGTCTTTGGTTTCTTCTTAATAAATCCAGCTATCAATTTATACCACTGGGCAGCCTGGTGTCCCAGGAAGTCCACCTGAAAGCATAAGAACTCCAAACTATATTGATTATTAAGATTTTTCCACTCAGGGATCCCCACCTGAATGACCTGCTTCAGTTGCATCCATCTAAAACTTTGTGATTTATTGAAGCCATATTTATGTTGCAACTGTGAAAAATCAAGCAGCTTGCCATTAGAAATAACATCATCTAATACATGTATTCCTGCAATCATCCAATACTTCCAGATGACTTTAAATCCACCAATTTGAATCTTGGAGTTTAGCCATATAGTTTGATTTGTTGATTTGTGAATTGGAATAGGTGTTAAATTAATTACATATCTTAATGTTTTCCATGTATTCACTAATATTCTGTTTTCTTTATACAACCTAGGCATTTTGATACTGAGAACATGGCATAATCGCAGCGGAAACATGAGGCGCCATTCCAACCATAACTAATCTTGGATATTCTAAATGAGCTCTGGGAGGGCCAATTACATACCCTGGCGCATAATATAGGATTGATGATACCTATAAAAATTGGGAAAATTTACTCCTCCCTCTGCAATCGGCTTTTGTAGAGATACTAAAGCAACTCTATGAGTTTTACCCAGCTAAACAAATTTTGTAAGAACACTATTTAATTTTTTATAAAAGGATCCTTGAAAAAAAAAACCGGCAACATACCCATTTGATAACAAACCACAGGCAAAATTATCATTTTAATAGTTTGGACTGTCCCCCACCAGGAAAGATGTAAATGATTCCATTATTTACACATTTATGTTACCTACTGTAATAACAATTTTTCATTCACTTTCATTTGTTGCTGCAAACAACAACTTCAACTAGAGGTAAGGGGGACATGCACATGGACGGGAGGAATGGGAATAGGCCTGGGGCAGAGAGGAGGAGGAGAGGTGCCAGCATCCCCACCAACATAGTGCCCAAGGAGGGCCGCCCCCTCATCCCCCCCTTACTACACCACTAATGCTGATTGGAGCAAACCCCAATCTATTGTTCCAATCAGCATCTCTTCTCACTGTCACTAATCTCTCCTTCCTACCAGGTCTCCATTACCCAACAAACCACAAGTCACTTAGGTACATATTCTATAAACATGCACCCTGATGGCACCTATGTTAAGTGTAAAATGCCATTGAAAAATGGTTAAAAAAAAAAGTCAAGGCGCCTACCAGTACCTAAGAAAAACTGCTTGTATCATGCCTAAGGAGGTGCTTTATGATGCTTAACATCACTGTAGGCATGGCTAACACCGAAAGCACCTCTGTAGGTGTAATTTATGTGAAAAGTAGGTGCCAGGAATGTAGGCCTTGCAAACCCTGGCCTACATTTCCGGTATCTATGTTTCTTAAAGCTGCGATTCTATAATAGGCGCCATCACCTGATTGAAATGTGATTGGTGGCCGTTTTTAAAGCAGTCACTGCTGCCATTTATAGAACTGAAGCCTTAATTTTCCATTGTCCCAGGTACAAAATAAGTACCTGTATGTATGTAAACCACTTTATGTAATCACAAAAAAAATGATATACAAGTCCCTTTCCTTTATTTTATTTTATTAATTTGACAGCAATTTATATCTCACAAACCCAAGAGCTTATTTCCCTCAGTTTGAAACTATTTAAATAACACCAAACACCAAAACTAAGAAAATAGTAAAAGCAATAAAAATGGGGGAGATAAAGCTGAGTGGCAAGATGGTGGTGGTGTGAGGAGCCAAGTGAGCAGCATTAAAGACCTAACTGCCTCTGCTTTCCTCATTATGCATTTTCTACCTGGTTTTTCTTCATGCCTCATATGAAGAGGAAGGAGGTGATCAGGACCATTTCCTCGCCAACCCTGGCGTCTACTCCGGTCCACTTCTTTGCGGCTCTCCCAGCAACTGTGTATTCCAAAGTGGAAAGCCCAACGGTGGGCGGAGATGAGAGAGTTCCTTCACCCTTTTGGACATTGAAACATTGCTTTCTCCTTCGGATTCCCTCAATCCTCCAGGTACAGCGACTGCCGGGGCGCTAAGGCAGAAGACACGTGATTCCAGAAGTGGAGACGCGGGGTCTCTTAGTGAGAGCACGATGTCCACAGCAGAACAGCTGATGACTGCAAGCAATTGAGAGAAACTTTTGTCCTCTCCCACGGAGGCCTCCTTGACTAACATCTGGCTTCTCCTTCAGCGTATGGAGAATAAAATGACTAAATCTATGGAAGAGGTAACTAAAATAACAGATAAACTTGACTCCCTAACTAAAACTGTGGAATTAATGAAAATTGATTTTTTTTAGGTCAAGCCAAGCAAATGCAGGAAGAAATACACCATTTGCAGCAGTTTAAGATAGCATCAATTAAAGACAATACTTCAATACATAGGAAACTAGAACAATTTGAGAATTTTAATAGACGGTTGAATCTCCTTTTCCTAAATTTTCCATTAATTCTGGGTGCGTTACCTCTGGATTTACTAAAACGGTATTTGATTGAAAATTTAAAAATTTCTTCAAATGGTATTCCCCCAATAAATAAGATTTATTACTTTTCTAATGAAAAAATTCCCGGAAGAGAAGAAGAAAAGGAAAAAAGAACAATGAGATAGATTTTGCTAATGTGACTGCTCTTTTTGAACAAACAATAACAGCTGACACTGATAGAGCAACACTCTTGGTGTCATTCGTATTTGAGCAGGATGTTAATATGAACTTGAAATTATATTTTAAAAATTCTCAAAAATTATTTGGGGAAAAGAAAATATGGATATATCCTGATGTTGCTAAGACTATTTAAGAACGGAGGAAAGAATTTTTCTTTGCGCCAAGAAACAATCAAATTAGGTGCTACGTTCCTTTTGGCGTATCCCTGCAAGTGCCTGGTTAGGTACCTAGGAGTCAAGTATACCTTCTTTTCTCCAGACCACCTGAAGGAATTTATAGATGTTAAGAAGATCGTCTAGGAATGACTTTAGAAGATTGTTGAAGTAAAGCAGTTGTTTAGATACATTAAGCCTTTCTTAATTTAATTAATTTCCTTTTTTCATCTCTCTTATAATTTGACCACTCACCCTAAATTGTGGTCTAAGAAATGGATTATTATGATTGAATGATAATGTAAGTTTGACTTCTGATGCCTTGAATTGATTTTCCTCCATGTGTTTAATGGTGCAAGATTACTCTTATGAAATTTAATGTAAAATTAGAAATAAATTTAAAAAAGGGGGGGAAATGGATAACCAATGAAATTCCACTTTTTCAGTTCAAAGAAAATGACTTTTTTTTTTAGCATGTAGTACAAATTTTCAAGTGGTTCCAATTTCACATCAAACTAGCACATGTGGAGTCTGACATCCAAACCCCATGGGATTTCTCATGGCTGCTACAAAGGCCTCAAAAAAAGAAAATGCTACACCTCATTAAATGCTTTTCGTGATTAGTTCTCATTATTTGATCCAGTCCTCTGCCTACTTCAATGAAGCTTTCTTTTTTCATCATGCTTCTAGATTATATCTGTCCAATACTTTGGATTTGTCCATGTTCTATTTAAGACTCAACTCTTTTCTCTGGGTCTTATTACTGCCTTCTTGAACAAAAGCTAATTTAAGTATCGCAGTTGCATCTTCCTGCTCATCTTCAATTTCAGAGTGTCACCTTCATTAAAAAGAAATCACTCACTTCCCCATATCATTACTCTCTACAGATGTTGCTGTCATCATGCTCATAAATTGCTGAATTATTCTATTATATCTAGCCAACTTCCTAAAATTACCTTCATTAGTGAACCCACAGGTTGTATGGTATTAACTATTGATTAACTTCTCCTACCCTTAAGCTATCGCTGGATCATTCTGTGAAAATGAAAGTTGGGAATGTGAAAAATGGCTTATGTTGTTCTTCATTTCTCCTGGTGCTAATATAAGATGACACATGCTGTGCTATTTGCAAAGCCAAGCTTCAAGGAAAAATTAGCTTACAAGAGGCCCTTTTACTAAAATTTAAAGGTAATGCAGTTTTTCCCATTTATTACTTGTACATTTAGTACATCTGTATTTTAGGGGTTTTTCTTTTTCATTTTATTGTAGGTCGTGCGCTAATATTTACATTAGTATTATATATAAAATATTAATGCTGGAGCACCTAAACCTGTTTATAATTATATATAGTCAGCCTAATTAAGGAGTGGATTATATATAATCAGCCTAATTAAGGAATGGATGACAATCAATTAAAATTGAATATATGGAAAACTGAAATTCTTTGTATTGGACGTGAAAAACATCTTATTATTTCCATCAGAGATAGTCCTGGATGATATTATCATCCCAGTCTCCAGTCACTGTAAATATTTGGGAGTCATTTTGGACTCTACTTTATCCTTCAAACCTCAAAACAACTGTATAAAAGGTGATTTTTAAACTTTGTTTACTTCGGAGATTACCTCTAAGATATGAACTTCCGATCTGTGCTTACTGCCATAATGACTCTTCATTTTGACTACTGCAATTCGCTTTATTTGGGTTTACCTAAATGTGTGATCTGGGCATTGCAGTTAGCACAGAATGTTGCAGCTCATATGATTATGTATGCTTCTAAATTTGAACATTAGTACAGATCTCAGTCATTCATTCTACATTGACTACTTGTTCAAACACAACTTCTCCCTTAGGTCAATGTATTATTTGCCTTAAAGTCAATTCTCGTGTTTTTTTAGGGCTTCAGACATGCCAATTGGTTACCCATATTCTCATAGTAACCAAATATCTCCGTGGCTATGGCTTCTTCATTTGCCCCCTCTGTTTTATGTTATACTCATTGCTATTGTTTGTATTTTCAATTTTCTTGTATGGTTTAAATTGCTTAATGCTTAATTAGTAAATAAATATAAACTTATCTTAAAAAATCTTTTGTGCATTTCATTCGCTCTTATTAACTCGGGAAAGGGACCTGTCACTTTGACATGTTTCGCAGTTAGGCTGCTTCAAGAAAGAGTCCCCCTTTAACCCTTTATGCAAACCATCCCGATCTATAGAACTTCTGTTCTTATCCTAACAGAAGTTTTATAGATCGGGATGTTTTGCATAAATGGTTAAAGGGGGACTCTTTCTTGAAGCAGCCTAACGGCGAAACATGTCGAAGTGACAGGTCCCTTTCCCGAGTCGATAAGAGCGAATGAAATGCACAAAATATTTTTTAAGATAACTTTATATTTATTTACTACTAGCTGATGCCCCGGCGTTGCACGGGTATTTAATTATAGCAATAACACAGTAAATGGATTGAAATAAAGATACTTTATAGTGGTGAATGAAATTATTTTTTTACAGCTTTATAAAAAGTACAATAATCAAATTATAATGTGAAATATTTGACAAAATGAATACAATACAACTAACACAAAACTTGATTATAAACAACAATTTTAGTTTCACCTCCAGGAGCAAGAACATATAAATTCTTGGGTGAACCCACCCTTGATCAAGCAACATAGAGTTGTCCATGGGAAAAACAGGGGGATCTTAAATCCACTCCACAGTATGTAATAGTCTGTCCCTGTGATTTGTTGATTGTGATAGAGAATGCAAGTCTCACTGGAATTTGCAATCTCTTAAACTGAAAAGGAAGATCTGTTGGAATAAGTGGCATCCAAAAGTTTCAGTATTGATTTAAACAACTCAATATGTGGAAACTCAGGTTGAAAAGAAACTCCATGCAGTTTGTTACTGGTTCAGAATGGAACCTGTGTTCATGTAATGTAATAACATTATGAACTGGGGTGCATGAAGGAAACTGTTACAAACACAGTTAGAACATACAAACTCTATATATATGGTGTCCGTGGTAGAATAGAAATGATGTCCCTAGTGGTTATAGTGTCATAGAAAGTGTTTTATAGTTGGAATTACTGTGAGAATGGCAGCTTTTTACATTTTTTCCATTGACATGAATGGGTGAAATCTGATTTTCTGTTTGTAGCTCCGCCCACGTGAGCTGGTGGGCCGCGAGACCCCCAGAACATATCACCCCAGGTAATGAGGGATCTGCATACCAAGTTTTGTTCAAATCGGTCAAGCCAGTTTTGAATTACAGTGAGAATGGCAGGTTTTTACATTTTTTCCATTGACATGAACGGGCGAAATAAGATTTTCTGTTTGTAGCTCCGGCCATGTGTGCAGGTGGGCCGCGAGACCCCCAGAACATATCACCCCAGGTAGTGAGGGATCTGCATACCAAGTTACGTTCAAATCGGTCAAGTCGTTATTGAATTACTGTGAGAATGGCAGCTTTTTACATTTTTTCCATTGACATGAATGGGTGAAATCCGATTTAATGTTTGTAGCTCCGCCCATGTGTGCTGGTGGGCCGCGAGACCCCCAGAACATATCACCCCAGGTAGTGAGGGATCTGCATACCAAGTTTCGTTCAAATCGGTCAAGCCGTTTTTGAATTACTGTGAGAATGGCAGCTTTTTACATTTTTTCCATTGACATGAATGGGTGAAATGTGAATTTCTGTTTGTAGCTCCGCCCACGTGTGCAGGTGGGCCACGAGACCCCCAGAACATATCACCCCAGGTAGTGAGGGATCTGCATACCAAGTTACGTTCAAATCGGTCAAGTCATTATTGAATTACTGTGAGAATGGCAGCTTTTTACATTTTTTCCATTGACATGAATGGGTGAAATCCGATTTTCTGTTTGTAGCTCCGCCCACGTGTGCAGGTGGGCTGCGAGACCCCCAGAACATATCATCCCAGGTAGTGAGGGATCAGCATACCAAGTTTCGTTCAAATCGGTCAAGCCGTTTTTGCGTGATCGCACACACATACATACACACATACATACACACATACATACCTCCGATTTTATATATATAGATTTAAGCATTAAGCACTTTAAACCATACAAGAAAATTGAAAATACAAACAATAGCAATGAGTATAACATAAAACAGAAAGGGCAAATGAAGAAGCCATAGCCATGGAGATATTTGGTTACTATGAGAATATGGGTAACCAATTGGCATGTCTGAAGCCCTAAAAAAACACGAGAATTGACTTTAAGGCAAATAATACATTGACCTAAGGGAGAAGTTGTGTCTAAATTTGAACATGTCACAACTATGCTGTATGAGCTCCTTTGGCTACCAACTGCTAGCCGGATTAGATTTAAAATTCTCTATGTGATCTTTAAGGCCCTCAAAGATGATGGCCCATTAGTTGTTAGATCATTGTTTCATATACATCAACCAGCTAGGTCTTTATGTTCTGGGCACACACGTAGAGGTGCCAGCTGTGAAAAATGTGAGGCTAGTAAATTCTTGTCAGTCGATGCTTGAAGTACAGGGAGTGATATTATGGAATACTCTTTAGTTGATGTACAAAATGTTAACAGTCTGCTTCAATTTAGAAAGATGGTTATAAACTATTTTATTCCAGAGACATTTTGTCTAAGTCTTTGATTTTGCAGCATTTGATTTATAGATGGCTATGTGAGGTAGAAAGGGTTGTGAAGATATATTGAGGTATGAGTGAATAGTATGTTTTGTGTATTTGTTTATATCTTATGTACATTTTTACAGTGTGACTCGCTCAAAATAGTAGGATGTAGCGAGTAATACATATTTAAATAAATAATTAAATTGGCACTGACTAGTACAGCATTAAGCATGAGCCTATAAAAGTTAGGCACGCTGTATAGACTCATACTTAGCGCTGCCTAATTGGAATTAGGCTTTGCTAGGTCTCCTGCACCTAGGTTAGACACCTAATGGCGCTTCATTCAAAGAGGCGCCTCATTCATGATCCACCCCTAAGACGTCCACTTTTAGGTGCATGCTTTGGACTAGGTGCCTACTTTTTATAGAATTGTGTTTTTCGAGTTAGGCACCTAACTTTCAATTAAGTCCAATTAAATCCAATTATCAGTGCCAATTAAGCCTATTCATCAATTAAAGTAGGTGCCTACATTAGCTAGGCAGACTATATATAATCTGTTACGTACTTTAGGTTAATTCTGTGGTAACCGGTTAGTATGCACTAATTATAATACATTAGCCGGTTAATGCTAGCGCGCTCATTCCTCATCAAGTTGCCCATCCTTCCCAAAATATTTAAATACAAATAAATACCATGCAGTTTTGCACACAACAAAAGAGGAAATACTGCCCAAGGCGTTAACATTTGTGCAGTAGCCTATTCTCAAGTACTAACCATCCATTAAGGGCTCAGTACCCTTTAGAAAAGGGCCCCTTAGTACGTATTTCAGATACTACTGATTTGAATGATTCATTAAGGTATCATTTGGTATACAATTTAATCCGGCATCATTATTTGCATATGGATAAGAAATTAGAATTTTGCATACAGCAGCAGGATTAGTTTATCACATGCTTTCAGATATCGGTTGCATGTATCTTTTCTGACTCTACATGCAATTTTCCCTCATTAATCAGTGACACCAGCTATGATATAAGAAGACTTGAAGTGGTCCAGAGGAAAGCAATGGAAATTATGGAGGGTTTGCACTTAAAGAAGTACGAGAAGAAACTAGAAGACCTAGAAACTAGAAGGGGTGTTATGATAAATACATTAAAAAAATTGAAAGGTAATAATATATGGTCAAATCTTTTCCAGAGAAGGGAAATTGGTAAAACTAGAGGACATAAATTGAGGTTGAGGGGTGGTAGACTTAAAAGTAATGTTAGGAAATTATTTTTCATGAAGAGGGTGGTGGATACCTGGAATGTCCTCCTGAGAGAGATGGTGGAGAGGAAAATTGCGAAGGAATTCAAAAAGTTGTGGAATTAACATGTGGAACTCTAATTAGAATATGAATGAGCAGACTTTCACAGTCTGAAACCCACAAATGAGATGGTTTGGAAAGGCTGGAGTGAGCTTCAATTGCAACTCCAATAGTTGGAACCTAAGGACAGTACTAGGTGAACTTCTGAAGTCTATGGCCCAGAAATAATGACATTTAATTTAATCATGAAATTGTAAAGCATGTAATTATATGTCAAACTGGATGGACTGTTCAGGTCATTATCTGCTGTCATTTACTATGTTACTATATGAGGATGTGTCATTTCTATACATCTCTCTCCCATGACATCTTTCTCTTTCTCTCCCCCACCTGTGCTTTCCCTGCCCCACCCCCATCCCCACCCCAAGCTAACTTAAGACAGCTCCACGGACCCCCGCATTCCAGGCATCTCTTCTCCTTCTGTCCCTCTCCCTTCCTTTCCCGATCTCCTCTCAATCTTCTTGTTCAGTTGGCCCCCAGTGCGACAGCCATTCTCACAAACTGCCGGTGCTGCTCCAAAACTTTCCCTCTGCCTCAATCCACCCAGGCGGAAATAGGAAGTTGTGTATAATAACTTTGGCTTACTTTAGCCGGCCATGTAGTGTCACACTGTGAGCTCTTCTAACAGTCATGCTAGGCACCTGCCTAGGTTAGCAGGCGGGCTTAACAAATGTTCATTCTAAGACTGGCATGGCTCCCCTGGAAATGGTGAGGCCCTTCAGGAGGGTCAGACTAGGTAACTGTCTAGAATACCAGGACTATACTGGATTCTCAGGCAAATAGTGTTCATGAAAAAAGTTTTTTATTTGGTGCATCAGCTGGTCAATACTGATTGTATCCAATTTCAGTCAGGTAAGCACAAAGGAAAACAAGCAAGTACACACAAAAAAAAACCCCCACACACTTCTTAGCAGTGATTTCAAAAGGTCATGCAGCACACTTTGTAAAACCCCTGGCTTTGCAGCTCACTCCAGAAAGTTCTCTTCACCAGGGTGAGTGTGACAAAAGTACTTTAAGTCCATAAAGCTTAACACAGGTAAGGGAGTCAAAAGCAAATCCACAGTAAAGGACAAAACAAACAAGTAGCCAAAACCTCCAAGGCGTGAAACTCAGGTTCACTGCACTGCAGGTGAATTAAACACTGGGTTTGGCAACTTCTCAAAACAGCTATGAAATATTCAATGTCCTTGTAGCACAGTTCAAAGAAAGACTGTGGCACAGAGAGATTTTCCCCAGCTGCTTAACTTATCCAGCACATGCTTCCAAGGTTTTGCTTGCTGTTCAGAACTCCTTTTATTTAAGAGGCTTATCAGCAGCAGATAAACTTTATCAAATGCCATAGCAGGGTTCACAGTGCAAACACTTATACTAATGAGGCTTTTAGGTGTTCTGCGTGAGCAGTCCCAGTAACTTAGGCCCAGACTCTCAAAAGCTTAACGCCGTCGCTAAACTGTTTTCCGATGGTTTAGCCTGCAAGCATTTTAGCGGTGGATTATCAAAACGGCTTATCTCTGTTTTCAGGGAGGTTTCTAGCAGTCTCTAACACTGACATGCAAATGGGCTCTTCAAAATTAAAATGAGCATTCCGGTGGATTTTTAAAAAATCGCCGAGCCATTCTCCAAGAGTACTCGCTTATCCTCTTTGCTAATGAAAGTCCGCTGTAGCATTTTCTTCCCAAAGAGAGCAGTTTCATCGGCATTGAATGCCTGCTCAGGTTCATATCCCTTCTCTTCAATAATTGCCTTAAAAGGTAGAAGCAGTGGCGTACCTAGGGTGGGGCGGGGGGGGCGGGCCGCCCCGGGTACCAGCCCTAAGGGGGTGTTCCCGGCCTTGCCGTTCAGTCCCCCGCCACCCCCGAAGGACCGCTCGCCCCACTGACCTTCCTGCACCACCTGTGAAGCAGCCCGCAGCAGGATCGCGAAGTCAGCGTCAGCATCCCTGCGCTGCTTCCTGCGCCGCGATCCCGCCCCTCCTCTGACGTCAGAGGAGGGGCGGGACCGTGGCGCAGGAAGTAGCGCAGGGATCGCTGACGCTGACTTCGCGATCCTGCTGCGGCTGCTTCATAGGTGGTGCGGGGAGGCCAGGGGGGCGAGCGGTCCTTCGGGGTGGGTCGGGGCATCAGGCCTTCAGGGTGGGGCGGGCGGGCGGGCAGGCAAGCAGGCCTTCAAGGGGGGACAGGCCTTCGTGGGGGGGTGCAGACCTTCAAGGAGGGCAGGCAGGCCTTCAGGGGGTGCAGGCCTTCGGGGGGGGAACAGGCCTTCAAGGGGGGAAAGGCAGGCAGGCCTTCAAGGGGGGACAGGCCTACAAGGGGGGGGGAGAAGCTACAAGGGGGTGGGACAGGCCTTCAAGTGGGGGACAGGCCTTCGGGGGGGTGCAGGCCTTCGGGGGGTGCAGACCTTCAAGGGGGAGACAGGCAGGCAGGCCTTCAAGGGGGGGACAGGCCTACAAGGGGAAGGGACAGGCCTTCAAGGGGGGTGCAGGCCTTCAAGGTGGGACAGGCAGACCTTTAAGGGGGAACAGGCCTTTGGGGGGGACCATGATTTAGAAGTACACGGAGGGAAGGGGGTGTTCAAAGAGACATGCATATGCCAAACTTTGGGGGGGGGAAGAAATAATGGGTCTGAAAATAGAGGAGAGGGAGAGAGATGATGGACCATGGGATTTAGGGAGGGAAGGAACAGAAAGGGAGAGAAATTGGACACAAGGGATGGTGTGGAGGAGGGATAGAGATACTGGATAGGAGGGTAATTAGGAAAAGAAACGGAGAGATGGTGGACTCTGGGATGGTGGGGAAGGAGGGAGAGATGCCGGATGAAAGGGTATTTAAGAAAAGGTGGATCTGTGGAGGGAGATGAAAAAAAGGAAAGATACCAGACTTCCTGGGAAGGGAAGGGAAATGGAAAGGGAGGACAGAGTTGGCAGATGGATGGTTAGCATGCAGAAAGAAGGAGACCCTGGCAAGCAAGTTATCAGAAGAAAACCAGAGCCTTGGATCAACAAGATTTGAAATATAACCAGACAACAAAAGGTAGAAAAATTAATTTTATTTTCTGTTTTGTGATTATAACATGTCAGATTTGAAATGTGTATCCTGCCAGAGCTGGTGTTGGACTGCAAACGTGAGCTAGGATTTAACAGAAAGAGGAAAAGTCCTTTTTGTTTCTTTATTTTATTTACACCACAGCGCCAGTGTGGTTAGGAGAAGCCAAAGGGGGTGAAAAAGCTATAAAACCCACCAGGAGTTTTGAAAAAAAATCACCCAACTGGGCAGGAAAATCGAATTGAAAAACCAATTCAATAGGGCTGAATCGAATCAAAAAATTTTTTTCCTGTATCTGGCAGCATTAGTTTGCGCTACTGTCTTAGACTTTAGGACCTGGGATTGGGGAGAGATGGCATCCTCAGTACTTTATAATGCAAGTGAAACGAGGATTTGGTCAGACTTTTGAAGGGTCTGCAGAAAAAAAATATTGTATAGGCCGGGGACATGAGACAGCAGGAAATGGGAACTTTTCTTCCTTCTATTTTTGTGAATGGAAAGGCTGAGGATGTCAGAGAGGTCAGTTAAAATATGTGCTTTATAAGAAAATATAATAATGTGTTTTATAAAGTTTATAGCATAGCTGGCCTACCCAGTGAGGTGTTCCTAGTGGTGATGGTGGCAGCGTGTCAATGTGTTGAGAGGAAGAGGTGGTCTGGGAAATTCTGCTGAGCAAACTCCGGGCCCATTTCCACCCCCCAGTTAGTCCACTCCACTCAACTGATTCACACACTGAGTGGGTCTTTGGGTGTTGTTTTGGGATCTCTTCCAGTGGTTTATCTCCTTCTGGTCCAAGGAAGGAAACTTTGTTATCCTTAGCATTGACCTACAGAATATGTTTGTAACAGCGCTGCTTGTGTGGCATTAGGCTATGTAGTGATCGAAAGAAAAAAACAGACCTTTGCACATTTTTGCACTATATGGTGGGTGTATGAGGAGATTCACATTTCCTGCACAGCTAAGTCCATGTGAAGTTACCTTGTGCTGTATTTGACATCTAGCAAGGTCTCTGTTTGAAAGGAAAGATCTAAACTTAAAAATGAAGTGGCCAGAAGTTATGGTAAAAGCAGATAGTGTAGCTGGTTTTAAGAAATATTTGGACAAATTCCTGGAGGAAAAGTCCATAATCTGTTATTAAGACATGGGGGAAGTGTCTGCTTGCCCTGGATCGGTAGCATGGAATGTTGCTACTCTTTGGGTTTTGACCAGGTATTAGTGTCCTGGATTGGCTACCTTGAGAATGGGCTACTGGGCATGATGGACCATTGGTCTGACCCAGTTAGGCTATTCTTATGTTATGTTCTCATCTGTAGGGGCCTTTGTTTTCACTTCTTATTTTAATGTATTTTTTTTCTGGGAACTTATCAGTGTTTTTTATAATGGGAACAAAAATGGAAGAGAATTAATGTGTGTGGAATGGGGGGTAACTAATTTCTTCAGCTAAATAATTCAATCCACTTCAAACAGACATAGGAGAACTTGTGCACCATTCACACACCCTCCAACCAAAAACGTCAAAAGAAAAAAACTGTTCGACAACCTCCTAGCCATTCGAGCTGCAACACTCGACCCCCAACTCTACAACCAATTGATATCAACCACAGACTGCAAAACCTTCAAAAAGAAATAAAAACCCTTCTATTCAAAAAACACATAAAACCGAACTAACACAATCAGAACTGTCCCAAGCATCACCTGCAACTACTCCATATGTACTTCTAATGTCATGACAATTTAGACATAATTTATGTTATGTTATGTTTGGAATAATGGTTACATATATGAGGTTCAATAAAAGAAAATTTTCACTGCCTGTTTCTATTCTGACCATTTATTCCATTTCATGGTTATTGCAAAAAAAAAAAAAAAAAAATTTTTTTTTACATGGGGGGGGTGTCAAAAAATGATGGGCCCCGGGTGCCACATACCCTAGGTACGCCACTGGGTAGAAGGGAACTCTCTAGCTGCCTCTTGGTTGGTAGATGCTGCTTCTCCTGTCACTCTCACATTTTGCAGGCCATACCTGTGACAGAATTTATCAAACCACCCTTTACTGGTCAGAAAGTTGGTGGATTGTGAATAGAGAATGACACGGTGATTGTTACCCGCGGCTAGCCGCGAATAGCCGCGGGTAACCCGCCAAAACGGGGAAAGAAAAAATAGTGGTCGCTATAGGGCGGGGATAAGGCCATTTACCGCCCCGTGGAGTGGTGAATGGACTTGTCTCCACAGTGAGGCAATGAAGGATCGCGCAGTCCAGCAGCCCCCACCCGCCCGGTCGTAGCGTTCTGCCATCTCCCTCTCTCCACCTCACCTTAGATGCAGAGCTTGCCGGCTTTCTTTTTCACCCAGCTGCATGCTTTCAAAGAGCCGCGCATGTGCGGCTGCTCAAGTTATTCAATCTTCTCATCTTCTGCAACTTCCTGTTTCCGGTTGCGTCAGAGGAGAAGATTGAACAACAGAGAAGCCGCGCCTGCGCGGCTTTTTGAACACATGCGGCTGGGCAAAAAAGAAAGCCGGCAAACTCGGCATCTAAGGTCATTCTCTAGTTGCAATCCCTGGTTGCATCTGTAGTTTCTTATTTCAGATCAAGCGGCTGATCCGGGGCCAGCAGGAGACGCTGCGCGTGCAGGAGAGGTTCATTGCTGGGTCTCTGGCTGGGGCTACAGCTCAAACAATCATCTACCCCATGGAGGTGAGTGTTTTGTACTAGAATGATGCGGGGACAAATTTTTCAGGGGGATGAAGAGGGAGAGAAAGAAACCCACATCAGGAAAGAAAGAGGAGGGCAGGCAGGTGAGCCAGATGCTGGAAGCAGGGTGGGGGGAAGAAAGAGGGAAAGAAGCTAGATGGGGTTGCAGAGAAGAGACACATTGGTGTGGAAGAGGAAGACAGGGGAAATCTGGACACAGGAAGGTAACAGAAACAGAGGGGAAATTATGTGCATTGGGACATAGGGACAGAAACATAAAGGGGACATACATGCCATGGGGATGGTATATGGACATGGGGGGGGGGCAATGCCAGATACATAGGGGAGATATTAGAAATGGGGAAAATAGGAACACAGAAGCGAGATTGGTTGGGGACTGAGCTCGCAGGCTCCAGCGGCTTGCACAAATTACATTGTAACATGCCACGAAAGTAACAGGGAGGGAGTAGATAGATAGGCCACATGAGAGGAGCTGAAGGGTGGTAGAAATGAACAGATGGTGAAGGAGGGAGGGAAGGGTGGTGGTGGAAAGGAATAGAACAGACATTGAAGGAGGGTGGAGAGGAACAGACCCTGAAGGGAAATGTGGAAGACAGAGTGGGGAGAAGACACTGGAAGCGAAGACAGATGCCAGACTATGGGGGAGCGGAGGGAAGAAGAGCAAATGGAAGACGCAGAGAGAAGACACACAGTGGATGGAAGGAATTGAATGAGAAGATGAGGAAAGCAGAAACCAGACAACAAAGGTAGAAAAAAATTTTATTTATTTTCTTTTTCCTTTTTTTTTTTGCTTTAGGATAAAGTAGTATATTAGTTGTGTTGATAAAAATGTATAAACAAAGCCCTGCCAGCTGAACATCTCTTTCTCTAGTTCAGCAGCCAGAACTTTGATTTATAAGGAAGGAATAAGCTAAATATTGCAGTACTGAGGCTTATATGGATGCTGCGGGAATGGTGACGGGGCAGTGAATGGGATGGCAGTGACAGTGACAGGTCGGTGAAGGGAATGGCGGTGACGGGGGCGGTGAAGGGGACGGTAGGCCGGGGACGGGGCAGTGACGGGGACATATTTTTTCCCCATGTCATTCACTAATTGTGAACTTTCACCTTCTCTGTTCTTCAAGTTTTCATATAAAGACTTAGCCTTTGCTCTTATCATCACAGAGTCTACCGGGATTCTCTTTTTGTAGCAATCCTGCACCCACAGAAATGTTGCAGCTTCCGTACGAGAGAAATTGGCATCTCGCACAACATGTAATGTCTTCGCAGCTGCTGGTGCCGCTGCCGTAACAGCTTCACAGATTTGTTTTTCTTTTTTTTTTTTTTTAATGTACCTAACGGTTGACTCATTTATGCCATAATGTCGAGCAACAACGGAGGATGACTTTAGTCTCTGAAGCATATCCAGTAATTCTACCTTTTCTTGTAAGGTTTTCACTTTTTTTTTCCCTTTTGGGAGCACTATCGGTACCACTTGAACTCTTGTGCTTTGTAGCCATGGTGGGAGACCTGATCTGATCTGTTCCTGAAGGAGAGGCAAGCAGCGATTTCAGGGCAGCCAACCAGCGATTTCAGGGCAGGCAAGCAAGCAGCAATTTCATGCATGCTGGGAAGAAGCCTTTCTCTCTAGGGATGCTGGGAAGCAGCGTTTTTCTCAGTGCACATTGGGAAACATGGAAGCAGTGAATTTGTGTGAGAAAGCATGGCAGCAGCAATTTTCAAAGTTACAGTACAGTAATGGTAAGTGACAAACTTTATCGGTACTGTCAAGAAAATCAAAAGGAAAAAAATTTA
Organism: Geotrypetes seraphini; assembly: GCF_902459505.1. Classification (NCBI taxonomy): domain Eukaryota; kingdom Metazoa; phylum Chordata; class Amphibia; order Gymnophiona; family Dermophiidae; genus Geotrypetes; species Geotrypetes seraphini. The sequence goes on from NC_047085.1 coordinate 135,131,183, forward strand.
GTGATGATGTTTTTTGGGGGGCGGAGTCAGCGGCTGAAAAATCACGAATATGCGAAACCGCAGTTACGGAAACTGCAAATACGGAGGGAGAAGTGTATCTTTTTGTGAATCCTGATTGTGGGTGCGCCGACCCAATGAGCTGGCAGGAGCCTACAAATTGCGGACGGATGGGACCGGAGCTACAGTATGTGTTGATCTTAAGGTAGCCAAACAGGTAGAAAGGTGAGAGTGAAAGCCAGAAGGATGCTTGGGTGCATAGGGAGAGGAATGACCAGTAGGGAAAAAGAGGTAATAATGCTCCTGTATAAGACTCTGGTGAGACCTCATTTAGAATATTGTATATAATTCTGGAGACCACACCTTCAAAAAGATCTAAACAGGATAGAGTCAGTTCAGAGGAAGGCTACTAAAATGGTTAGTGGTTTTTGTCATAAAGCATATGAGGACAGACTTAAAGATCTCAATATGCAAGTTTCCCACAGCAGCAACAATGGCAGCTCCTGGATAAAGTTGTTTGGTCAAACTATAACAACAGGATTATTTATATACGATCTAAACTAAAAACTCAAGAATGGATTAAAGCAAGAACTAAATCAAACTAATACAATAAAAACAAGTTTAAAGACAATAGATTATACAATCTTATTTTAAATCTCTCAAATAGCCAAGATTTCAGCAATTTCTGAAAGCACAAGTGAATTACTTCACATCTAATTACCACGAGACAAGAATTCCACAGAGGGGAAGTAGTTAAATTGAAAAGTTTGTTTTTAAACAGCAATATTCTTATCTATGTAGAAAAAGCTAATTCTAGTTTATTCAAATGAATTATTCGAGTGGAAACATGGCTGTAATAAAACAAAATCTGACAAGTATGGTGGACATTCTCTTTATAAAAGTTTGAATGCTAGACACAAGATTTTATTGTTTATTGAAAGCTTCTATTAAACTGCGCTAGTGTTTTTTAGCACAGGGAGCCGCGCTGCTCCCAATACTCATAGGAAATCTATGAGCATTGGGAGCAGCGCGGAGCATTCAGCGTGGCTCCCTGTGCTAAAAATCGCTAGTGTGGTTTAGTAAAAGGGGGGGCTAATGACTGGGGAAGTCAAATCAGAGCAATTTACATGAGCTTCTGTAATGGTGTTACAATATAGAATTTGTGTATTAAATGGTTTTCAACTCGATTAAAGCAACAAAGCACATCTTGTAGGAACCAAGAAAAGCATCCTTAGAATATGAATTATTCAGAACACGGCAATTAAACTTATATGTATAATCAAAGGAAGTATGACCATGTTACTCAACTGTATCAAGAGCTGCACTGGCTCCCAGTGGAGGCGCACATTATATTTAAGTTGGGCTGTTTCTATTATAAAGTCACTACTGGTCAAGCTCCACAATATTTGACCAATTCGTTTGTCCTTTTCAACTCAGAAAAATCCTTCAGTTAATGGATGCAAGTACAAAAAATTTCATGAGCAACAACTTTCTTTTCAAGTTGCATTGTATGATAGTGACTTTAAGAATCTGTTCCTAACATCTTACTTTTATCTTCAATTTAGAAAGCAGTTGAGAAACTAATTTTTTCAAAAAATTCTTTAACTATTTCATCCTGTACGTATTATGAATCTTTTGTAAACCGCATTGAACTATCTGGTTATACAGTCTAGAAATTGATTTATTGTATTGAATACCATAATCAGTCATCCTGCTTAAATACACATATAATACTATTAGTATTATATGTTGTAGTCTTACTACATCCTGTCTTCACTGTGTTCCTATTACATCTTATTTGCACACCTGTATTGTGTTCTATGTTCATCTTGGATTTACAAACTTACTGATAATTCCTGTTATCTGATGCACTTCTGGGCATCTCTACTGTGTTCCTTTTGTGTTTCTAGTGGGGGCTAGCCAGCTATCTCCTCAATGTTGCATTATTAGTTAAGGTAGTCTGCAAGAGAAGAGAATGGTCTTTATCTCTTTCTTGAACTTTCTGGTATCCTTTCCTAGTTTGAAATCCCTCAGAATTAAATTCAGTGCTTATAGCAACAGGTAATCAATGCAAATTAAACAAGAGTGGGGTAATTCTGTCAATTTTGGATTTGCTTAAAATTATTTTTGCCACAGTATTTTGCAATAACTGAAGGTGAAATATAGAAGATTTTGCAAGACCAAAAAAATAATAATAATTAAAAAAAAAAAAAATATATATATATATATATATATGCACATTTCTGAAGATTGTTCAGAGATAATAATAATGGTCAAATCTGCCATAATAAAACATAGGGCCCCTTTTCCAAAGCCACGTAAAGATTATCCCATGGCAAATGCATTGAATTTCATAGGAAGGGTGCATTTACTGCAGGGAAATTGCAACCATAGCTTGTAAAAGGAGCTCATAACTGTAGAAAAGCAAATCTCATGAGATATTTTACTTGAGAGCTACCATCTAAAGCTGAACCCAACCACAGACCTAAATATGCACAATGGACTGCAAAGGAATAACGTTATCCTCTAATAAAGGGCTTACAGTAGGACATACAAACTTATTCCCCCAATGCAGAGAAGTGTTTTCATTGTTTAATTTCAACCTATGAGTAAGCATTCATTGAGATATCTTTAAAAATATAACATTCACAAATTGGAATATATCTTGCAATGAATCCTTTACAAAGAAAATAATTTGTACATCATCAACATAGATAAAACCTAATTCGGCCACATTTTTTAAAATTTGGAGCCAAGGGTACTGAAAAAGATGTGGAACAACACCGGGAATAAAGAAGACCCATGTGGGTCGGTGCTCGGGCCACTGCTATTTAATATATTCATAAATGATCTAGAAACAGAGACGAAGTGTGAGATAATAAAATTTGTGGACGACACCAAACTATTTAGTGGAGCTCGGACTAAAGAGGACTGCGAAGAATTGCAAAGGGACTTGAACAAACTAAGGGAATGGGCGACGAGATGGCAGATGAAGTTCAACATTGAGAAATGTAAAGTATTACATATGGGAAGCAGAAACCCGAGGTAACTATACAATGGTAGGGATGTTATTGAAGGAGAGTACCCAAGAAAGGGACTTGGGGGTAATGGTGGACATGACAATGAAGCCGACGGCACAGTGCGTAACAGCCGCTAAGAGAGCGAATAGAATGCTAGGTATAATCAAGAAGGGTATTACTACCAGAACGAACGAAGTTATCCTGCCGTTGTATCGGGCAATGGTGCATCTGCATCTAGAGTACTGCGTCCAATATTGGTCACCGTACCTTAAGAAGGACATGGCGTTACTGAGAGAGTTCAGAGGAGAGCGACACGTCTGATAAAAGGGATGGAAAACCTTTCATACGCTGAGAGATTGGAGAAACTGGGTCTCTTTTCCCTGGAGAAGAGGAGACTTAGAGGGGATATGATAGAGACTTACAAGATCATGAAGGGCATAGAGAGAGTAGAGAGGGACAGATTCTTCAAACTTTCGAATAATAAAAGAACAAGAAGGCATTCGGAAAAGTTGAAAGGGGACAGATTCAAAACGAATGCTAGGAAGTTCTGCTTTACCCAATGTGTGGTGAACACCTGGAATGTGCTTCCAGAGGGTGTAATAGGGCAGAGTACAGTAATGGGGGTCAAGAAAGAATTGGACAATTTCCTGCTGGAAAAGGAGATAGAGGGGTATAGATAGAGGATTACTGCACAGATCCTGGACCTGTTGGGCCACCGTGTAAGCAGACTGCTGGGCACGATGGACCTCAGGTCTGACCCAGCGGAGGCTTTACTTATGTTTTTATGGAACTCTGCAAGGGTGAGACCAAGCATTAGACACCGAACCTGCCTTTGCTATTGCATAGTTGCAGTGGTTCAGAAATCTAGAGAGTCACTGAAGAACATTTCCCCATTATACCAGGGGTGAGCGGTGCCCAGGGCAGTGGTGCCCCTCTCCTATCCTCTTCTCTACCCCCCTCCCTATGCATATGCACCCCTTCCCTGTAGCTTTGGCATGAGCAGTCACGAACTTGCTGCTCACATCAGCTTCAGCACTCTCTTTGACATCATTTCCTAGGCACAGGTCACGGAAGTGATACCAGAGAGAGCACCAAAGCTGATGTGAGTAGCAAATTAATGTCTGCTTGTGTCAAAGTTAGAAAGGTACAGGAGAAGGGAAGTGTCACATGTGCTGCAGGGGGAGGAGTAGGAAGGGGGGCAGAGAGCAGGAGGGGTGCCAGCGCACCGAGGAAGACTGCACCTGGGGTGGACTGCCCCCCCACACACCCTCTTACTATGCTACTAGGATTCTGTACTTTGCAACAGCAGCTCATGATCAACTAGATCAGAAGCCACTGAAAGATCCAATTGCATTAAAATGGAGGGAATGTTTTACATTTTACATTATATTTTTATTCATTTATATTCTACCATACCTCACAGTTCTAGATGGAGTACATAATAAAAGAGGCTGAACAACATCAGGAATTACAAAATTAAAAATATATCAAATGACATATAATTAACTAATCATAAGTCTTAGAAATAGCAATGTTTTTCATTCAACTTTAAAATGTTTAAAAGTGAGAACAGTACCCAACAATTCCATAGCTTCCTCATTCAATTTAGTTGCCTGATAAGCATTTGTGGCCAGATTCTATAAACAGCGCTTAAATTGGCAGCTGCCTACAAAAATTGCACCAGCTGTGTGTCAGTCATGTTTAGACACCGTTTGAATCAGGGCTAATAACAGCTACCACAAAACAGGCATCTGCAATGTAGGCCAGGGTTTTACTGGCCTACATTGCAGATGCCTAAGTTCTTATGAGAATCAAATCTAACAGCACCTAAGGTCATTTCCACCCCTAACCACACCTACTTTGACCTTAGGCACAAGTGGTTTCATGTAGACATGATTATGATACCTACTTTTTAAAATGTGTTTTTAGTTGGTTTTTAAGTTTTCAAGTTTCAAGTTTTTATTTGTTCTTTCTTTGTATACTTAATATACTTAATAAAGATATTGCACTTAAAAAAAATTTGATTCATTCGCTTATCAAACTTCTCTTTTTTATTAATATAAATCTTTATTGATTTTCAAGTAGTAACAGTGCATTACATATGAAGCTGAACATATAACAAATCAAGAAAAGCACTTTGAACTTACATATAATTAAAAGTAATATTTCCCCCACCCCTTTATTTAATCAATAATAAAAATGCAATTCTTCTTCCAATAACCCATTCTTATTTAAAATAATACCCCATTCCAGCCCCGGATGTGTAAGGAAATCAGACAAAAATAAAAGAGAAATGACAACTATATAGAAACAATAAAAGATGCCAATGGGCCCCACACCAAGTTAAATACCTTACTATGCCCCAAAATTTTAGCATTCATTTTTTCATGTTTGTAGCTGGAGCATAGGTTCGCCCACCAGAAAGGAAAGTTAAGTCGATCATAGTTCATCCAATTACATGTTATCATGTGTATGGCTATTCCCATCATAATTAAGAAAAGCCGGCATTTATAACGGTCTATGGGGGGTTTAACATGTAGTAGTGTTCCACATATTATGACTTCATAGCTTATCAAAATTCTAAGTGAGTTACAGATAGACTATGAAGGGGGATAAAATTAAAATGCCAATGACAGTACACATATTATATAATAAAATAAAACAACTTTAAAACAAATGGCGTAACTAATAAAAGGCAAATTAGACTAGACTGACATAAAACGATAGGTAAGTAGGGAGGAAATACAATTGATATAAGATAGAAAAACAATTAAGGAAAGAACAAGAGGAAGGGGGCAGCCAATTACCGTACCAATTAGAATCAGGCCCATAAGACCTCCAATACTTTCAATCTTTTCTTCCCTTTAACAGTCAGATAGCTAAAGAGTCTTCACGACCTCTACGAGATTTCCAATCAATTAAATCTGGAGGTCAAATGTGGAGGAGCTAAGCCATACAGTACTTTGTAAAATACCTAGTAAAATTTAAACTTTACCTGCACTCCAATTGAAAGCCAATAATAATTTGAAATATGATCAAACTTGGATAATGAGAAAAGCAGCCATGCAGCTGAATTTTGGCAAGTCTGTAATTGTTTCCATAAATCCCCTAAGCAAAACAAATATAAAATATTGCAATAATCCAATGTTTCTAAAATCAAAGTTCTTATCCAACAACATTTTCAAATCTGTAATAAATAAGTTTCAGTACTATAGACTTTCCGGGTTTTACTTCTACTGAAAGCAACAGAAGTAAGGAGGACAGATAGAGATATCTGGGCTTTACTTCTATTGAAACCAAATGCTAAGGCGCCCATATAATATAACGGATGCTAAATTTATTAATAAAAAGACCCCTTAGTATTTTATAAAGACACATATGAGATGTTTTTATAAAATATTAAATTTAAAAAATGACACCTTCCTGTCCTATTAACCTAGGCGCCCTGTTATAAAATTACTTTCTTGATGCTGTTCTTCCACATCCACATTACTATGTGAAATATCCACAAAGTTAAACAAAATTGGGTAGGCTTCAGCCGGGTCACCCTGCTCTTGCCCCTTCCCCCACCCCTTTTTCCTTCACGACAAACGGTAAATTTTCCACTAAGAGAAAGTTTATTGTAGGCCGCAGCATGGTTACATAACAATAGGTATACATAAGGTGACCATATGTCCCGTTTTGAATGGGACCGTCCCGTTTTCAGGGACAGCGTCCCGAAGCTGTGCGCGGGGACAATGGGACAAGCAATCGCTTCCTGTCCCTCCCTGTCACACACACAAAAAAAAGCCTCCCTTGGCCCGCCAGTGTGGTGCTTTAGGCAGCAGCGTTGTGTTCGTTGTCGTCGCCACCCCCACCCGCAGCCCCCCGGCGCACCGGAACCCTCGTTGACCCTCCCATCCGACCCTCCAACCGCAAGACGACCACAAACCTCCCGGCTCCAGCTGCAGCACTTTAAATACGCTGCTTCTTGGCCTTCCACCACCCTGATTTCCTCTGTTGCATCCCTGATGACATCATCAGTGATGCGGCAGAGAGAATCATGAGCAGTAGAAGGCCGCGAAGCAGTGTGTTTAGAGTGCTGCGACTGCCGACATTGCGGCAGCCTGGAGGTTTGTCAGTTGTCTTGCGGTGGGAGGGTCGGATGGGAGGGTCAGTGGGGTCGGCTGCACCATAGCGGTGGTGGCGGGGGGGGGAGATGGAAGGATGCTGCTGAAGGGTTCTACTACATAGGGGAATGGGAGGGAGGAGGGAGGCAGGCAGGCTGGCTTTGGGGGTGGGGGTGGGAAAAAGTCTGGAAGACAGTGAGGGGGACATAGGTAGGAGGCACTGAGGGCACTAAGGACATAGGAAGGAGGCACTGAGGGCACTAAGGACATAGGAAGCACTGAGGGCACTAAGGACATAGGAGGTACTGGGGGCACTAAGGACATAGTTAGGAGGCATTGAGTGCACTAGGGACATAGGAGGGACACTAAGGACATAGGAAGGAGGAACTGGGGGCACTAAGGACATAGGATGGGACACTAAAGACATAGAAAGGAGGCACTGAGGGCACTAAGGACATAGGAAGCACTGAGGGCACTAAGGACATAGGAAGGAGGCACTGAGTGCACTAAGGACATAAGAGGGACACTAAGGACATAGAATAGGACACTAAGGACTTAGAAAGGAGGCACTGGGGGCACTAAGGACATAGGAAGGAGGCACTGAGGGCACTAAAGACATAGGATGGGACACTAAAGACATAGGAAGGAGGCAGTGGGGGCACTAAGGACATAGGAAGGAAGGAAGGAGGGAGGGAGGGAGGGAATAGAAAGGGACAGTTGTTGAGCCTGAATGCAGAAAGAAAGAAATGAAAGAAAGGATACACAGACAGAAGAAAACACAACCAGAGACTCATGAAATCACCAGACAACAAAGGTAGGAAAAATGATTTTATTTTCAATTTAGTGATCAAAATGTGTCCGTTTTGAGAATTTATATCTGCTGTCTATATTTTGCACTATATTTGTCTATTTTCCTATAGTTACTGAGGTGAAATTGCATATTTTAAAGTCATCTGCCTTGACATCTTTGAAACCCCCAAATATAAATGATAATTAACATTTTCTCTGCGTATAGTGTGCTTTGTAGTTTTTTTAAAAAAATTTATGGTTACCATTATGAATTAATAAGATTTTATGTGTACATGAAAAATGAATGGAAGAAATTGGGGGTGGGATTGGGGGTGGGGCTAGGGTGGGACTGACAATTAATAGATGTCCCCTTTTCATGAAATAAATAAATGGTCACGTTAGGTATACAGTAATATCACCAACATACAAATTAATTCCTATCTATGTATAACAAAGCTTAACTCTAGCAATAACTACTTATCTATCATTAATTTCTGTCCTGGCTAGTAGTTGTACTAATTTAGACCCAGGGGCCACATTATCACACAAAGCGGGGGAGCTGGGGGCTGCTGCCATTTACATTAGTCATTTTTCAGAATGTGTAGCTGATTGTATATGAGTAGACACTGCTGTTCAAGCCGTGCTCTACTCCCACTTGGCATGATCTCTCTTCCAAGCTTCTCGGGACCCGCTGACTGCCCCCCTTTCAAGTGAGTGGGTACCACTGATCATTTCTCAGGCTTGTTCTCTTCCTCCTGGTGCGCCGCTGAAAAAAAATGGCTATACCGTGAAGACCAGATTTAAAGGAGGCCCTCTGCCTTGCCCCACCCCCTTTTTTCCCCTATTGGCTCCTACTCCTTCCTTCCTTCCTCAGCTCCTCTATCCGCCCCTGACCCAGGAGGCCCCCCTTTTGTGGCAGACCTCACTAATCGCTCCAGCCTGCTTCTGAATTGTTGGAACTGTAATTGTGCTAGCATTAAGCAGCACTATTGAGCTCTTTTGAATTCTATGAGTGTCAAAGCATTTAGAGCTCCTGGCTGCGATAGAAACCTTTACCACAGCTTAGTAAGAGGGCCTAAATGTGATAGAAATGTCTGATGTTTCCGAAAACTGCACTGATTTTTCTCTTAATGTAATAGAAAGTTGAGCGAGACATAAACTAAAGGAAACTTCCAAAACAAAAGCCACAGCCTCATGCACCAAACTCTGTTTTGAATAATACATATATCTCATGCTGCATCCCTAAGTAGAGTTAACATTATGCTTGTGAGTTAATGAATTGCTAATCATCATGCAATGAGTGCATAGTTTGTTTTGATTGTTTTTCAGCTTCTAAAGTTATTAACCATCAATAAGAACATTAAAGCAAATTAATAAGGTGCATTTATACAGACAAATTTGAAACACATTTATAAAACATATCTTCTGAAGTGATAAATTAGCACTTTGATACTGTTTGTGTTCAGTCCCACTGAATTTCTGAACTCTCCGGGGATAAGTCACAATTTCAGCTTTACTAGCAATTAATTTGGTTTTATTGACTAGACTATAGGCCATTCTTTAGAATAATGCAATAAGCTGTAAGCATAAAATAAATCCACCTATGTTGATGCTAAAGGCTCTGTTCCTATATTGTTTCTTTTTATTCTGTTAGAAGAGAAACAAACATACTTGAGAAAGATGATAGAAAATTGAGCACATAGCCCGATGAGAGTTACCTAAGTGTAAACTAGGTTTTTAATTGGGCAGATGAGATACAGCATGATCATAGCACCATACATATTTTTTTTAATATGCATATTGAGGGGGGCGTGGCTTGGACGCGAACTCTGATGGTTGGGTGAGGAGTTAGCTCTATTTATAGAAAATACTACATAATAATTAATCTTCTAAGTGGGAAAAATACCGAATTATAACAGAATATGGCTTCTAGTAAACAAAACAAAAGTGATTCGGAGGCTGGTGGAACTGGTAGAGGAAGCAACAAAAGATCAAAACCGGAGCCGAATACGCCTTCTAAAGTACCGTTGCCATCAGAAGAAAGACCCGACGTTATGGAAGAATTGCGACAAATTAAAGAAATTGTTTTAGACAGTAATAAAAAATTACAAAAGGCAATTGAAGATGCTGCAATCCTCACTAAAAGAGTGGATATGACAGAAAATAGAATATCTATTTTAGAAGACAATTCAGAGCAACTAAATATGGATATGAGACACAGTAAAACAATATGGAAAGAGGTGGCAGAAATTAAAAGAGACCTTGAAGATAGCCGAAACCGTGAAAGAAGGAACAATTTAAGAATTATCGGAATACCGGAGGGGGTGGAAAAAAACGATCCTATAGCTTTTTTGGAACAATTTCTGCCTAAAGTGTTGCCATTAAAATTCAAGACTACATTAGAAATCGAAAGGGCACACAGGATACCATCTCAAAGGAAAAACTCTCAATCCGGTCCAAGGACTTTAATATTTAAACTCCTAAGACATCAACAAGCAATAGAAATCTGTCAGCTAGCCAAAGAGAATAAAAATCTTAGATGTCAGGATGCAAAAATACACATTGTCCCTGATTTTGCGAAGGAAACGGCATCAAGAAGAAAACAATTCCTGGACTTGAGACCCCAATTAAGAGCCCTAGGGGCTAGGTTTGGGCTCCTTTACCCAGCGGTAATGAAAGTTACTATTGCTAATAAAACTCAAAATTTTTCGGACCCCAAAAAACTACAGGAATTTCTCAAACAATATGATCAGCCAATGACATCTTAAATATATCCGAAGAGTACTTTCAAATATTATAAACTTTATATAAATTCTAATATAACTACTGACTTTTGACTTTTGACTATTGACTTTTGATATAGAATATATTGGAAAACATCGGTTACAGATTCAAAACTTTTATTGCAACGGAAAAAAAAAAAAAAAAAATCGCACGAGGATGGAACTAAAATTTGAACAGCTTGGAACATTCTTAATAAGAAGCAAAAGAAAGAACATATCTCTTAAATGATCTTCATGACTCAATTCTGGAACTTTTAAGAATAATAAACTTACGTTTGGGTTCGTGGAATCGACAGAGATCCGAATGAGATGTTGACGAAGAATGATTTTTACAAACCTGAGACTAAAGAGATAGTTGATTGGTTTAGAAATGTTGGAGGCGGAGTTTAGAAGGGAAGGGAGATGGTCCTTCAATCACGTTGAGAAACGTAAGGGTGTGTTTAAAAACAGAATACGATTGTTCAAATTATATGATTTCCTATTAGAGAGGTACTTCCAGTGAAGATTGCGTTCCAACTACGTTAGGAAAGAATATATGCAGGGCGATCTAATTCTAAACTACAGACTCTCCTGGCAAGATCCTTGTTTTTAATTTAGGGTTTCTCTTATGCTTCATACCTATTTCTCATATAATTATTTACATTTGTTGGTCCAAGAGTACATCACTCTGATGCCTCAGAGCTGTAGTACTGTTATTTATTAGAATATTTCTTTTTTCCTGAAGTCACCTATTTTTTAAAAAAACCCCAAAACCTAGCTCTATTATAGACATGATCTTAAATTATATCACCGAATAGAGAGTTAAAGCGTATGAATCTAAATGGTGAGAAACATCTTTTCAACTATATATATTTCAATTATATATTATTTAATTTTCATATACTATTTTAATATGTTTAAATACATTGTAATACATTGCTTTGTATTTTAATATATTTTTATATATAATTTTTATTATGGTTTGAATCATTCAAACTATATAAGATACTTTTATAACTTTAAGAGAGACCTTGAATTTATATAGATTCCTCCGATTCCGATTCCGATTCCGGATAAAGAGACAGGAAGGTTTGATAATGAGAAAATTCTAGTAGTAATTTTAGTTAAATTTAATGATAGCTTGTGGGAATTCTTTATACCTAACCTCAATCTGCGTATCCAAGTTTTCGTATTTAATTGGGGGTGGTTGGGAGGGAAAGGGAGGGAAATATATAATGTAGGGAGGGGTGAGGGTGGGGATGGGGACATTATAAAATATTTAGTATATTGGGAAAATGTATTTAAAAAAATCATTTACTGTTTAATTTTGAGAAAATTGTACTTTAAAATTACAAATGAATCTTAAAATACTATCTTTGAATGTTAATGGTCTGAATCATATGATAAAAAGGAAAAAAGCATTATTATTTTTAAAGAGGCAAGATGCGGATATATACTTTATACAAGAGACCCACCTTTCAAATATTGAATCTAGTAAACTGGAAGGAGGTTGGGTCAAGCATTGTTTTTTCTCACCAGCAATAGGGAAGAAAGCAGGTGTTGCTATTCTAGTGAATAAAAAATGTTCAGCTTCATTTAAATTAAAGGCAACAGATATTCATAGAAGATGGATTAATGTAGAAATGAGCATGGGAAATACTACCATGACGTTGTTTAATATATACACCCCTAATTCGAATCAAAATGAATTTTTTAAGACTCTTCAACAACTTATTTTACCACTGGCTACTTCGAATCTAATAGTGGCTGGGGATTTCAATGCTGTTATGGATCCTTTATTGGATAAAAACCCAAGTAGATTTATGAAATCTATGGGATTAGATAATTTGGTACAATCTTGTGATTTGACAGATATTTGGCGAATACTTCATTTTGATGGACGGGAATTTTCTTTTTGTTCTCATGTTCATAATTCTTTTTCAAGAATAGATTATATTTTTACCTGAAGTTTGATAATACATTGCTTGCTGATCCAATATTTTGTGAAAATCTTCAAACAAAAATGAAAGATTATTTTCAAATAAATGATAAAGATGAGATCTCTAGAGAAATATTATGGGATGCTTTTAAAGCATCAATAAGAGGACAAGTAATTTCTTATTCGACTTATCTTAAAAAACAGACTAAAATACAATTTTTAAATTTAGAAAAAGAGATAAAAATATTAGAATTAAAACTTATAGAAAAATGGGAATATTCTATTCAACAAGAATTGTTAAAACTCAAAGGCAAATATAATGAGATTTCATCAAAATTGATAAGGAAAGATTTATTTTCCCAACAAGCATTGTATTATGGTAACTCAAATAAGGCGGGAAGAATATTGGCAAATTATTTTAAAGCGAAAAAAAGGAAATCAAAAATAATTGCCATTAAAGATGAAAATGGTGCCACATTTACACAAATTGAACCTATTTTAAAACAATTCCTAAAATTTTATAAATCTCTTTATTCTTCCGAGACTTATTTAGATAAAGAAAAAAGATGGTTTAGAATTTTTGAAAATATTAGAGGGTCCAAAAGTTCTTGAACATGTAAAACGAAGTTTGGAAGAGCCATTATCACAAAAAGAATTAAAAACAGCTTTGAAATCCCTTAGAGTTGGATCCGCTCCAGGTGGTGATGGATATACGGTGGAGTTCTATAAAACATTTCAAAATTTTCTATTACCCTATTTATTAAATCTTTATCAATACCAACTTAATAAAGGTTATATTAATGGCACTATAGCAGAATCTTTAACTATTGTTTTGCCAAAGCCAAATAAAGATCCCACTTTGGTTTCAAATTACAGACCAATATCTTTAATAAATGTAGATGGAAAATTATTAGCAAAAATACTAGCGTTAAGATTGGCTAAGGCTCTCCCCCATATTATAGGTATGCATCAAACAGGATTCGTTGCTCAAAGACATTCATCTCATAATACCAGATTAGCATTCCATATGTTATATTTAACAAAGAAGATGAATGAGCCTACTTTTGCTATTTCTTTGGATGCAGAAAAGGCTTTTGATAGAGTAGAATGGACCTTTATGTATCAGGTAATGGAATGGTTCGGTATAGGTCCTGGATTCATACAAATGATACAAACATTGTATAGCTCCCCTTCTGCTAGATTATATATTAATAATACGTTTTCTGAAAAATTTAATCTAAAGAGAGGAGTTAGACAAGGTTGTCCCTTGTCTCCTTTACTGTTTGATATTGTTTTAGAACCCTTAATATTAGCTATCCAACAAGTAAAGGAAATACAAGGTATACCTCACTCAGATAGAGAATATAAGGTATCTGCTTATGCAGATGATTTACTATTGTATTTGAGGAATCCAGAATCTACCATTCCATATTTACTTCAGCTGATTGAGGAATTTGGAAAGTTTTCAGGATATAAGATAAATTGGAATAAATCAGAAGTTCTTCCATTAAATGTACATTGTACAAAAGGTTTATTTGATACATTCTCTTTTGTTTGGAAAGAGGAGGCTATTAAATATCTTGTAATTTGGATTACAAAAACAATGGATGAAACAATAAAAATTAATGAAAAATAATTATTACAAAAAGTGACAGAGATGTGTGAACAATGGAATCCTTTGCATTTATCTTGATGGGGAAGAATACAAACTGTTAAAATGATGATCTTACCAGTAGTTTGTTACCAAATGGGGATGATACCAGTTTTCTTTCAAGAATCTTTTTATACAAAATTAAATAGGGTATTGACAAAATTTATATGGCTTGGTAAAAATCCCAGAATTGCTTTAGTGTCGTTGCAAAGGCCAATTGTGGAGGGTGGGGTAAATTTTCCCAATTTTTATAGGTACCATCAAGCCTATATTTTACGTCAAGGTATGTATTGGATCCTCCCAGAGCCCACTGATAATATTCCAGACTGGTTCTGGTTAGAATGGAGACTTATGTTTCCCTTGCGTCTTAGTCATGTAATTAGTATCAAAATGCCAAGGGTATATAAAGAACATAGAATATTTATGGATACCTGGAAAACTTTAAGATATATAAGTAATCTAACTCCTATTCCAATAAGTAAATCAACAACTCAAACGATTTGGTTAAACCCCAAGATCAAAATTGGCGGTTTTAAAATCATCTGGAAACATTGGATGATAGCAGGTATTCGTATTTTGGATGATGTAATTAAAAAATGGTAAGTTGCTGGAGTTTTCACAATTGCAAAATAAATTTGATCTTAATAAGTCACAATATTTTAGATGGTTGCAATTGAAGCAAACCATTCAGGTAGGGTTCCCTGAATGGAAAAATCTTACTAATTATCATAGTTTGGAATTCTTGTGTTTCCAGATTCAATAGGTCATGAAGCCGCACAGTGGTATAAATTAATATCTGGATTTGTAAATAAAAAACCAAAAAATGGTCTTAGAGACATTTGGAGCATTGAGATAAAGCATCAAATTAATGCCACGACTTTGGTCTTGGAGGTTAAAATGTACGGTGTCAGCATCTATGAGACAAACTTGGTTTTTTCTTCTGCATAGAGCTTTTTGGACCCATGTTCGTTTACAAAAGATAGATAGCTCTAAGTCTAATAGATGCTGGCACTGTCATGTTGAAGTCGGGACATTAGACCGTCTTTTATTCTTTTGTCCATTTATTTTATCATTCTGGAAATCAATTTGGCCTCAAATTAATAGGATGTTAGAAAATCCGGTAGCCTTGTCATATGATACTACATTATTTGGAACAACTATGAGAGCAAGAAGCCAAATTTCATCAAGTAATAACAAACTTCTTTTTATTTTAACTGGAATAGCAATACAACAAATAACATACAACTGGAAAACACATGACAGGTTAAATTACAATTTCTGGTGGAATTCTGTATGTCATATATACAAAATGGAACTTGCTATTGCAACACAAAAAGGATATGTGAGTAAATTTCATAAAATCTGGGGACCATTAACAGATTTTTGTAAAGAATGATTAATTTTCCCATGATTAGATTTTTGATTAGAGGGGATTAGGGTAGGAACACATTTCTGATTATTACATAATATATCAATACTTGAATGAATATATCAACATTAGAAGAAATTTGCAATAAAACTGAATTTATGTATTATTGATTGGAGGGGAGGGGATGGGGATAGGGGATTACTATATTAAATAAGAATTATATAAATTTAGATTTCTGACATAATAATATAACTTTATATTAATTTTTCTAAAGAAATGCTAACTGTGATAATAATATATGAGTTTATCAAGTGTGTATATTCAAGTTTTTATTGAGTTTATGTAAAACACTTGTAACATAAGAAAATGAATAAAGATTTATAAAAAAATAAAAAATAAAAAATATGCATATTAGGCTGTTTGTGGCAGCCTGCCATTGAATGTTCTTCTCAAAAGGGAAACAGCCTGTGGGCTTAGTACCTAGTAAAAAGGGTCATCCAGATGGCAAAGGGAGCCAGATCTGAGGTTGTCAGACTCCTTGTGAAAAGAATTAAACGTAAACTTTTTAAAACCAAACCAAGCTAAGCTTATTGCCTGCTTGCTATAGCATATATAGGAGCAATTCTGTGATTGAGTACCACAATTTAAGTACCTAGATGCCACATATTAAGCGTCAATTCGATAACAGAATCAGGGTGCCAGGATTCTATTATAAAATACTAACATAAATCAAAATCAACACAACTACAACTTATGCCATGTCAAAAGAAGGTGTAAGTGCAAACATTAAGGGCTCCTTTTATGAAGGTGAGCTAGGAGCTTAACGCGCGGAATAGCCCTGTGCGCTATCCACTACCGCCTTCTTTTGAGCAGGCGGTAGATATTTGGCTAGCGCACGCTAATCCGGTACGTGCGATAAAACCGCTAGCGCGCCTTCGTAAAAGGAGCCCTAAGTGTCAAACTTATACTGCTCTGTAAGTTACACATGCAAATGTTGATTCTGCCCAAGCCCTTCCCATGTTCTTCTGTTGTGAACATCGGTTCATAGACAACGGCGCGAGAGACAAAGGCGCGCCCGGACAATTGAGCGCAGCGCGGAGGCGCGCTCTGCTCTAAATTACTGTTTTTAGGGCTCCGATGGGGGGGCGTGGGGGGGAACCCCCCACTTTACTTAATAGACATCGCGCCGGCGTTATGGGGGGTTTAGGGGGTTGTAACCCTCCACATTTTACTGTAAACTTAATTTTTTCCTAAAAACAGGGAAAAGTGAAGTTTACAATAAAATGTGGGGGGTTACAACCCCCCAAACCCCCAACAACACCCCCACAACGCGGCATGATGTCTATTAAGTAAAGTGAGGGGTTTCCCCCCACACCTCCCCATCAGAGCCCTAAAAACAGTAATTTAGAGCGGCGCGCGCCTCCACGCTGCGCTCAATTGTCTGGGCGCGCCTTTGTCCAGGCGCGCTTTTAACCTGACACCGTGAACATCCCCTTATATTTATGCATGCATCATTTATAGAATAGCTCTGAGTACTTCCTGCATAAGTACTAATATTCTACAAATTTATGCACACAATCAGTGCTTGTTTCCTATCATCTGCTTGCTCCTTACCCTCCTCCTCCCCTACCACCCTAGAGGCTTTCTTATTCCATGCTTCAGGACTACAAGACCACACACACACATGGTATCATCATCTGCACCATCCAAATCCTACAAGAGGGCTGCTATCCTCCCTAGACCCAGCCAATCACTAGCAATACATTTAGAAACCTTCAGGCTGTTGACCCTGGCACTCTCTACATCACTGCCTCATGCCTCCCTTCAGCTACTATTTATGCAAGTCTGTCAATGAAGCTGTCTTCTCCTATAACATCATTATCTCCTATGCTCTAGAGATGCTCTCACTCCTCTCATTTTATAATCTATAAGGTGTGCCAAACCCTAGCCCTGGATGACCTCCAATATCCACTACTTGTGCTCCTGTGCTCAATCTGCTGAGCATATTTGACTTAAATCTCACACACATGCTGACTTCAAATTCTTGCAGACATCCGTCCAGTCTGCCCTCTCACTTGCCAAACAAGAATAACGAAAACATCGTTAAAAATAAACGACCATAAATACCCAATCTCCAAAACCATAAAAATACTGGGTATCACTCTAGATACTCACCTAACCATGGCTGACCACACAAACCTACTGGTGAAGAAATGCTTTTACACGATGTGGAAGCTAAGGACTATCAAAAAATACTTTGACACAACATCCTTTAGATTACTGGTGCAATCGCTGATCCTATCTACCCTAGATTACTGCAACATCGCCTACCTGGGTATCCCCCCAAAAAAACAGTACAAAAATTAAGCTTAGTGCAAAACACTGCAGTTCACTTGATCTTCGGACTGAAGAAAAAAGACCACATCAGCCCCTATTACAAAAAATTACACTGGCTACCAATGGAGGCGCGAATACTGTTCAAATTTGCATGCATCTGTTACAAACAAGTCTGGGGCCTAGCACCTTCCTACCTGCAAACACACTTCACTCTGCACAACCCCACACGTACAACCAGAAACAAAAACATCTTTGCATACCCAAAGATCACAAATACAAATGCAAATACAAATCCTTCCTAGACAGAACCTTCATGTTCCAAGCAAACAGAAAGCAATCCTGGCTGGGAAACTACATAAATAAAGCCAGACAGACCTACAACACATTCCAAAAATCAATTAAAACCGCTTTATTTGACAAATTCCTTGCCTAATCAGACGACCTCTCTCAGATATTCTTTCCCCGTATAACCCCAATGTATTATGTAATTTCTTTCTCTCATGTATTCCTTCCCTATGCTTCCCTAATTATTATGTAACTTCCTTCTTCTTACATTGTGTAATTCGCTGATTGTCCAGCCTTCTTTCTATGTGAACCGCCTAGAAGTCAGTTTGACTATGGCGGTATAGAAAAATAAAGTTATTATTATTATTATTATATTAAGCCCATTTAACTACCTCTCTTAGCTCCAACTCTTGGTGTCTCCTTGCCACATGAAAATCTCTACTCAAAGTGCCCACACCACCAATTCCCCTTCACTTTCTCCCCGGACTATGACTGAGTTTATCTATGACAAGGTTCAGAAGATTCACGTTGAGTTTTCAACCAGGTCACACACACACCCAAATTCCCCCTTCCATCTGTCTTTTCTGCCAACCTTCCCTAATCCCTGCTACCTTGTCCTCCTTTACTGAAAGCATTGAAGAGGAAACTGCACATCTTCTTTCCTCCTCCAAATCCACTACCTGATCCAATTCCACCCATCTACTCAGCACTCTTTTTTCCACTGTTATTTCTCCTTTCTGTCATATCCTCAACTTATCACTCTCCATTTCTATCTTCAAATATCTCATTTCCTCCCCCCCTCACCTTTTTCACGTGCACCAAATATAGTGTACAGTAACTGCAAACCACTGTAGTATAAGAGTTGACCAGCAACAGCAAGGGTTTAGCAAAATCTTATTATGGTAACTACAACATTTTGGGGAAGGATTTTATAAATGACAACCAAAGTTAGGCACTGGGAAGATCCAGGTTAAACTAGTATTCTACAAAGGGTTCTCAGCACAGCACACCTCTTATAGAATAATGGCCTAGCAAGGATCTCATGCCTAAATTTGGGTGTGGCACTTAAGTCTGCTGAAACTCAGTGTAAATGCTGGCACAGAAATAATAGCAATTAGGCACATAATTAACCCACTCTATAAACTTGTGCCTAGTTTCTGGGAACCCCATGGCCACACCCCCTTTTGTGTTCTACAATATAAAATTTAGATATATTTGGAAACCCAAATGAGTGCAAATTAATACAAATTATTAATAGCTTATTAATAGATTAGTTTGCAAACAGATCTGGGATCTAAGCACACATTTGTGTGCCAAAATTTTGGCAAGCTATATGTAGATTCCAGCAATTTAAAAATAAGGTAATGCACAATAATTGCAAAATACTGTGTCAGGGCTAGTCTTGCCACCAGGCAGACTAGGCATCTACATAAGATGGGAATATTTGAAGGGCGGTAGCATGGAAGTGGAGTTGTATTTCATCTCTTTCCTCCCCCATTTTCTTCCACTACAGATATACCAAAATAGACCAATGCACATAGATCAGTGGTCTCAAACCCCCGGCCCAGGGACCACATGCGGCCCGCCAGGTACTATTTTGAGGCCCTTAGTATGTTTCTCATAATCACAAAAGTAAAATAAAAGAGTTTATTGATCATATGTCTCTTTAGCTATAAATTATAATATTGTTATTAAAACTTAGCCAAAAGGAAAGATTTATAAACTATAAAGAGTTTTTACCTCATGCAAAATTATCATTTCTTAAATAAGACATTCATTATTTTTTTCTGAGGCCTTTCAAGTACCTACAAATCCAAAATGTGGCCCTGCAAAGGGTTTGAGTTTGACACCATTGACATAGATAATAAAGTTTCTAGAGATTGGAAGAAAGGATAATTTTTTTTTGCGGCTTGGCTTTGTTTGTTTGTTTTAACTAGTAGACTCAGGCACTATGAATCAATTCATGTTATTTGAGAGCAAGAATGTTATGATATTACAATAAAGAGATCTAGACCTGGATTCTCAAAACTATGCCATTCAAAAGGTGCCAGTAGGTGCCTGAACAGTACCCAACTTGTGTTTTAATTGGCCATTAATGGTATGGTAATTGACCGCACTGTTATAAACCAATTAAAAATGAATTAAGAAAAAAAAGTAGGCACCGTGCTCATAGTTAATTCAACATTTTAATAGCACAGAGTAAATCCCACATTAAAACTGTTAACACAAAAGAGGGTGTAAAATATATGGGACTATGCTTTAGACAACATGGAAGTCATTGATTTGAGTTAACTGTTAACCCCTGAACCATTCTCCTCAGGATAAGCAAAGCATGGTATGAAGATATGACAATGGACAAACATCTTAGTTGTCAGCTTGCTCTTTCAATGACTCTATACCAGGGGTCCCCAAAGTCCCTCCTTGAGGGCCAAATCTAGTCAGGTTTTCAGGATTTCCCCAATGAATATGCATGAGATCTATGTGCATGCACTGCTTTCAATGCATATTCATTGGGGAAATCCTGAAAACCCGACTGGATTCCGGCCCTCGAGGAGGGACTTTGACACCCCTGCTTTAGACAACATGGAAGTCATTGATTTGAGTTAACTGTTAACCCCTGAACCATTAAGATTCTCCTCAGGATAAGCAAAGCATGGTATGAAGATATGACAATGGACAAACATCTTAGTTGTCAGCTTGCTCTTTCAATGACTCTATACCAGGGGTCCCCAAAGTCCCTCCTTGAGGGCCAAATCTAGTCAGGTTTTCAGGATTTCCCCAATGAATATGCATGAGATCTATGTGCATGCACTGCTTTCAATGCATATTCATTGGGGAAATCCTGAAAACCCAATTGGATTCGGCCTCAAGGAGGGACTTTGGGGACCCCTGCTCTATACTGTATAGACCTGGATAATTCAGTGTGTAAGTGTTTGCCTTATTGCATCCAAGTATAAGGCTTGATTCATTAAGTCTTCTTGCCTAGTCTCTGTTTATGGAGGGAAAAAAGCATAGTAAGCCAGGCTTTAATTGAATAGTAATAATTCAGTACTGACATTCAAACAAAAGTCAGCCAATGGCCAGATTAAGCAGGCATTAACTGAAAAGCAAAGCCTGCAGAATTTTGTCACTAATGAAGGGTTTAACAACATGCAAAAGTAGTGCAGAAGTGCAAATTGCTATTATTAATTAGATGTTTAGGATACACTTAGACATTACATTATGCAACATGTGGAATGATGCTGTGTGAGCTCTGCATAATATATTCAGGGAGTACTGACAGCACTGAAGCACCACTGAATATTTGGACGTTTTTTTTTCTTCCTGTTTAAGTTCATTCCAGGATAAGAACATAAGAACATAAGAATAGCCTTACTGGGTCAGAACAATGGTCCATCAAGCCCAGTAGCCCGTTCTCACGGTGGCCAATCCAGTTCACTAGTACTTGCTCAAAACCCTAGGTGTAGCAATATTCCATGTTACCAATACAGGGCAAGCAGGGGCTTCCCCCGTGTCTTTCTCAATAACAGACTATGATCTTTTCCTTCAGGAACTTGTCCAAACCTTTCTTAAAACCAGCTACACAATCCACTCTTACCACATCCTCTGGCAATGCGTTCCAGAGCTTAACTATTCTCTGAGTGAAAAAAAATTTCCTCCAATTGGTTTTAAAAGTATTTCTATCAAGTGTACCCTAGTCTTTGTAATTTTTGATGGAGCAAAAAATTAATCCACTTGTACCCGCTCTACTCCAGTCAGGATTTTATAGACTTCAATCATATCTTCCCTCAGCCGTCTCTTTTCCAAGCTGAGAGCCCTAACCGTTTTAGTCTTTCCTCATACGAGATTTATAAATACTGTAAATAAAACTAGGCTTTCATTATCAAATTAAAAAATTCTCTACAAGGTCAATCATTTAAACCACACAGGTTATATCACTATTTTGCCACTTTTTACTTCTTTAGCCACCTGCAATCCCTCTATCCCAGGATATTGTGGGAGCTCCAAGAGATTCTGGCAGATCCTCTTAAAGAGTTGTTCAATAAATCTTTAGAGGTGGGAGAGGTTCTGTGAGACTGGAGAAGAGGGGCTGTGGTCCCTGTTCACAAAAGTGGTCGCAGAGATGAAGCGGCAAACTACAGGCTGGTAAGCCTCACTTCGATTATTGGAAAAATAATGGAAACGTTGCTGAAGGAAAGGATAGTGACATTCATAGAAACTAATGGATTACAAGATCCGAGGCAACATGGGTTTACTAAAGGTAAATCGTGCCAAACAAATATGATTGAACTCTTTGACTGGGTGACCAGAAAATTGTGCTAGATGTAATTTACATAGATTTCAGTGAAGCCTTTGACATGATACCTCACAGGAGGCTCTTGAATAAACTACATGGGCTGAACTTAGGGCAAAAAGTAGTGAACTGGATTAGAAACTGGTTGATGGACAAAAGCCAGAGGGTTGTGATTAATGGAATTTGCTTGGAGGAGGGAAAGGTAAGTAATGGGGCTGGGGCCAATTCTGTTCAATATGTTTGTGAGTGACATTGCTGAAGGGTTAGAAGGTAAAAGCCTTTTTGTGGATGATACCAAAATTTGTAACAGAGTGGACATCCCAGAGGGAGTGGAAAATATGAAGAAGGATCTGTTAGAAGAAGGAAGTTGAAGAATGGTCTGCAAGCAAAATTCAATGCAAAGAAGTGCAGAGTAATACATATGGGAGGGGTGGGGGTGTAGAGACCTGAGGGAGCCATATATGTTGGGACGTGAAAGGCTGATAAGCACTGACAGAGAGAGGGACCTTGGGATGATTGTGTCTGAGGATCTGAATGCATTTAAACAGTGTGATAAGGTGGTGGCTGTAGCCAGAAGGATGCTAGGCTGAATAGAAAGAGGAATAACCAGCAGAATAAGGGAGGTATTGATACCCCTATATCGATCATTGGTGAGGCCACACTTGGAGCATTATGTTCCATTTTGGAGGCCGTATCTGACGAAGGATATAAAAATGCTTGAAGTGGTCCAGAAGAAAGCAACAAAAATGGTAAGGGGCTTGAACCAAACGAAATATGAGAAGAGACTAGAAGACCTAAACATGTATACATGTATATAGAGGAGAGGAGGGGCAGGGAAGATATTATACAGCTATTGAAATATATGAAAGTTATTAATAGAGAACCAAATCTTTCCAGAGAAGGGAAAATGGTAACACTACATAGAAACATGATGGCAGATAAAGGCCAAATGGCCCATCTAGTCTATCCATACGCAATAACTTGAGGTTACAGGGAAGAAGACTTAGAAGTAATGTTAGGAAATTCTTTTTCATGGAGAGGGTGGTGGATGCATGGAATGCCCTCCCAAGGGAGGTAGTAGAAAGGAAAACAGTGATGGAATTCAAAAAAGCGTGGAATAAACATAGAGGATCTTTAATTAGAAAACAAATCGTATAAATTAAAGAACTAAGGCCAGTATTGGACAGACTTGTACAGTTTGTGTCCAATATATAATGATTCGTGTAGGATGGGCTGGGGAAGGCATCAATGGAAACTCCACTAACTTGGAACATGAGGATGTTACTGGCCAGACTTTACAGTAGATATCTTGCAAACAATGGGATGGTTGGATAGGCTGGAGTGAGCTTAGATGCAGTGGCGTAGTTAGGGTATGTGGCTCCTGGGGCCCATCAATTTTTGACCCCCTATGTAAAAAATATTTTTTTGTAATAACCATGAAACGGAATAAATGGTCATAAATGTAACCATTATTCCAAACATAACATAACATGTTATGACATTAGAAGTACATATGGAGTAGTTGCAGGTGATGTTTGGAACATTTCTGATTGAGTTAGTTCGGTTTTATGTGTTTTTTGAATAGAAGGGTTTTTATTCTTTTTTAAGGTTTTGTTGTCTGTGGTCGAGGTCAATAGGTTGTAGAGTTGGGGGTTGAGTGTTGCAGCTCGAGTGGCTAGGAGGTTGTTGTACAGTTTTTTCTTTTGACGTTTTTGGTTGGAGAGTGTGTGAATGATGTGTGAGTTCTTATATGTCTGGTTGAAGTGGATTGAACTAGTCGATTGTTCCATTAGGCTGGGCTGTCTCCGTTTATTGCTTTAAATAGTAGGCAGGAAAATTTGAAGTGTATTCTCGCTTGTATTGGGAGCCAATGTAAGTCGTGGTATGCCTCTGTGATGTGGTCGAATTTCTTCAGTGAGTAGACCAGTCTTAGGGCTGTGTTTTGCATTGTTTGTAGTTGTTTTATCATGGTTGTGGAATCTTGACTGTTTTTCCTCCATTTTCTTTCTAGTTGTCTGCATTGTCTTTTTAGTAGGAGTAGTTCATTGCTGTGGGAGTTGGTAAGTATGAGAGAGAAAGATGAATGTAGGCAAACTTGTTGGAGACAAAAGACTTTTTACAAGGTACATAAGAAAGAGAGGAGGAATAGGAGTAAGATTGGAAAGGTGGCAATTTGAAACAGTGGGGTAAGAGTTTAAAGAGTTAGGATTGGGACCGATAGCCCAAGCAGAGGAGAACAAACAAGAGAGAGAGAGTATGGAGAACAGAGCGGAGATGGCTGAATGAAAAGACCAGTAAAAGCCATCACATTGTTTCAGATCAACTGTGAAAAATATGATCTACTCTTTGGTATTTGCCAGCTACTTGTGATGCAGACTGCCCAAGGAACTTGGCTTGACATAGCGTTGGCTTATCTTAAGAACATGTGAGGAAAGTGGATACTGGGAGGGGTGAAAGAAAGATGATGATAGGTAAAAAAAGGAGAAATTTAAAAGTTTGGGAACCTCTATTCTAGGGGATCCTATACTGTTAGTATATCCATTTTTAATGGCCTGGCTTCTGAACACCAAAGTAAACTTATTTAGCTGAAGAAATTAGTTACCCCCCCCATTTCACACACATTAATTCTCTTCCATTTTTGTTCCCATTATAAAAAAACACTGATAAGTTCCCAGAAAAAAAATACATTAAAATAAGAAGTGAAAATATAGGCCCCTACAGATGAGAACATAACATAAGTCAGACCAATGGTCCATCATGCCCAGTAGCCCATTCTCACGGGCTACTGGGCCAATCCAGGTCACTAGTACCTGGTCAAAACCCAGCAACATTCCACGCTACCGATCCAGGGCAAGCAGATGCTTCCCCCATGTCTTAATAACAGACTATGGACTTTTCCTCCAGAAATTTGTCCAAACCTTTCTTAAAACCAGCTACGCTATCTGCTTTTACCATAACTTCTGGCCATTTCATTTTTAAGCTTAGATCTTTCCTTCCAAACAGAGACCTTGCTAGATGTCAAATACAGAACAAGGTAACTTCACACGGACTTAGCTGTGCAGGAAATGTGAATCTCCTCATACACCCACCTATAGTGCAAAAATGTGCAAAAGTCTGTTTTTTTCTTTCGATCACTAACGCCACACAAGCAGCGCTGTTACAAACATATTCTGAAGGTCAATGCTAAGGTTAACAAAGTTTCCTTCCTTGGACCACAAGGAGATACTGACAAACCACTGGAAGAGATCCCAAAACAACTACCCAGGCACAACACAATGTGTGAACCAGTTGAGTGGAGTGGACTAACTGGGGGATGGAAATGGACCTGGAGTTTGCTCAGCAGAATTTCCCAGACCACCTCTTCCTCTCAACACATTGACATGCTGCCACAACCACCACCACTAGGAACACCTCACTGGGTAGGCCAGCAATGCTTATAAACTTTATAAAACATATTATTATATCTTCTTATAAAGCACATATTTTAACTGAACTCTCTGACATCCTCAGCCTTGCCATTCACAAAAACAGAAGGAAGAAAAGTTCCCATTTCCTGCTGTCTCATGTTCCCGGCCTATACAATATTTTTCTTCTGCAGACCCTTCAAAAGTCTGACCAAATCCTCGTTTCACTTGCATTATAAAGTACTGAGGATGCCATCTCTCCCCATTCCCAGGTCCTAAAGTCTAAGACAGTAGCGCAAACTAGTGCTGCCCGATTCAGGAAAAAAAATTTCGATTCAATTCAAACATCCTGGTGGGTTTATTTTATAGCTTTTTCACCCCCTTTGGCTTCTCCTAACCACACTGGCGCTGTGGTGTAAACAAAATAAAGAAACAAAAAGGA
The DNA here is from genome assembly GCF_902459505.1 of Geotrypetes seraphini. NCBI lineage: Eukaryota > Metazoa > Chordata > Amphibia > Gymnophiona > Dermophiidae > Geotrypetes > Geotrypetes seraphini. Next base: position 135,157,581 of record NC_047085.1, read on the forward strand.
CTTTTCTTCTCTCTGTTAAATCCTAGCTCACGTTTGCGGTCTAACTTCGTGGCAAAATAACGTTATTCGCCGATGACGCCAAACTGTGTAACATAACAAGCAAGAGCACAACGGACAATATGAAACACGACCTACTCCTATTGGAGCAATGGTCTAGGACCTGGCAACTGAGCTTCAATGCCATGAAATGCAAAGTCATGCACCTTGGCAGTCAAAATCCATGCGAGACTTACACCCTAAATGGTGAGATCCTAGCAAGGACTGTTGCAGAACGGGACTTGGGGGTAATCATCAGTGAAGACATGAAGGCTGCCAATCAAGTGGAGCGGGCTTCATCTAAGGCTAGGCAGATCATGGGATGTATACGTAGGAGTTTCGTCAGCCGCAAGCCTGAAGTCATTATGCCATTGTATAGATCCATGGTGAGGCCTCATCTGGAATACTGTGTACAATTCTGGAGGCCTCATTACCGCAAGGATGCACTGAGGCTTGAGTCGGTCCAGCGAATGGCCACCCGGATGGTCTCGGGACTCAAGGATCTCCCGTACGAGGAACGGCTGGATAAATTACGGCTATACTCACTCGAGGAACGCAGAGAGAGGGGAGACATGATCGAGACGTTCAAATACCTCACGGGCCGTATCGAGGTGGAAGAAGATATCTTCTTTTTCAAAGGTCCGATGGCGACAAGAGGACATACATGGAAAATCAGGGGCGGGAAATTGCACGTTGACACCAGGAAATACTTTTTCACCGAAAGAGTGGTTGATCGCTGGAATAGACTTCCACTTCAGGTGATCGAGGCGAGCAGCGTGCCTGATTTTAAGAAGAAATGGGATCGTCACGTGGGATCTCTGCACAGAGATAAATAGGGGAGGGTCAGTGGGGTGGGCAGACTGGATGGGCCGCGGCCCTTATCTGCCGTCTTTTTCTATGTTTCTATGTTTCTAACACTAGCTCTGGCAGGATACACTTTTCAAATCTGACTTATTGTAATCACAAAACAGAAAATAAAATTATTTTTTCTACTTTTTGTTGTCTGGTCAATATTCAAATCTTGTTGGTCCCAAGCTCTGGTTATTTTGCTTGCCAAGGTCTCCTTCTTTCTCTGTGTTAACCATCTATCTGCCATCTCTGTCCTACACTTCTATTTTCCTTCCCTCCCCTGGAGGTCTGGCATCTTTCCTTTTTTTTCATCTCCATCCACAGATTCACCTTTTCTCAACTACCCTTTCATCCAGCATTTTTCCCTCCTTCCCCACCATCCCAGGGTCCACCATCTCTCCCTTTCTCTTCCCAACTATCCTCCTATCCAGTATCTCTATCCTTCCTCCATACCATCCCTTGTGTCCAACTTCTCTCCCTTTCTGTTCCTTCCCTCCCTAAATCACATTATCCACCATCTTTCTCCCACTCCTCTGTTTTTAGACCCATTATTTCTTCCCCCCAAAGTCCGGCATATGCACATATCTTTGAAACCCACCTTCCCTCCCTCCCTCCATGTATTTCTACACTAGGACCCCCTCCCCTGGAGGTCTGTCTCCCCTGAAGGCCAGTCTCCCCGATGGACTGCACTTTCCCCCAATGGTCTGTCCCCCCTGAAGGCCTGCACCTGCCTGAAGGCCTACACCCTATCCCTGAAGGCCTGCACCCCCCAAAGGATTGTACCTCCCCCCAAAGGTCTGTCCCCCCGAAGGCCTGCACCCCCCTGAAGGCCTACACCCCAACCCTGAAGACCTGCACCCCCACCTGAAGGCCTGTCCCCCCCGAAGGACTGCACCTCCCCCCGAATGTCTGTCCCCCTGAAGGCCTGCACCCACCCTGAAGGCCTACACCCCACCCCTGAAGGCCTGCACCCACTCTGTATGCCTGTACCTCCCCCCCAAAGGTCCCCCACCTGAAGGCCAGTACCCCCCCCAACGGCCTACACCCCATCCCTGAAGGCTTACACCCCATCCCTGAAGGCCTATACCCCCACCTGAAGGCCTGTTCCCCCCTGAACCCCTGAAGGCCTGCACCCCCCTAAAAGCCTGCACCCAAAGGACTGTACCTCCCCCCCCAAAGGAATACCCCCCAGGAAGGCCTGTGTGTTCCCCTCTGGCCTTCCGCACCTCCCTTTACCCGATTCCTGCAGAAAGCAGCCTGTAGAAAGGATCGCGGGTATTTTAGCGATCCTTGCAGATTGCCACAGGCCTCCAGAGTTGTCGTCCCTCTGCCGTGATCCTGCCTCTGACGTCAGAGGAGTGGCGGGACCGCGGCAGAGGGATGACAACTCCGGAGGCCTATGGCAACCTGCAAGGATCGCTAAAGTACTCTTTCTGCAGGTTGCTTTCTGCAGGAATTGGGTAAAGGGAGGCGCGAAAGCCTTGGGGTCGAGCCATGAGAAGGGAAGTTCCCAGGCCATGACTTCAAGGCCAGGAGCACCCCCCTCATGGCTTGCAACCGGGGCGGACCTTCCCTCCCCAACCCCCCCCTTGGTATGCCACTGCTTAAATGGCAGCTTCAGAAGTTGGAACCCAGGACAATACCTGGTGGACTTTAGTCTATGGCCCAGAAATATCTAAGAAGAGACAAGTTAATTTAATCATGTATTTTTAATGAGAGTTACTAATGGGTAGACTGGATAGACTGTTCAGGTCTTTATCTGCTGCCATTTACTATGTTACTATGATATCAACCAGGACACAATGGTGTGCTATTAAATATTGGGAAATATGTCACCCCAAAATTGACATAGACAAAAAACATATGCTAGGAATTATTAAAAAAGAGATAGTTAAGTAGATTAAGAGTGTAGATAAAAAGTGTTATCGCTCCATGGTGCGGCCTCACCTGGAATATTGCATTCAATTCTGGTCTTCTTATCTCAGGAAAGATATAGTGGCACTAGAAAAGGTTCAAAGAAGAGTGACCAAGATGATAAAGGGGATGGAACTCCTCTCGTATGAGGAAAGACTAAAAAGTTTGGGACTTCAGCTTGGAAAAGAAACAGCTGAGGGTAGATATGATTGAAGTTTACAGAATTCTGAATGGAGTAGAATCGGTACAAGTGGATTGATTTTTTACCCCTTTAAATATTACAAAGACTAGGGGACACTCAATGAAGTTACAGGTAAATACTTTTAAACCAATATGAGGAAATATTTTTTTTTCATTCTGAGAATAGTTAAGCTCTGGAATGCGTTGCCAGAGGTTGTGATAAAAGCAGATAGTGTAGCTGATTTTAAGAAAGGTTTGGACAATTTCCTGAAGAAAAAGTTCATATTCTGTTATTGAGAAAGACATAGGGGTTAAATAGTGACTTATTGTAACCTAAAAAGCATCCGTCCATCCGTCCAACATTTAAGGTACTTTGGGGTCCGGGTGGGCTTGGGGGGGGGGATTCTGGAAGGAGGTATTGGGCAACCCTCCTGCAAGCGATCTTCGTTGGGGGGGATTAGAGAATTGTGTTGTTAGGTGAAGGACTGGCCTCTCCCACGTCTAAAGTGTCTTGTTTTGGGACTTGGATTAATTTATGGTCCAGAAGTAGTATAAAGATAGATGTAGTGGTGGTCTGGCGATTAAATACCTGGACGCACAGGTAGGCATTCTCAGAAACAAAAATACCCAAAACATTTTGGGCTTATTTATTGAGAATGGACATTTTCCTGCTGCTGACTTTGGGCGACTAGCGCCTTAGGCCAAAAATGGACTTAGACTTTTTTTTATATTATGCCCCTCTATGCATCCAAGCATCCTTCTAGCTTTCACTGTTGCCTTTTCAGCTTGTTTGGTCACCTGTGTTATCAGTGAAGGATGACTGACAGGGAAGCGTAGCACAAGAACATAGGATCTCTAGGGAAGAGAAAGGGATTGTAAATGGCATGAATGAGTAGATTGAGTAGATTTTTCTCTGCTTCCGTTTCCATTCACTGTCTTATTTTGTATCTATATCTATCTATCCCCCCTTTTTACAAAACCGTGAAAGCGATATTTAGTGCAGACTGGCACGCTGAATGCTCTGCGCTGCTCCTGACACACTGATAGGAAGTCTATGAATGCCGGGAGCAGCACAGCCTGTGCTAAAAACCGCTTTTGCAGTTTTGTAAAAGGGGGAGGGGGTATATGAACGATTTGTGTTATATTCAAGGTAATAGAAATAAAACAACAAAAAAAAGAAAATAAGATAAAATAATACCTTTTTTATTGGACTAACAATACATTTTTAGATTAGCTTTGAAAGGTATTACCTTCGAAAGCTATTCAAAAATGTATTTTATCCAATACTTAAGGTATCATCTTATTTTCTTTGTTTTGTTTTATTTCTATTTATTACCTTTAAAAAGTGGATTAGCACAGCTACCACACCACTTGATATATTCACGAAACTGGATGCTAATGATATATTTTTGATCACAATTGATGATTCAAAGGAAAATATACTACAGTGGGTTTCTAATGTGCTAACACATAATTAGAGATGTTTAGTCATTGATTAAGTTTGAATGTGAAAAATCTAAGCTGATGGTACTCTTTAGTTAAATAGGATTTAATTTTTTGGGTACATTTAAGAATGATGAATATGAATTACAATTTGTCTCAAAGCTACGAAATTTAAGTATTCAGTGGATTCACAGATGTCACTGAGATCTCAAAAGAAAGTGGTAGTTCAAAAGAGCTTATAGAAACTAAATATGATACATAGATTAAAACCCTATTTATGTTATGATAATTTTTGCTTAGTTTTTCAGATATTAACAATTACATATCTTCACAACCGTAATGACATTAATTTTTGGAATTCTAATTTGTATTTTGTGTGCATTCCATTTTCAACACAAAAAGCCCAAGTTACTACTGAGGTACGACATTTTGATCATATCATGCATATGGGGTAAGTTCTATATATGGTACTGAAAAAAAAAAAAAAAAGAAAAGACATGTTTTTGCTATTCTATAAACTGCTCTTAAACTTAGTCATGGTTTATAGGATATGGGGTTCATAATCAAAACACAAAAACATCTAAAAAACCGCCTAAGTCGGAGTTTGAACGTCTTACCCGGCAAAACGTTCAAGCAACCATAATCAAAGGTCGGCCAGCTGCACATCCTACATCCCAAAACGTCCAACGTAAGTCGTACAAAATGGGGGCGTTCCGGGGGCATTCTGAGAGCGGGTTTAGGCCCCAAACGTACAAATATGATGACCAAAGGTTAATCAGTTTGCTCTGTGCGTTCAAAGTAGCGTTTTGATTTAGACCTGCTTTCACAACGTCTAAGCTGTTCCTGAGTGTGTGCCGGCCTGTGTACAGGTAAGGGAAGGGTGTGTAATATTGTATGTGTGTACCCCTTCACTCTGACCATCTCTATCTCAACCTCCCCACTTATGTTCTCACTGTTGTGTGTCTCCCCACGTTTCATTCACCTATGCAAACACCCCTCTCTCATCCCACCCACCTCCTATCACTATCACCAGCTCTTTCTATTACATCTATTACAGCGTACTCATGCACTGTGGTCTCTATCATGTGACATGAGTGAGTGTTGTCTTTCACCACCTGCCTCAATCCCTGAGGGGAGTGGGGGTGTCGGTGACTGCTTGGCTGGGGCCTGTTTAGACTGTAATGAGCTCTGCTTTCTTTGCCAGGTGCTTTCTTTGTGGGCCATGGAAGGGGTCAATGTGGTCGTTGCTGTTGAACTCTTTCTGCAGGAGGAGCTGGAGAATGACAGGCCCCATCATTGAGTTCACCGTAGGAGGCTGTTTAGGCCTCGCTCCAGCTTCCTTGAGCTCACCGACCAGCAGTGTGTGGAGCGATACCGATTTGACAAGGCCACCATCCAGGATCTCTACCTCCAATTGCAGCCCCTGCTACAGGCCCGCACTCGCCATAATTACCCAATGCCAGTGCATTTAAAAGTAACAACAGCCCTCGCTTTCCTGGCAACTGGGAGCTTCCAGTCTGTATTGGCATCCAGCACTGGGCTCACTCAACCTGCCATTTCACCCAGCCTCACCCAATTTCTTAATGCCTTCCTGAGACACACCCGTGACTACATCTCCCTCCCCACCACTCCCCAGGCCCTACAGGACAGTATGAGGCAGTTCTACAATGTGGCACAATTCCCCTCCGTCATCGGAGTGGAAGACTGCACTCATATTGCCCTCAGACCCCCTCGGGCAGATGAGGCCAGTTACCGGAATAGGAAAGCGTTCCACTCCATGTAAATGCAGGTGGTGTGCAATGCCCAGGGAGAGATCCTGGATGTGTGTGCCAGATACCCTGGCTCCACACACGATGCCTACATAGTGCAGCGTTGTGGCCTCCACAGGAGAGCAACCCAGGGGCACTTCAGTGGCGCTTGGCTTCTTGGTAAGCACCTCAGGGACACAGCTACCCTGTTCCCCCTCCCCCCCATCCCAACACTCTCTTCCTGCACCTGAAAATCACTGCCACTCATCATTGTTCTCTCTCTTTCTCTGTTTCTCTGTCTCATAGGTGACAGGGGGTTTCCTTAGCAAGTCTGGCTGATGACTCCGATTGTACACCCTCACACTGCAACTGAGGAGGAATATAACCGGCGTAACAGAGCCACCAGGAGCATCATCGAAAGAACATTTGGGCAGTTAAAAACTGCTTTCGATGCCTGGATCGCTCGGGGGGGGGGGGGGGGGGGGCAGCTGCTGTACAGGCCTGAGAAGGTGGCTCAGATCTTCATGGCATGCTGCATGTTGCATAACCTTTCAGTACGCAAACACCAGCCACTGCCAGATCCCCCACAGCAACAACTGCAGCAGTCACCTGATGGCGATGATGACGAGTCTTCCCCACCCCCACAGCACAGAGCTAAACACAGTGATATCCAGGAAGGGTTCTACGCCAGGCACTGTCTAATACAGACCCACTTCCTGTGAAATGGACGCTATACCCTAGCCACCTGACACTATATCAGTCCAGTGCCATTTAACTGGACTGCATAACCAGCCCAGGCTAATGTCAGCTTCAGTGCCATATAACTGAGGCTTTAAAATCCCACCAACCCTTCAATCAGCCCAGTGCCATTTAACTGGACTGCATAACCAACCCAGGCTAATGTCAGCTTCAGTGTAGATAAGCTGAAGCTTGTAAACAGCACGGACAATAGGTTCTTTTAAAGAAAGACCTTTATTTTCCCACATTGTGTGCAAACCACACCCTTACATACACACATCCTCACCAACCCCACCCCACCCACATACACGACCAACACCAGCCCCTTACCTACCTCCCCGTCCCCTTCCCTCGGCCACGTGGTCTCCCACGGCCTCTGACAGCCCTCCCAGCTCCACCTCTAGGTACAAATGAAGCTTCTGGACCAACTGGGGCCACATCAGTGTCTGAGCTGCCACTATCACTGCTGGAGTAAGTGTTCTGCTGTCCTAAAGCTAGCCATGTAACCTGAGTGGAGGAAGGCAGGCGTGGAACAGGCCCCAACAGCTAGGGGGTGCTTTCTTTTCTCTGTGGCTTTGCGTCCTGTCACCACTGAGCCAGTGGTGGAGGGTGGTGCAGGCACCTGATCAGCGTGCTGGCTTGTGGAGGGAGGATGGTTTGTAGCTCTCAGCTTACTCTGGAGGCCTTCCAGCTTTCCAACGATGGCAGTGTTGGCATGCAAAAGCTGCCTCAGCAGTTCATTCGTCTCCCGTTGGGCCTCCACTGACTGCTATTTTACCACCAGTGACTGCTGTCTTGCCTCCACACCCTCTCTCAGCAGCTGGAGCTTCTGCTGCCGATATCTCTCCAGGGTCATATTGTGGCCCAGTAGCTTCTCAGCAGGTGGTGACGCTAGCGACTGGGTGCCCTCCCTTGGCCAGGCTGTGCGGCCTCACTGCCCTCCTCGGTATCGGCAGCCACATTGGCAAACTGCTCAGGCAGTGGGAGAATTGGCAGCTCCTCATCCTCATTGGCAGGCTCCTGCGGTCGGGTGTCCTGGGACTCGTCTGGCCCCTGCTGGCTGAGTGTTGCAGCTGTGTCATCCTGCTGTCCCAGCACAGTCAGTGTGTCGATGCCACTGCATCCAGCCTCATCCTTGTCAGAGCTGGCATCTACATAGGGGAAAAGCACATATGGATGTCACAGCAAAGCACAGGTGACATGCATCCCAAAGGTGTGTGACCACATACCCAGCTACCATAGGGCGGTGTGTTGGTGACATTTTGAAGGAGATGAAAGCAGTGTATGTGCAGACACCTTACGTGAACACACTTGCTGATCATAGCAATGGTTCCAAATTGTCTGTACAAGGGTGTAGGAATCTAATTCCATGCTCTTCCCATCAGCACATGGAGCAGTATCAAACAGGTGTTATGGAAAGGTTTGAAGAGCAGGTGTACCCACTGCCCCATTAGAGGAGTAGAAGAAGGAGAATGAAAGAGAGGTCTCTCAGAATAGGGAACATAACTGTGAGAGTGGGTATTAAGACACGTACATACCAGAAGGTAGTACAGGTGCGTCAGCTGATGTGTCCTGTGTGCCCACACCATAGGTGGAGGTTGCTGACACAAAGGTGAGCACCAGCTGGTCCATGGGGGCTGAGGTCTACCATGTCAGCATCTGGAGGCCGGTTGCCCACCTTAGCTCGGACGTCCCTTTTGATGGCTCTCCATCTCTTCTTGCAGTCCTCCACATCTCGCTTATGGTGGTGGACTGCATTCAGGCGCTGAGCTATTGCCGTCCAGAACTTGCTCTTTGAGTATACCCCGAGTCTCTCACCTTGGGGTGAGAAGAGCTGCTGGTGGTGTGTGTGCACCTCCTGCACCAACATTTCGGTCTCAGCCTGGGTGAAGTTAGGCTTCCGGGACAGAGCTTTAGCCGATTTGGGACCCATGGTGTCAAAGTACCCACACTTTGATAATATGAGTTTAGACGTATTTATTGGCAATTAAGCACGTCACTTTTCTATGTTTCTATGAATGAGCTTCCAGCACAGGTTATCGTGGCCAGTAGCGTGTCAGATTTTAAGAACAGATGGGATGCTCATGTCGGATCTCTAAGAGGGAATGGGACATCAGAGTGTGATCTCACAGGGTAGTTAGGAGGGTGGATGGGTCATTAGAGTGGGCAGACTTAATGGGCCTTGGCCCTTTTCTGCCGTCACTTTTCTATGTTTCTATGTTTCTAATAAGCCGTCAGTTGGACGACTTCACGTAATACGTCCATCGGTTATGGACAAATATGAAACACTTCTAGGCCACGGTTATTGGTACGTTTAAATCCAGGGAGCCGGGATACGTCTACATCAGCACGAACGTCCGTCTCCTATCTATTCGGAGACACCGTCCTATCTACTGATGCAATCCTAACCCGTTTGCTGGATGTTACACATTACATGGTCTGCCTTTTCAAGCGTGTGGCTGTATTCAGGTAAGCAAGTATTCCTGCTTCATCAATTATGTTTTACATGCTTATAGAGATGTCAGGGCCTCACGTTGCTGGTTACCCTCTGGAAAGCCTGTTTGAAACAGCGTTTAGACGAGCGGGAGAGAGGGGGGATAGCAATCTGCATAGGGGCCATAACAGGGTAAGGGCAAAGACTGGGTGAGCTTCCTGGAACACACCTCCTCCCTCTCCCTGTCCTCCATCCCTGCCTAGGGGGGGAGGCTCCTTACCCCACAATGCCACCTCCTTCCCCCAATGATTGCTTCACCTTACTCCCCCTCCCCTCCCCTCCCCTGGGATTCGTTCCTTACACACCCTTGATCCTGTCCACAGGTGTATGTGTGGCCTTGTTGGTGGTTCAGCTGTTACAGTTTTTTGGTGTCATTGGGAGGTGGGGGGAGCAATACCCTCTAAGTTGATACTAGTCTGCTTCCTAGTGCCTCACCTCGCACATGTGTAGCTCTTATGGGATCTAACTGATTGCATATGAACGGCAGCATTGCACAGCAGTCACCAGCTCCCTTTGACATGAGTCCTCAATCATAATATGTCCCTTCAGTCAAGGGTTAGCACAGGCCTCTAGAAAGAGGGGGAGCTATTCAGACAGTCAGGTGTTACATCCATTGCAAATCATGGAAATCCCAAGTCTACATCTCTCCCCTTTTTCTTGAACTGTGACTAACACAACCTCTGTCTCAGGTCCTGCATGTGACATGGTCTTGGTCTCATCCAGATCTTACTTACAACATGGCCACACTCCCACTTTCAGTTGGCTGCCTGCCTGCCCTTTTGTTAGGTGCAGGTCAGTGACATGATATCAAGGGATCACACATGACACCCAGTTTAGAGGTAGATATCTGGTATTTATTTTTGGTCAAGTTTCAAGTTTCAAGTTTTATTTATATTTGATTAATCGCTTAATTAAAATTATTTCTAAGCGAATTACAATGTATGAGTAAACATGATATTAAAATAGTAAATAACATAAAATAATATAAAATTAACAATTTATACAGTAAATAAAAACAATATGATACTAAATAGGAAATAACATATGAAATATTATAAAATTATAAAATAATAAAATTGAGAAATTTACTTAACAAATATATAATAGACTAATAAGTTTATAAGTAATGTAAAAGATATTTACATGTAAGAGGAGCTCATATGTAATTCAGAAGTTAAACATTAAACATTAAAGGCATCCTTGAATAAAAAACATTTTAAATTCTTTTTAAAGTCGCTTAAATTATTTACTTCTCTTAACTGTAAGGGCAAAGAATTCCAAAGTTGCGGCGCTGATACAGAGAACATATCTTGACGGCGGGTTCCAATAATTTTTAAAGAGGGAATCGTTAGAAGTTTATGGTTATTTGAACGTAGTGAACGTGAGGTATTATATGGAATAAGTAGTTTATTTATAAATTGGGGTTCATTAGTGCTGAGGGTTTTGAATGTTAATAATAGAATTTTGTAAGTAATCCGATGATTTATGGGGAGCCAGTGTGATTTAATCAGAAAGGGAGTGACATGATCATATTTTTTTCCTTTGTAAATAAGCTTAACGGCAGTGTTTTGTATAATTTGTAGACGTTTCTTTTCTTTATGTGTAATATTTAACAGTAGAGAATTGCAGTAATCATAGAAACATAGAAACATAGAAAGATGACGGCAGAAAAGGGCCAAGGCCCATCAAGTCTGCCCATTCTATAGACCCTCCCCTTAAGATTAGCCAATGTTTTGCCCTGACCCACGTAGTGATCCCACATGGGCGTCCCATTTATTCTTAAAATCTGGCACGCTGCTGGCCTCGATTACCTGTACTGGAAGCTTGTTCCATTGATCAATCACTCGCTCCGTGAAGAAATACTTCCTGGTGTCGCCGTGAAATTTCCCGCCCTTGAGTTTGAGCGGGTGCCCCCTTGTGGTTTAGGGGCCTCTGAGAAGGAGTTTAGAGTTTAGAGTTTGGTCTGTTTTTGTAGTCAGAATTCAAATAGAAATGCATACACCTTTGCTGAGGTAGACATGAATGGTAGAACACCTGCTCACAACAGACTGTCATAGATCAATCGCCATACAAATATGTTCGCATTATGAGAAAATACAATATCATACTAATGCTAACAACATGGCACACGCCTGTCCAATTGCCCCAACATGCCTAACACTGCTCCAACCTGTGCAAAGTAAGCGAGCAGTTCTGAGCCTCACATACCTTTTCATTTGTAAGGGTCAGCAAATATCTGTGAGGGCTGTCCTGCTGCAGCAGCCTCTGTCTCCAGAGGTTGCGGCTTCTAATCTCAATGGTGCTCCCTGTATCCCTGGCCTGGTTATATCATCATCCATTGGCTCATAGGTTATAGAAGCTATTTGTGACCTCAGGAATGCAGCCTAGCATTCCCACCTTTGCAGTGTCAATCTTTATGGCCTCCTCACCACATCCCATCTGATGGTAGGGTAGCATGCCCTTCCTCACTGCACGATCTCTCACTCCCACAATCACTCCCACTGTCTCTCTTGTCTGTCACCGTTGCACTCTCTCTCACTTGCTCTCACACACACACACTCACAGAAATACTCTCCAATCTCTCGATCCCACTCAGTAATCAATATAAACTATCCTATCCTCCACCAAACTCCAACCACTCTCCTAACTCCTCACTCAATGCCTACTACACCCACAAGGATCGCACTTCCACGTGGTGGTTTATATATGGGCATGCAGGACGTTATTGGGGACAGTGTGACATCAGTGGGATATGTGCCAGGACAACTAATAGATAAGGAGCGCTATACGACTAGCAAGTCGTCCAGCGGATCGCGGCGAAAATAGATATACATCTTGTTTGGACGGTGGTCATTTTGGTAGGTAAAGTTGGACGCTTCGGTATAGCGCATGTGGACGTGTCTATGTTGGACGTCTTTCGTTTCGATAATCGATTGACTTGGACATCTTTCCATTATCGACACATTTCCTTGGACTTCTTACGCTGCCGACGCATAGAGCTTTTATACGACCTATTGATTATGCCCCTCCACGCATATTGACTGGCCCTGTGACTAAAATTTAGCCATGACTATGCCAACTAAAACCAGGGTAAATATGAGGGGCCACTGAAAAGTTCTCATCCCATCCAACAAAGCTAGGGCAGTCTCCATCGAGGCTACACACTTACCCTCTCTTTATCTAAGGTGCGCTAACCGATTAGTGCGCACTAATCGATTTAGCATGCGCTAAACGCTAACGCGTCCATAGAATCGGTTAGCGCACCTTAGTAAAAGAGGAGGTTAGTCCAGTGGTTTCCACTTTTTTTGTTCCATCGGAAAAATATGGAATAAAAAAAGTGGAAAATCGCAGGAATAAGGGGTCCTTTTGCTAAGGTATGCTAACCGATTTAGCATATGCTAAAGATTAGAATGTGCTAAATGCTAAGGCGCCCATTATATTTTATGGGTGCCTTCGCATTTGGCATGTGCTAAATCAATTAGCGTGAACTAAATCGATTAGAATGCCTTTGTAAAAGGACCCCTAAGTGTATAGCCATCGATGGAGACTGCCTCAACTTTGTTGGTTGGGCTGAGAACTTTTTAGTGGCCCCTTATAATCATGCCAAAATTCTACTTGGATCAGGCATATTCTGTAACAGTGCGCATAATTTTTAGGATAGTCCCAAAACTGCTCATGCCCCTCCTATGGCCACACCCCATTTGAGATCTGTACCTTAGAATTTGTGTACCCCTTAGACTGTGAGCCCACTAGGGTCAAAAACAAAAGTATCTGCATATAGTATATATAAACTGCTTTGATTGTACCTGCAAAAAGTAAGTATATCCTTTAAAAACGGTTAATGTTCCTGGGGTTAAAATGGTTTGGATAAATTGCTGGGGGAAAGGTCACTGCTTATCTCTGGTGGTTGATAACTTGAAATCTTGTTACCTGGATTGGCCACTATTGGAAACAGGATAGTGGGTTTGATGGACCTTTTTTTTCTGATACAGTAGAGCAACTCATACTTTATGTTTTTATTATTTCTCAATGATGAAGTAAAGATTAAAATGTAATTAGGGATAGGGGCTTGTATGTATACCACCTTTTTGGTGCTACACAACCACACCACATTCAAAGCAGTTTACATATAGGTACATAAGCATTTTCCCTATCTGTCCTGGTGGTCACACAATATAATGTACCTGGTGCAGTAGAGGATTAACCCCTTTATTTACTAAGGCATGCTAAATCAGCTAGCGTGCCTTAGTAAAAGACCCTCTAAGTGACTTGCCCAGGGTCACAAGGAGCAGTGTGGGATTTGAACCTACAACCTCAGGGTGCTGAGGTTGTAGCTCTAACCACTGCTCTTAAATTGAACTGACTCCTGGTAACTACAGCAAGGAACCCCCTTATGTGTGGAGGGGGGGGCATGATACATGAATTGTTTGCTATTGCCCTCTTCTGAGGAGTAGAAGGCAAGGTATTGGGGACTTGTACACCACTTTTAGTAGTTTTATACCCACAGCATTTTCCTTATCTGTCTCGGTGGGCTCACAATCTATCTAATGTACCGAGGGCATTGGAGGATTAAGTGACTTGTCCAAGGTCACAAGGATCAGGGTGGGATTTGAACCCACAATCTCAGGGTGCTGAGGCTGTAGCTCTTACCACTATGCCACACTCTCCTCTAGGGTTAAGTGACTTACCAAACCCCACAAAGCATTGCTCTGGGATTCGAACCTTGGCCTTCTGGTGCCTAGGTCATGGTCTAATTAGATTTCTCTAATTAGACTGCTCTAATTACCAATTTCAATGAACCATTTATAAGCAACTAAATTATGCTAAGAATATTTTCTATTTGCCTTGAATAATTTTGAACAGTGATGAAATATTTATGATTATTTATGTTTAGCTGCACAATTAGCATTCAGTGTGCCATATACATGAAAACAGAGAGTGATTCTATAATTTGGCACCAAGATGTGGGCACCACAATGGGGTGTGCATAGTGCCCATTCTACAAGTTTCAGATTGTATCTAAGCCATTATTGAATATAATACTAGCGCAAAGCTGTGCTGACACTTTGAAATAGAGATGCACCTTCTGTACAGTGCATATAGCAGGTCAATGTTTGGTGTAAGTTGACACAAGTGTGCCATGAAACTGATAGTAGTTTTATAAGTTGTACAATTATTTCATAGGCAGCAGAATGCTTTTTTGTTTGGGGGGTCTGAAAGCTCCGCCATAACCCCAGCAGGATCCTATGGTATGACCTCTCTTTCCAGCTCCCGACTCTCCCATCTACCTTCCCCGGTTGCTGTAATTTTAAATCTTCAGGCAACCACCGCGCAGTATCAACGAGTAGGCCTGCCATGGAAGTCTTCATTCTGCAGCGATTTCCTGTTCCCACATAGGCAGGATGCTGCAGAATGAAGGATTCCGGGGCATGCCTACTCATTGGCGTTGTGCAGCGGCTGCCCGAAGATTTAAAATTACAGCAGCCAGTAGGAGGTAGAAGGGGGGAGTAGAGCCATAACTGACTCTTCTGACTGTCAATTTTCGGAGAGACCACGGCTCCTGTGACCTCCTCTATTCCAACACCTATGCACTTGGTGACTTGCCCATGACCCACCCATGCTCCACCCATGTGTATGCGGTCAGCAACTTTGGGCATATACATTATAGAATAGCACCTAGCACATCATATACAATTATCGGCACCACTGATGTGAGTAAATGCTAGTATTTGGCACCAAGTTATAGAATGAGGGGGGTTATCTGTCAGGTGGGTCACCACACACGAAGACAGTGGTGTAATAAGAGGGGGCAGGGGGCAGTCCTCCCCAGGTGCTGTCTTGGTGGGGGTGCCGGCACCCCCTCCATACCTCTAGCTCTTCCCTGGCGGGAGCAGCAACTCCAACCTGCCTAGGAAGTGATGCAAGAGGGAGTGCCGATGCTGCTCACACTGGGAAAGTTAAAGAGGTATGGAGGAAGGGAAGGGGTGCATGTGCGGCAGGGGGGATCAGGGAGGGGCACCACTGCCCCGGGTGCCTCTCACTCTCCCTAAACCACTGCAAAAAGGGTTGAGATTTAGAATAAATTGGAGAAAATATTTCTTCACTCAATGTGTAATTAAACTCTGGAATTAATTGCCAGAGAATGTGGTAAAAGTAGTAAGCTTAGCAGGGTTTAAAAAAGGTTTGAATAATTTCCTAAAACAAATGTCTATAAGGCATTATTAAGATGGACTTGGTAAGATCCAGTTCTTATTTCTAGGACAGACAGCATAAAACCTGTTTTATTCTTTTGGGATATTGCCAGGTACTTGTGACCTAGATTGGCCACTGTTGGAAATAGAATATTGAACATGGTAATTCTTAAACACTGCTCTATGCCATACCTTAGACTTCTTCATATCTGTAACGGATCATTCCTGTCCCCATCTAGTTCACATTTCTGAAGGTATCACTATGAAAACAAGACCAAAGAACTCGTAATGCAAAGTTCAGCATTTGCACTTCTGCCTTCCCAGTCTTTAGAACACTTAATCCAGGTGCAGATTGCCATGATTTTATTATATCCATAACTCTGAAACAGTTGCCATGATTGCAAATGTAAGAAAATAATGTTATAGAGTAATACAATACAATACAATTTTTATTTGTATACCGCCAATATCTCCATGAAGTTCACAGCGGTTTACATAAGTAATTATGGTGAAACTAATTAAAAACTAGTGTTACAATATTTAGGAATTATTAGTAACAAATAATAGAAATAATCCAAGTGTGGTTGACCTCGATATATGGTAGATTTTTTATTTTTGTAAACTAAAAAGCAAAAATGTAGGAAATACAGAAATATTAAATATCCTAACTTAGGCCCCCTTTGTTATCCGTTTTGAACCTATCTGTTTTGAATTTATTTAAAGGAGTTGGCATAATACAAATATCTGCACCATTACCATATTTTGCATTATTACCCCCTTTTACTAAACCGCGATAGCGGTTATTAGCACAGGGAACCACGCTGAATGCTCTTTGCTGCTCCGACGCTCATAGAGTTCCTAGGAGTATCGGGAACAGCGTGGAGAATTCAGCGCAGCTCCCTGCGCTAATAACCACTCTTGCGGTTTAGTAAAAGGGGGGTATATTAGGCATTTTCTCAGTATGCCATACTGAGTTTCTCACCATTTTCCATTCCTGAAATTTGTTTTTAACCTCACCTTTATAACTTTACTCTTTCTGTCAAATATTACCGTATTTTCACGTAGATAACATGCACCCGTGTAAAACACGCACACGGGTATAGCGCATGGGGAACACAAATTTATGTAATAAAATGTTAATATAGCGCGCACACGCGTATACCGCACATGCTAAAACCTCCTCCCGCCTACTCCGAACCAGCATCCTCCCTCCCGCTCGTGTCACCCCCCCCCCCCCTCTGATCCGAGATAATCTGATCCGGCATTCCCCCTGCGAACCGGCATCCTCCCCCTCCACGCTCGTGTCTTCCCCCTCCCCCGTGATCCTACATTCCCCCCCAGCACCGCAAATACAACTCTTACCCGATTGGGCACCGGCACCAGCACCAATGCACAGCATGTGCCAGTGCCAGTGCCCGAAGATCCTCCCTCGTTGGTTTGGGCTGGGCTGGGCCGGGCGGTGCGAGAGAGATCCTCCTTCTTCCTCTGCCTGGCTGGACTAGGCTTTGAGCATTTGCGCATGCTCAAAGCCTTCTGGTCTCGCTCTTGAGCATGCGCAAATGCTCAAAGCCTAGTCCAGCCCGGCAGAGGAAGAAGGAGGATCTCTCTTGCACCGCCCGGCCCAGCCCAGCCCAGCCCAAACCAACGAGGGAGGATCTTCGGGCACTGGCACTGGCACATGCTGTGCATTGGTGCTGGTGCGGGTGCCCAATTGGGTAAGAGTTGTATTTGCGGTGCTGGGTGGGGATGTAGGATCGCGGGGGAGGGGGGTTGACGCGAGCGGGGGGGGAGGATGACAGTTCGCAGGGGGAATGCCGGATCAGAATGTAAAAAAAAAATTGTAAAATGCGCTCACACATATAACGCGCATGGTTATGCACGGTTTGTAAAATCGTGTATAACGCGCGCGTTATATGCGTGAAAATACGGTACTCCAATACCCTAAAGCAAATTGTTCTAAAACTTCAGATTTTGCATCCTGTATTCCCTCCTTACACTTCTTCCTATCTCTCCCCACTTTCTGAACATTAACATAATATCTAGCAGCAACATCTGTTATTACAATTGTACAGTGTTTTGGGATATATTTACATGAAATATGCTAATGTAATCGTAAACCATATTGCATTAGACTGCAAATGTCACATGATCTCACTGCTGTCTTTAAAGGGCAGGAATCTGTCTAGGACGTAGAAATCCACATATCCTAGAAGAACAGAAAAATATTTTCAAATCACAGTAGCTCTGTCTATGAATGAGATGTGAAATGAATTTCACATGGATTTTGCCTCTCCAGAGGCTTGTCACAACAGATAAGGCAAAGTGGATAGACACTGCATTACTTTCTAGAATGCTGCAGAGTCGTCAGGCTTATAACTGAATCAAAATTTTGCTACAGGACATGGAAGCTACAGTACTGTGCATTACCTTTCATTAATTTGTTTACCAGTTCCTAGCAAACAAGAAAACACATTCAAATTAAACTTTTGGAGCACATCCAAAGAGAAGAGAACATCTGTATGGCAAATGCCAACATTCATTTCTTTTCCACTGGCTTTGCCATCAGATATCCGATGGCTCTTCACACTATAAGTGAACGGAGCAGAGCATAGTAGTGACAGTCCTGTAACCCATCCCAGGGAAGATCATGCCTGTCCAGATATGACTTTCTAACATTTTATAAACTTTTCTTATGTTATTGTTTTGAAATCACCACTCTGAAACTAAACAGACATATTCATTTTGTTTTATAATTGTAGCACAGTGAATGACATCTACTCTACACTAATCTAATCTAATTGAGATACTTATGGACCATTAGATCCCAAAGATGATCCAAAGTGGTTTACGTTAAGATCAAAACAAGGTATAAGTATAATGACAGTTTATATTAGACTGTCTGAAATAAATAGCCTATTAGCCTCTGGCCCAAAAAGGGCCCCATTCCCATTAGCCCTTCCCCCCCCTCAAAGAAGTCCCTTTCCCGATTATAATCTCCCAATCTGCACCTTCCTAACAACTCGCCTCACAGAAGCTAAAGCTTTCTCTTGAACAGACCTCTCAGCCCCTTTCACAGGCTGACCTCTAATGGAAATATTGTGAGATTACTGCTAGGAGTCATGGGTACCAGTTTGATTCCTGACTCTGGGCAGGATGAGATGCAGGGAGGCCACTTCTGAACCCAACCACTTGACCACCAGAATCTCCTATGGGTAGGCTTCAGGGGTGCTTGGGAGCCAACATGGTTGAATCACACCTACAATGTTTCTAATCCAACAAAATAAAAAGGAATCATAATAGCTTCTAACGTCTCAAAAGTTCATACCACCCTTAGATTTAAGGGTACTTTTCACTAAAGCTTAATGCATTGCTAATGGACATTAGTGCTGCATGGCCCATAGGGCCTGATTCTGGAAATGGTGTCTGCTGCAGTAAGCACTTGCAAAACAGGCACCTACTGCATGTCAATCACTGGTAGGCACCGTTTCCAGAATTGTGTCTAATTTCTTCTACAGGCGCCTTAAATGTAGGCCAACATTTTACAGGCCTACATTTAGGGCATCATACTCACGCCTATGAGAAGTGACTACAGATGCCTAAGGCCACTGCCGATGTAAACCATGCCTTCGCCAGCCTTAGGTGTCTTTAAGCATGCCTGGACGTCACGGTACATGCGGGAACAATGCCTACATTGTAGGCGTCCTTCGGTCCAATTGTTTTAAAAAAACGTGCATCCCGATTGTTCCATTAGAAGGCAGTAGGATGCCTACCTCCATCTACAATCAGGACATCATTTTTAGAATCAGGTCCTTAGTGCCTACTAATGTCTATTAGTATGTGCTATGCTTTACCTCTCAGACATCTTCAGCTTTTGAAGAACTATTCTAGGAGGGTTACTCTGCTAAAGAAAATCACATAACCTAATCTAATCTAATCTAATCTAATCCTTAGGTTTGTATAACCTGTTTTCCATCCTCTTATAAAGGAGGGGGCAAAAAAACTTCTGAATCATTTAGAACACTAAAAAGAATTTGGGGATCAAGGACCATCTGAATCATCTTCTTCCAGCCCCGCCAGGACAGATTCAAAGAGGACCACCCTTCAATAGTCGCAGTGAGCACTTTCCGTAAGTATTCCACTTTTTTAACCAGTGTGTTCTTAAGTATAGGGGCTACCAATTGACTGTCATGAAAAGAAAAGAAATGAATGATTCATAATCTGAAAATAAATATAGAAACATGATGGCAGATAAAGGCCAAATGGCCCATCCAGTCTGCCCATCTGCAGTAACCATGATCTCTTCCTCTCCCTAAGAGATTATATATGCCTTTCTCATGCTTTCTTTAAGTCAGACACAGCCTTTGTCTTCACCACCTCTACCGGGAGCCTATTTCATGCATCTACCACCCTTTCTGTAAAAAAGTATTTTCTTAGATTACTTCTGGGCATTTCAAAATCTCAGGGTTATAAATGGTTGCAGTTGAAACAGGCCATTCAGAAAGGGTTCCCTGATTGGTGCACCTTAAAAAAATCAATATAGCTTGCTGGGCCTATGCTTCCAGACAGATTTGCAAGGGCATCAGGCCGCCAAGTGGTATAAATTGATATCTGAATATTTGAATAAAAAACCATAAACAAGCTTAAAAGCATATTTCTGCTACACAATGGCCACGGATTTGGACAGAGGATGAGATGTATAGCGTCAGCATCTATGAGACAAACTTGGTATTTCTTGTTACACTGAATTTTTGGGACCCCAGTTCATTTGCAAAAGTTGGATAGTTCAAAGTCTAGTAGATGATGGCACTGTCATCTTGAAGTAGGGACACTGGATCACTTGTTGTTTTATTGTTCCTTGATACTCAAGTTTTAGAAGTCTATTTGGGGTAAAATTAATAGGATATTGGAGGCATTGTTTTATTTGGGACTTTATTGCAACCTAAGAGTCTAATTGATACAAACAAAAACAGACTTCTTCTTATCATGAGTTAATAACAAGAAATTGGAAGAACTGGGACTGACTGAACTTTAACTTTTGGTGGGAAACTTTATGTCAATATTATAGATTTGAAAGAATGAATTCTGAACAATTGGGACATAATAAAAGATTTAAGGAAACATGGTGTCAATTAGCGGAATTTGTTAAAATTGATTAATTGAACAAGCCTTTAATTCCTAATTGATTTCTACATACATCCAGGGAGGGGGGAGGGAGGGGGGAATGTACTTTGTATTAATACTTGTTTGGATATAAGTGCTGTTTATTGCATTAATTGATTGTATATTGTTGGCACTTTGTATTTGATTTGAAAATTAATAAAGAATTAAAAAAAAAAAAAGATTACTTCTGGATCTATCATCTTTTAACATATCCTATGCCCTCTAATTATGGAGGTTCCTTTCAAATGAGACTCATTCTAGAGCTAAAATGTTTTCCTGTACACATTCCTATTGCTAAACCATTAACCCCCTCTTTTACTAAGGTTCGCTAATCAAATTAGTGTGCACTAAATGCTAAAGTGTCCAGAGCCCAACATGCACACGTTAGCATTTAGCATGCACTAAATCGATTAGCGCACGCTAATTGGTTAGCACACCTTAGTAAAAGAGGGCCTAAGAGAATTCTCAGATGGGTTTTGTTTTGATAAAGTTATATTCGCATAAAAGTACCCTTATTTGACTTTAGTCTTTTCTTTCTTTTCAATGTTTGTTTTAAATCTGTACTCTTGCCACAGACAGATGGAATATGTTACAGGGATATATAAGAGAAGCTAATGTGCTTCAGGATAAAATAATGAAATGCTTTATCATATTGTCTAGCATGGCAAACACTATATATGTTGACAAATACAGAATTTAAGGAGGTAACCCAAAAGGAAGAAATCAGAAGACAACAGTAGAATAACATCATTTTTATTAACCCTAGCCTCTTAACAGAAGACATCCAACAACCCAGCACAACCATATTTGGACAATGTGACTGCATCAAGGGTCCAAAAAGCTTGGGGGTTGGTTGGTATATAATTGCACTCACAGTAGGACAAAACAACACAGCAGAGAGGACAGTCCACCAGTGACCAAAAAAGGATAATTGAGGAATGGATCATTGAATAATCAAAGGTCTTCAATGAAATCATGTATGATGACTCAACAAGGGCCATATTTCGACCATGAGGTCTGTATCAGGAGTCAGCAGAGCAGTAGGACACCTTAGAGGGCACTACTGTGAACTTAACATAAAGGGTGTCAAAAGTACATCTCACCATAACCCCCTTATAATGTGCAGTGAGTCCTACAAACCCCCCCCCCCAAAACCTACTATACCACCTAAATAGCCCTTATGGATCCAGGTGGCACTTATCTGGCAGTATAGTAGAATTTTGGTGGGTTTGGGGGGGCTCACATTTTCCACTATGAATGTAGTGGTTAAACTGGCTTATGGACCTAGGGCCTTCTCTCTATGGCACAATAACCCACCCACCAGGCTACTTAAGACACCTGTGTGATAATCTATTAGGACTTCCCATACCAGGTGCTGCTGTTCTAGAGAGAAGTCTGTACTGTTTCATTCGGATTCTTTTGCGAGGGTGTGAGGGGGTCAGTGGCCACTGGGGGAGTGAGAGGAGGTCATTATTTAATCTCTCCAGTGGTCATCCGGTTAGTTTGGGTATTTTTATAGCACGTAGATGCTTTTAAAAGAGGTCAAGCTCCAAATGTCTGAGTTCCATCCTGGGAAGGTATGATTATCACTGCAAGACATCTAAGTCTAAGGACATCCAAAGCACGCACATAAAATACCTCCAACATGCCCCTTGAATTTTGGGCACACAGTAGCTAGGAAACCTAGCAAGATATCCAGAAAGTCTTTCTCAAAAATCAGTACTTGGACATCTTGGTGATTAAGATGCCCAAGTGCCAATTTATACCATTTTTTGTATACTTTCATTGTTTGAAAATGAGCCCCATACTGAATAGAATAGTGTCCACGGTACTACTCGAAAGGGTCCAGAGAAGAGCGACTAAAATGGTTAAGGGGTTGGAGGAGTTGCCGTACAGTGAGAGATTAGAGGAGCTGGGCCTCTTCTCCCTTGAAAAGAGGAGATAGAGAGGACATGTTCGAAACATTCAAGATAATGAAGGGAATAGACTTAGTAGATAGAGACAGGTTGTTCACCCTCTCCAAAGTGGAGAGAACGAGAGGGCACTCTCTAAAGTTAAAAGGGGATAGATTCCGTACAAATGTAAGGAAGTTCTTCTTCACCTAGAGAATGGTAGAGAACTGGAATTCTCTTCCGGAGTCTGTTATAAGGGAAAACACCCTCCAGGGATTCAAGACAAGGTTGGACAAGTTCCTGCTGTATCAGAACGAACACAAGTAGGGATGGTCTCAGTTAGGGCATTGGTCTTTGATCTGGGGGCTGCCGCGTGAGTGGACTGCTGGGCGTGATGGACCACTGGTCTGACCCAGCAGCGGCTTTTCTTATGTACTTAAATGCTAGTCATTTGCATTTTTCATATGTGTAATTGCTAGTACTGTATTCTGTAAATTACATGTAAGATTGGCATCCACTAGTAGTTGCACATTTTCCACTTAATTTATAACTTTGCAAGCAGAGGGAAGGAGTCAGGGGATTAACAGTACAGTACATGCTCAAGTTCCCCCTAATGAATCAAAAAGGAAGTGGGGAAGGGACACAATCAATCAACTTAAGGGACAATCAATTTATTTAAACATTGTAAATCAATGATACATATATAACTTATACATAAAATAAAGCAGGCATAACAAAGAATCTATCAATCCTTTTTCATACTGTATCCCAACACGGTCCGTATTTCGGCTAAGATAGCCTTCTTCAGGGGTGTATGAATGAAGCCCAGTAGATGGTGCCAGAATACAAATAACTGAACCAAAATGATTACCGTATTTTCACGTAGATAACGCGCACCGTGTAAAACGCGCACACGGGTATAGCGCGCGAAAAACACAAAATTATGTACAGAAATTTTTATATACCGCACACACCCGTATACCGCGCATGCCGCCCCGACTCTCCCGTCGCCGCCCGACTCTCCTTTCGCCCGCCCCGAGTCTCCTCTGGTCCCGACTGCTCGTTTCCTGCCCTGCCCCAGTCTCCTCTGGTCCCGCCTGCTCGTTTCCAGCCCTGCCCCAGTCTCCTCTGGTCCCGCCTGCTCATTTCCAGCCCTGCCCCGAGTCTCCTCTGGTCCCGCCTGCTCATTTCCAGCCATGCCCCGAGTCTCCTCTGGTCCCGCCTGCTCGTTTCCAGCCCTGCCCCAAGTCTCCTCTGGTCCCGAATGCTCGTTTCCAGCCCTGCCCCAGTCTCCTCTGGTCCCGCCTGCTCATTTCCAGCCCTGCCCCGAGTCTCCTCTGGTCCCGCCTGCTCATTTCCAGCCCTGCCCCGAGTCTCCTCTGGTCCCGAATGCTCGTTTCCAGCCCTGCCCCAGTCTCCTCTGGTCCCGCCTGCTCGTTTCCAGCCCTGCCCCGAGTCTCCTCTGGTCCCGCCTGCTCGTTTCCAGCCCTGCCCCGAGTCTCCTCTGGTCCCGCCTGCTCGTTTCGCCGCCCTGTCCTGCTTGCCGCTCTGTAAGCATGCGCAAACCATCTACAGACAAAGAAGATGGTCTGAGCATGCTTGCCGCTCAGTTTTCTGCGCCGGGTTGTCGGGGCACGCTTTTGATCTGTCACCAAGGCGGGCCTTTGTCACGGTATGCTTTTGACAATGTGGCTTTGTCCCCCCCTCTATCTGGCCTTGTAATTTGCCCAGTAAATACCATTTTGCCTTTACAACAGCATCTCAGCCTTTGGGTAAGCCTATAAAAGATTAATGCTGCATGTAGAGCCCACATTTCAGTAATTTGATCTCTTCAGATTGGTATTCTGCATTTATCTACCCGGTAGTAGAGTTTATCAATTAAATTTAAATTTACAGCCATAATGGAAGGAATGAGACGAAAGTCATATACAGCGGACTTTAAGCTTAAAGTCGTTGCGAAAGCTGAGGAAATAGGCAACCAGGCCGCAGCGAGAGAGTTAAATGTTGGAGAAACATCGGTGCGTGAATGGAGAAAAGATAAGAAGGAACTGGAGAAATGCAATCCGCGAAAACGGGCACGTCGTGGGGCCAAACCAAAATGGCCTCAGCTGGAGGATGACTTGAAGCAGTGGATTCTGGAGAGAAGGGAGCAAAATCAATCAGTCTCTACTGTTGCGATTCAGATGAAGGCAAAACTACTTGCAAATAGAAGAAGAATACCCGACTTCAAAGCTGGCTTCACATGGATCTCAAAATTTATGAAAAGGAACGGACTATCAGTTCGAATGAGAACAACTGTTGGCCAGCGACTTCCGGATGACTGGCAGCAAAAATTGATTGATTTCCGTGACTTTGTCGCCAAAGAAATATCTGAACTTGGCATCACTGCAAAGGACGTCATCAACATGGATGAAATTCCAATGGCATTCGACATTCCAGCGACAAGAACCGTAGCCCCCACAGGTACTAAATCTGTTGCCATCACCACAACTGGGCATGAAAGAATGTGTTTTACAGTAGTTCTTGGTTGCTCAGCTAGTGGGGTTAAGTTAAAGCCCATGCTCATTTTCAAAAGGGTCACTATGCCCCGTGAAAAGCTGCCCACCAGTGTGGTTGTGCACTGCAACAAGAAGGGATGGATGGACTGCGACGTAATGAGATTGTGGGTAGATAAATGCTTTAGGGCAAGACAGGGTGGATTCTTTGCAAAAAAATCCTTGTTAATTTTTGATGCCATGGCTGCCCACAAAGAAAAAAATGTTCAGGCCTACATTAATTCTACTCGTACCCACATCGCTGTGATACCTGGAGGCCTGACGTGTAAGCTGCAGCCACTTGACATCGCAGTGAATCATCCATTCAAGACTTTTGTTAGAAAGGAGTGGGAGCAGTGGATGCAGAGCGGCACGCACGAGTACACACCTGCGGGGCGGCTGAAGCGGGCAACTTTCACAGAAGTCTGCAAGTGGGTGGCTTCAGCATGGGACAAAATAACACCAGATACCATTCGAAACAGATTTAGAAAAGCGGGCATTGTTTATGAAACCAATGACACTATGGCTACTACCAGTGCAGCGGAAGGAGGCAACAACACGGATATCAGCGATGATGACGACGACGATGACGATATCACTTCAGAAATAAACAAGGATCGTCTGCAGGCTGTGCTCACTTTATTTAATGATGATGATGACAATTCAGATTTTGATGGATTCAAGGATTCAGATGACTGTGATGATGATGACTGAATAAACCTGTAAACTTTGTTTATTTACCGTACAACTTTACCGTAACTACGGTAACTGTATTTAGATTATTTTGTCCTCGATACTTCGTTTGATCTACCGGTTAATGTTATAGTTTATAAGAATGAACATGTGATTTCTGTTCTTGTTGCTGAATTCATACTCACTAACTCTAGATTAAAAGTTATACGGTTGTTTATAAGAATGAACAGTTTTTTTCTTTTGACGTTTTTGGTTGGAGGGTGTGTGATTGGTGCGTGAGTTCTCCAATGTCCATTTTTGTTCCCATTCTAAAAAACACTGATAAGTTCCCAGAAAAAGATATATTAAAATAAGAAGTGAAAACAAAGGCCCCTACAGATGAGAACATAAGAATAGCCTAACTGGGTCAGTTCAATGGTCCATCATGCCAGTAGCCCATTCTCATGGTAGCCAATCCAGGTCACTAAATACCTGGTCAAAACCCAAAGAATAACAACATTCCATGCTACCGATCCAGGGCAAGCAGACGCTTCCCCCATGTCTTAATAACAGACTATGGACTTTTCCTCCAGGAATTTGTCCAAACCTTTTTAAAACCAGCAACGCTATCTGCTTTTACCATAACATAAATCTTTCATTCCAAACAGAGACCTTGCTAGATGTCAAATACAGAAAGAACAAGGTACCGTAACTTCACAAGGACTTAGCTGTGCAGGAATACCTATACCTATATACCTCTATACCATATACCTAGTGCAAAAATGTGCAAAGGTCTGTTTTTTTCTTTCCATCACTACATAGCCTACGGTAATGCCACACAAGCAGCGCTGTTACAAATATATTCTGAAGGTCAATGCTAAGGTTAACAAAGTTTACTTCCTTGGACCACAAGGAGATACTGACAAACCACTGAAAGAGATCCCAGGAACAACACCCAAAGACCCACTCAGTGTGTGAACCAGTTGAGTGGAGTGGAATAGGGTAACTGGGGGGTGGAAATGGACCCGGAGTTTTCTCAGCAGAATTTCCCAGACCACCTCTTCCTCTCAACACATTGACACGCTAGTGGGTTTATTTTATAGCTTTTTCACCCCCTTCGGTCTGCCTGTCCCCCTTGAAGGTCTGCCTGTCCCCCCTTGAAGGTCTGCCTGTCCCCCCTTGAAGGTCTGCCTGTCCCCCTTTAAGTCCTGTCCCCCCTTGAAGGTCTGCCTGTCCCCCTTGAAGTCCTGTCCCCCCTTGAAGGTCTGCCTGTCCCCCTTTAAGTCCTGTCCCCCCTTGAAGTCCTGTCCCCCCTTGAAGGTCTGCCTGTCCCCCTTGAAGTCCTGTCCCCCCTTGAAGTCCTGTCCCCCCTTGAAGGTCTGCCTGTCCCCCTTGAAGTCCTGTCCCCCCTTTAAGTCCTGTCCCCCTTGAAGTCCTGTCCCCCCTTTAAGTCCTGTCCCCATCCTGAAAGCCTGATGCCCCCCCCCCCCCGAAGCCCGATTCATCACCCGGAAGGAATGCTCTCACCCCCACCCGAAGGACCGCTTGCACCCCCACCTGAATGACCGCTCGCACCCCCACCCGAAGGACCTCTCGCACCCCCACAGCCTCCCCCCCCTCCCCCATGGAGAAGCTGTCTACCTTGTTTTCGGATGCCAGCGAGTCCAGCTGTTTCCTCTGCCAGTGGTCCCGCCCCTTCTCTGAGCCCTGCTGCGCTGCTTCCTCTTCCGGCGGTCCCGCCCTTTCTCTGATGTCAGAGAAAGGGCGGGACCGCCGGAAGAGAAAGCAGCGCAGCACAGGGCTCTGAGAAGGGGCAGGACCGCTGGCAGAGGAAGTAGCTGGACTGGCATCCGGAAACAAGGTAGACAGCTTCTCCATGGGGGAGGGGTGGAGGCTGTGGGGGTGCGAGAGGTCCTTCGGGTGGGGGTGCGAGCGGTCCTTTGGAGTGGGAGTGCGAGCGCTCCTTCCGGTTGATGAATCGGGCGTCGGGGGGAGAAACTATGTAAAAAAAATTTTGTACAACGCGCTCACGCGTATAACACACAAGGGTATGCGCGGTTCGTAAAAACCACGTATAACGCCCGCGTTATATGCGAGAAAATACGGTACTCTCGATTTCCAATAGGGAGCCTGCTGCCTGACACGGTATCTAAAAGACGTGATTTAGAAGAACGCTGCAAACTGAAGAAAGCTATCTTAGCCGAAACTTGGACCGTGTTGGGGTCCAATATGGAAAAGGATTGATAGATTCCTTGTTATGCCTGTTGTTTTATGTATATGTTATACTGTATATGTATCGTCGATTTACAACATTTAAATAAATTGATTACCCTTTAAGTTGGTTGATTGTATCCTTTCCCCTCTTCCTTTTTGGTTCATAATTTCACAAGTGGGGTTGTGCTTTTTCCTCTGTATTGTGAGATACAAGTTCCCACTACTGTCATGCTGTTTAAACACTTGGTGGCCATAGCTCCATTTCAGTTGTATTCTTAGCATGTACACAGTGTTTGGGGGGGGGGGGTATTTCCCATCCAGAGTCTCCACATATTATCCCCCTCTTATACAAAGCCGCGTGGTAACAGCCCTGAAGCCCATAGATATTTAAAGGGCTTTGGGGCTGTTGCCGCGTGGCAGCCACTAGCGCGGCTTTGTAGAAGAGGGGGTATGCCAATGCTTTCCTATGACATAGAAGTATTTTATTTATACAGTAAATTCTCAAGCCGTAATTTAAATCTTTATTCCTTAGCATCAAGTGATTCATTATTACTACTATTTATCATTTCTATAGCGCTACCAGGCAAACACAGCGCTGTACATCAACCATGGAAGAGACGGTCCCTGCTCGAAAAACAAACTGGACATAAAGGTGCAGCTATACACAGTGCTCTGGTGGTGAATTACAGAGGGAACGATAAGGCAGATGGGTGCTTAGAAGATTAGTTGGAGTACGGAATGGAAAGCAGCTTCAAAGAAGTGGGCTTTGAGCATGGATTTGAACACTGCCAGAGACAGAGCTTGACATACCGAGTCATGCGTACGGTGCAGCAAGGTAGAAGGGACGAAGTCTGGAGTTGGCCTTAGTAGAGCTGGGAAGCGCATGTAACAGATTACTGTGAATCTATTAGATACGGAAATTGTTCACGTACCAAGCTGCTGCTGGCAGATTCATTTTTCATTGTTTCTTCTATCCCCAAATTTCAAGTAAGATAAGGCTCTAAGATGAGATCCCTGTAGAATTTAGTAATGTTTACCCTGATCGGATTAGGTATCTGTTGGGCCATACATGGATGGTCTAATCTCTTCATTCACTCTGCTTGTCTAGTGGATGCTACAACTGACTGGCAATCATTATTGCTATCTCCTATCTCTACTAAGCTATGTTATTTTTAATTGGTTGTACAAAATCTATTCTATGAGAACAGGACTGCATTTTTTCATTATGTTTCTACGATGTTAGCCCATTCTACCCTTCATTCCACTAGCCAAAAACAGCACTAAGATATAGAACAGTGTGTCACAAACTTTTAAAACTGCAGCACTCTAATCTTGAGGCTGCAGCTGGAGGGCACCCGGATGTCGAAGTGATGACATCATGCGCATGCATGACATCATCACGTCGCTATCTGCACATGTGCAGATGTCCTCCAGCCATAGCCCTGAGCCTCCTATTACCTCCAGTGTGTGTGTGTGCGGGGGGGGGGGGTTCTGCAGAAGGAGAGGCGAGGAGGAGAGGCCCAGGCGCAGGCTGACTGACGACAGGATGTGCCTTTCACCATGAGAGGCATGTCCTGTAAGCAGTCGGCTGAAACAGGTGCCTATCCTCGCCGGCATCTCGGTGCCCACCTGGAATTGCCCGGGACACACAGTTTGCAATACACTGATGTGGAAACAAAGGATGGGCATTGTTTGAAATGACATGTTTATCAAGTTTCAAGTTTATTTAAAAGGGTGTTAGCTGTCCAAAAAGGGAATTATAACAAATTTAAGGATGTGTGGAGGCCATTGATGGATTTTTGTAAAGATTAAAAAATATTATTCCCTGAATTAAAAAATTAAAGAAAATAGGGGAGGGAGGGGGTGGGTATTTTTTTATTATAATAATAATAATAACTTTATTTTTGTATACCGCCATACCCAAGGAGTTCTAGGCGGTTTACATTTGATTAACAAAAAAAATTACAAGTGGTTTAAAAACAATTGAACACTATTAGAAGCAAGCAATAAATTACAAGTGGTTCGAAACAATTGAACAATATTAGGAGCAAGGAAGTAGTTGAAGTTAGAGAGAGAGGGGGGAGTGTAATTATATAAGGAAGGGAGATATTATTATATTTTATAAGGGTTGTTTATAAGATGTCAAGTGTATTTGAAAGTGAAATTGATATTTGTATTGATTGTACTTGATTTAAGATATGAAATGAATAAAGTATTTAAAAAATAAAAATTTGATTTGATCGCAAAATCATAATCCAATGCAATTTACAAATAACAATAAAATTGGAGTAAAAAAGAAAAACACATTGAATAAACCAGACAGTTAATACAACTTTTGATCAACCAAACACAAAAGGTGATATCAATAACATTTCCAATGTTATTTCTTTTTTTAAATTCATGTTGAGGAAAAAAATCCACACTGTATATTATCCCCCAGACATTAAAGTGCACTATCACTCAAAGGCATGTGTGTCCACTCAATAGTGTGCACTATTAAAGAATAGAGGGGTCCTTTTACTAAGGTGCGCTAGCTGATTTAGTGCACGCTAAACGCTAATGCGTCCATTATATTCTAAATCAGCTAGCACGCTTTAGTAAAAGCGGGGGAGAGTTTCTATCGATGACATTACCCCAAACACAAATAAATAAATTAAACAAAAAAAAATTATGCAATCAACACAGGAAACTGAACTAAGGGGTAGGAACATCAAGGTGCGGTAAAAAAAAAAAAAAAAAAAAATCACCTTTTACTGCACCATGATGCCTCGTGGGATTCTGCAACTGCCAGATCCCACCGTTTGCTAACCGGTGTAAAATAATGCCGTTTGCGATCCACTTTGAAAACAGCATTAATGTACTGCTTTGGGAGCATTGAGCCACCAAGCCATAGCCCGAGGCTCCTGGGATGTATTTAAAGGGACCTGCAACAGAATGCTTCCCTCCCCATCAACACAAACACCCTCATGCAGCCAACCTCCAAATCACGCTCCTTCAACAGTGCCCCCAACCTGAAGGGACCCCTGAACTGGCATCCCACCCAATCCCCAGAAGACTTCCCCAGGTCTTGAAGTACCCTAGGGGTCATATTTCCCTTTAAGAGCAAAGAATTAATTACTTTGATGTCAAATTATATTCATATATATGAGGGTTGATTCATAAGCCATGGCAATTTTTTTTTTCTCTCGAAAAAGAGTCAACACTGGAAATCTAATATATACATTTGAAAGTGTGTGACACGTATCTCTTAATGTTGCCACCAGATTAGAGATGAGTGCAGCTGTTTTTGGTAGGGGAGAAGCAAAAAAAAAAAAAAAAAGACAATTGAAATCATTTTATTATGGCAAACACAGGCACCTATGGGAGGGGCCTTAGGTACCTGGGTCAATCAGAGTCTTAGGCCCTTCCCAGTGCATCCCAGGGTGGCCCAGGTGCCTAAGGACCCTCCCAGTGCATCCCAGGGTGCACTGGGAAATGGAAGGCCTGCCATTTTGAAGAGGCACATTATTACAAGTTATTGCTACAGTACCACTTGGCTGTAAAGAACAGAAGAAATACCCAGAACTGTTGCACAATACCATAATCCCACATGACAAATGCTTTGAAGGATGGTAACTGTTAAAATATTCACTCTCAAGTTGATTGTGGGCTTAGATTGGTGAAACTGCTAACATTTATAGTATTACTTGTTTGTTAATAAAATGATTTCAAATGTCATGTTTTTTGCTTCTCTCCTACCAGAGACAGGTGCATTCATCCCTCATCTGGTGGCAACATTAAGAAGTACATGTCACACACTTTCAAAGGTATATACAGTCAAACCTCGGTTTGCGAGTAATGCAGTTTATGAGTGTTTTGCAAGACGAGAAAAACATTGTCGCAAATCATGCCTTGCAAACCGAGTGTTGACTCGATTTGCGAGCCCCCCTCCCCCCCCCCCCTGCAAACCGGCATCGCTCCCAGCGCTCGCATAACTTCCCTTTGTCAAATGACATTATGATGTGTCAATGGTTCTCAAACCTTTTCTCAGGGACCCCCAACTGCATGCATTATAGGAATATTTCCAATGCAAATGTAGGCATGAGCTATAACTCCGCCTAACTACCCCTACCCCTTTTATAAAACCTTGAAAGCGTTTTTTAGCGCAGGTCAGCATGCTGAATGCTCTGCACTGCTCCAGCCGCTCATAGGAACTCTATGAGTATTGGGAGCAGTGCAGAGCATTCAGCGCACCGACCTGCACTAAAAACTGCTATCGCGGTTTTGTAAAAGGGATGGGGAGGGGGTAAGGCAGTGCATGTAATTTGAAAAACCAAGTGGATGTGGGATATGGGGCCACAAGACAGATTTGATAATTACTGATATAAATTATCATCATCATTTTTTGTATTCTAGGTTGCACTAAAATATGAGGATGAAGACTTACAAAGTCATAAGAAAATGAGAACATAAAAATAGCCTTGCTGGATCAGACCAATGGTCCATCAAACCCAGGAGCTCGTTCTTATGGTGGCCAATCCAGGTCCCTAGTTCCTGGCCAAAACCCAAGGAGTAGCAATATTCTATGCTACCGA
Organism: Geotrypetes seraphini; assembly: GCF_902459505.1. Taxonomy (NCBI): domain Eukaryota; kingdom Metazoa; phylum Chordata; class Amphibia; order Gymnophiona; family Dermophiidae; genus Geotrypetes; species Geotrypetes seraphini. The sequence goes on from NC_047085.1 coordinate 135,190,220, forward strand.
TCCAGGGAAAGCTGAGGTTTCCCCCATGTCTTTCTCAATAACAGACTATGGACTTTTCCTCCAGGAACTTGTTCAAACCTTTCTTAAAACCAGTCAAATTTCCTTTCAGAGTTTTTAATGGCATCTTGCAAAAAAGATATGTTTCAATACTTTATGTGTGGCTACAAGCCTTAGTTGCTCAATATTCATTCTTTAAACATTTTATTAAGGTGCATTTTGTCTTGTATGCTTACAGCTTCTCAAAAAACAGAGGCCTAGGAGCAGATAACATTATTTATGCTCTCAAATCTAATTTTTATCTGCGAGTAGCTCATGAGAAATTGCTCTCTGTTGTGCATATCACTGGTGTAGACTGTAATAATATTTCTTTGCAAACTACAGACATTTTTGTATCTGGCTCCTTGATATTATGCAGCTAATAAAGTCTAGGATAGAACATGTGCTATTAAAGTCTCTGTCTTTATGTCGTTATGTTCTTAATCTAAACATCTTCAGCCCAAAGAAAATTGCCCTTTATGCGTCACTTTTTAGAACTGAAGACTTTTGATAAGTGTGCCCTTCAAATTATCTGCATCAGCAAAAAAAATTCTTGTAAATCCCTTTCTACTGCTCCCCAGCAATTTACAATAAGCCTTTGCCAGCCAGTGAAATGAGTCAAGCACAATGCAGATGCAGACATTTTTAAATGGAGCACCTTGTCCAAGAAGCCATTTTTCATCATGAGTGACCTGAATTACCAAAATAAATGGGGGGGGAGGGGGTGGCACATGCTTTAGTAGTTGGGTCTCAGAATGGATTACATCAATGGCTTGCAATTTGATAGATTAATGGTTTATACTGAAGGAATAAATCTGAAGTTAGTTTTGATCAATGTAAATGGGGGTAAGGCACTGCCTAACAGGGACTATTCGACGTAAGGCAGTCATTTTATGAGGCAGCATTCATTCTTCAAATGTGGGTATCCTGGCACATCCATATCAAAACCTCCAAAAAGTATAAAGCACAATTTAGAATAGCTCATAGAAAATGTAGATGTGCAAAAACATTGAAAATGACCAGAGGCGGTATTGGGGCATTTTGGGTGCATGTTTGCCTGTTCCTGATATGTATCAAATGAGAAGATGCCCAGATATTCCACAGATAAAAATGGAAGCCCAAAACAAACAGAGGCAGGAAACTGTGGGATCCAATGATCTTGCTTATTAAAATCAAAACAATCTCCACTTCACTGAGTGACAGACATGTGGTAGGATAAGGAGCCAACACGGTCCATGTTTTGGCTAATTATAATCTTCTTCAGGGGTCCAGGATGCAAATATAGGTTAAAATCCTTGCTCGTAGTGAGACGAACTAGAAACAATGGTCTGCAATGCAGGATCTGTGGAAGGCTATAATTAGTCGAAACATGGACCGTGTTGGGTCCATATCCTGGTGCTGACTGGAAATAAGTTGACACAAGATTCTTTGAGCCCAATTGACATCTCTGTCCACCTAGGTCTATTTGTCTTTCACTCCTGTTGGTCCCACTCATGCCACAATCCCTCCAGAGTCCATGTCTCACCTCTCTGCCTTGCCTACCTCAAAAAACTTCTCCTCTGCTACCCTTTCCCATTCCTACCTGTGAGCCCCCTCCACATCATTCCTGACCTTTCCCAACTGAGCCCCTCTCTGTCTGCATCTATCCTGCTGCCTCTAAGTCCCTAGCCCCACATCACATGCAGTCTGTGACTCTGCATGTGTATGTGCCCTACCACTGCCTAACTTAATTGTTTTAATTGGTACAGTAATTGTGCTGATTAAAAAAAACAGTTAAAAACTGTGGCAACACATCTACAGAGGCACCTAGAAGTGCCTAAAGTAGGCATGGATTGTGCCAGAAATGACCTTAGGCGTTGTTAGGCACCTCAGTAGACATGATTCATGTCAAACATAATGTAGGCCTTCAAAACCCTGGCCTAAATTTCCAGCGCTTATCTTTGACATTAGCCACTATTCCACAAATGGCACTATGATGCGATTTTCACATGAACACCACCATTTTTGCAAGGAGTCGCCAAATCATGGTGCCATTTACAAAATCTGGCCCTACTTGTTTATTGATATACTTCAATCTAAGTCAAACAGGCATTTCTTCAGTAGAGGCAAGCAATAAATTTATGTATAAGTACAGAAGCTCCAACTCCTTAATGCAATCTCCTTAATTCCACAGAGAACTTTGAATATTGACCACAGTTTGTATCTCTGCACCTCCATATATTATAGTAGTTGCGCTAATTTTAATACGGGAACCATGCTCATATGAGTTTTATGATCTCTCTTCTACCTGTGACTCTGTAGATCAGTGTCTCACAAGCCACTTTCAACCTAGTGTTCCTGGCTAGAGACACCCAGAATTGCGCTGGCATTGGCATGATGACATCATGCGCACACGTGACATCATGCGCACCAATGTCAGCGCATACGCAAAGGCCCTTCAAACTGAGAGAAGGACCTGTGCTGGAGAGAAGTGCCAGAAGGGAGAAGAGGTGCCGGCATTGGGAGATTGCTTACAGGACGTCCTGTAGAACCATAAGCTGGCGTTGGCATCTCTCTCTTCCCCAGTGTACCATGGCATACCTGAAATCTCAGGAGGCACACTGGTGTGCCGCAGCACACAGTTTGCGATACACTGCTGTAGATGGAAAATTGCGAGCCATCGAATCGAGGATTAAAAACTGGCTAGAGCATAGGCCCCCCCAAACTTGGAATTCACTCCCTAGCCATTTAAGGGAAGAACACAATATAGAAAAATTTAAAGGTAAACTGAAGAGTTTTCTCTTTAAAGATGCCTTTATAAACTAATCATTTAGTCTTTGAACTACTTTTATCTTTCTTTCTACAATTTTATTGAAGTAATTTTTTTTATCCTCCCTTTCCTTATGTATCCTCCTTACTTGTCTCTTTAACTTTTATACAAATTGTAATTCCTACCCATCTCCTCCCTTATGTTCCTAGTTTTGTCAAATTTGTTAATAGTTGTGTAAGTCTTAGTTTTTTATTTATTGTATTATCCCCCTTACTTTGTAATTTTATTAACATGTACATCGCTTAGAATTTAGATTAAGCGATTAATCAAATTATTATTAAACTTGAAACTTGAACAGAGAGTGGGGGTAAATGGACAATACTCAAAATGGAAGAGCATCACTAGTGGGATGCCTCAGAGCTTGGTGCTTGGACCTGTACTCTTCAACATCTTTATAAATGATCTGGACATTGGTACGACGAGTGAGATGATTAAATTTGCAGATGATACGAAGTTATTCAGAGTAGTGAAGACACAGGGGATTGCGAAGATCTGCAACATGACATAATCAAGCTCGAGAAATGGGCTTCGATATGGCAAATGAGGCTCAACGTAGATAAGTATAAAGTGATGCATGTCAGTAACAAAAATCTCATACACGAATACAGGATGTCCTGGGCAGTACTCTCCCCTTTCTGGACCACTCCCTGTGAAGTTCTGCAAAGCTCCCCACTGTCTCCAATCCTGTTCAACATATTTTCGATGGGGAACCACCTAGACGCATCAGGAGTTAAGAGCTATAGTTATGCCGATAACATCACGATCCTCCTCCCAATACCCACTCTACCTTCAAAGAAATCAAAGCAAATTGTAGGGATTATCCAAACAATGGAAAACTGGATGATGAAACACAAACTGAAACTAAACCCTGATAAAAACAAGTTCTTTTTTGCAAGCCCCTTGAACTTCAATGAGGAAAACACCATGATCAGGGGTTTAATGTGACCATCCAGGCATTCTCCCTGCCAAGGTCCCAGTTAGATCCCAAGGCCAGACCCAAAAGAAATCCTGGAGAGGAATCAGGAATGTACATGTGGTTCCTGATACTCATAATATCTCCATTGCCCACCAGAGGGAGCCTGAACTGTCTGAGAGTGAGTTAGGTGAGCTGTATCCAGTTCACCACCAGGGGAGCCCAAGAGCCTCATTGCACACTGCTGACTCAGCCAGGGTAGGGTGTGTCCCTAGAGTATTTAAGCCATCAGTGGAGAACAGACAAGGAGGCTGGTTAGGGAGAAGGTTTAGGCCTTGTCTCCCTGAGGTACTCCCTGGGTCAAGCAGGTGCACTAACCCTACACCGATAGAAGTGGAGGAGTCTGGTCCAGCTGAGGAGCTGTCTTTGTTAGATGCTGAACTGCCCATGGAATGCCAAGAGTTTTCCTGAAGGGGATACCAATTTTCCTGAGGCCATGCAGGTAGGCCTGACTGGCAGCTGCAAACAGTGAGTTTTGGTTTTCAAGTGACTGTTTGCCTATTTTGGACTATTTTGTTTTTCTGTAAAGCTAAGAGTGTCATTTTGGGGAGAGGTTTTGTTGTCACCTTGGGTGGGAATTTTTGAAAGCCATTTCTGAGGCTTTAAATTTGCAAAACCTAAGACACTCTCCTTTCCTGGCAGTGGACTAAATCTGCCAGAGGCTTTATTTAAATTTAAGCACTGTGAATTGCTGGAACCAGTGCACTGAACTGTATTGTGATAAATTGAACAACCTGCTTGGGAGCAGGCTTGTGCTGGCTCTGAGGAGAGCTGAAACCTCAGCTGCCATTTTGACTTTATTTTGTGCTGCTTTATTTTCCTGCCTTTTTTGTATTTTGCTTTGCTGTTGTTTTGCCTACTGACATTTGCATTTTTATTTATGAACTGCTTATCTTTATGTTTGGAACAGTAAAGCTGAATTATGTTCCTATAAACCTAGTTTGTGTGACTTTGATTTTTGGTTCCTGCCTGGAGTCCAGTCCAGTCCTGCAGGGTGACTCCATCTCGGGTCACGCGCTGGTGTAACTCATCGTAGTAACCTTTTAGAGCGCTGTGGAGTCCCGCTCGGTCCACAGTGTGGGTTACAATAACCCAACCTCTATAGTCCACTATCAAAATCCTAGGAGTGACTCTAGACCAAAAGATGACCATGGAAAACCAAATTGCTGCTGTGATTCACAAAGGCTTTGCAGTACTTTGGAAACTACGATCAATCCGTTCCTACTTTGACACCCTTGTCTTCCAAATCCTATGCCAAGCCCTGATCCTCAGCATAATAGACTACTGCAACCTCATTTACATCTCATGCCTCAAGAAACACTTCCTAGTCACATCAAGGTTTGTGTGGGGAACGCTCAAGACGCCAAAATTGGCTCGCAACTAACAAACCAAAATGGGGTGAATATAATATAGGGTGCTCTCAGTGTGAACCCTCAGTGATAGGAGCACAGCTCCGACACTTCACTTCTGGGTCAAGGCGGTAAGCCTCCACCCACACACCATCATTGAGCACCCTGAGTGTGCTGAAATTAAAGGGACCTGAGTCCACTAAATCAAACAAATCAATCAAAGTGAGTAAATTAAACTCAACACAAACAACCTGAGCGACCCCCAAACAAACCCTGCCAGCCAGACCCCCCCGACTCACACAACAAAATCAAAAATCACCATGCAAAAATCAAATGAACACAATACTTATCAGAAACTATCTCACAAACTGATAAACACAAAAAACCGTGCCAGGAGAAGAAGTTCGACCGCGCTGGTTTCGGGAGGAGCCCTTCTTCAGGAACCTGACCCCCGACGGAACACGAACAAAGAGGTCGGCTGGAGGGCGGGGTGCCCGGGCGGAAGAGCACGCCGCTTAAAACGGATCTGCGAGCCAATTTTGGCGTCTTGAGCGTCCCCCACACAAACCTTGATGTGACTAGGTTGCCTTTTTGTGTTTTTTCTACAGTAGGAATTTTGGCAAATTTGGAGTGTATTGTTGTTGTTGTCAAGAAACACTTCAACAGACTCTGGATGATTCAGCACACAGCTATGTGCCTTATCTTCGGCACAAGGAAAACTGACCACATCACACCTTATTATAAGCAACTGCACTGACTCCTGATCAAGGCCCATTCAGTATTCAAACTGGATTGCTTAATGTAGAAGGCTCTTTATGGCCTCCTACCAAACTAACTGACAGAAGTATTTGAGTACCCCCCCGACCTGCCTTTTGCACTCCAATGCCTACCTCTTCCTGGAAGGAAAATCTAAAAAAGCTTACATGACAAAACTACTATCCTATCAAGCAGCTCATCTCAATTGGGAACCACTCTCCATTATAATGTCTTCTTCATTATATGTGCATTTCGGGCAAGGATTGAAAAAATACCGTACTTGTTCAAAAAATTCCTATTAGAACATTAAACCCTGTACCCTTTTTTGCATGTCTCACACACTCCTCAAAGACGATGGAAAATGTTCTATGCACAGATTCATTCAACTCTTACTACCTGCACCCCCCCTCCGCCACCACCACCACCATCACCAATCTCACCACCTTCTTTTGGGTCTCCATATCTATCTGCACCAGTATTCTAAATCTGTTCACCTACTTGATCTCTTCTTCTCATTTTACCGTACCATAACTGTATTTGGCTCTGACCTTATCATAATCCTATGTTATTTGTACTTTTATCCTGATCTCTCATGTACTTTCTTCTAATTAATTCCTGTTAACCGCATCGAACTTCATGATGTATTACGGTATACAAATAAAATTTTATGTTATGTTATGCATCCAAGTATCTTTCTAACAGTAGCTTTCACCTGTTTGGCCACCTTAAGATCATCACATACAATCATACCCAAGTCTCACTCCTCTTTTGTACATATTTCTTCACCCCCTAAACTGTACCATTTCATTGGAATTTTGCAGTTGAAATGAGGCAAGATTTCCCTTGGCTGAACCCATGCTGAATCTGTTCCATTAAACCATGTTTATCTATGTGTTCACATTTTTATTTTTTATATTCATTTTCACTATTTTGCCTAGCAATGAAGTTAGGCTTACCGGTCTATAATTTCTGGATCACCCCTGGAACCCTTTTTAAAAAATCAGTTACATTGGCCATTGCCCAATCTTCAGGTACTACAGATGATTTTAGCAATAGGTTATAAATCACTAACAGCAAGTCAGAAATTTCATGTTTTAGTTTTTTCAGCAGCCTGAGGTATATACTATCCAGGTCCAAGTGATTTATCACTCTTTAACTTGTCAATTTGGCTCTTTAACTTGTTGATTGTGGACAAACATCAAACTAACACTGGATAACTTTGGCATTTTGGTAAAATTGTTTTAAGTAAAAGTTGTTTTGTTATCTATGAGTACATATAATCATAATTTTTTTAAAAAATGTGTGAAAAACATAATGGAAATGTTATTATAACCAGGAACCACTCAGTGGTGATCAACAACATATATGAGGAGATGCTTTTAATGACAATTTTCATTTCAATGATATGAATTGAAAAGTGTCAAGAAATGGGTGGAATAATTTGTAAGTTTCAAGGCTCCACAACATTATCTTCTTGGTTGGGTTGAGAATTTTTCAGTGGCCCCTTGTTTCATAGGTCCCCAGAATATATTAGTGTTGTATTTATAGTAAAAGGAATTCTTTTCTGAGACATATTTTTTTGTTGTGCTAGAAAGAAGATATTAAAACATGTAAAAAGATATGCTCTACTACATTTGAATCTCACACTAGTTAGCATGAAGTATATATGTGTACGTTAATAGAGTTGCCAAATTCAATCCTTAAGGACCAAAATAAGTCAGATTTTCAAAATATCTTGTCGCAACCCGGCCTCCTGATAAGCGCAGCGAGCCTGGTTCACAGCGACTGATACTTCTCCCAGCGTGTTCCTTCTAACTAAGGCCTAGGGTGAAAATGTCAGGTAAATGACCAAGTGAAATAGGCAAGGAAAACCACTCACACCAAGAAATGTCCAAAATAAACATGTACTTTTATTTCTGACCCTTGGTCAGGCTGCTCTGGTGTTATCAGCAGGATGCAGTACTTTACAATACATTTGTTCAGGAACCAAAACATAAAACCCTGGGGCAACCTGGCCAAACTGGCTTCACAGACAACAGCCTGGTTCTTATTTCAAAAACATAAAAATCATATGAGAACTGTGGCTGGACTTTAGTCTTTCCAACTCAGTCCTCTTCACCAGCCTTAAATGGTTAAGATAGTTTTAGTTTTTTTTTTTTTTTTTTTTTTTTTCAAGTTTTTATTAGGATTTTATATACCGCCTATCAAGGTTATCTAAGCGGTTTTTACAATCAGGTACTCAAGCATTTTCCCTCTCTGTCCCGGTGGGCTCACAATCTATCTAACGTACCTGGAGCTATGGAGGATTAAGTGACTTGCCCAGGGTCACAAGGAGCAGCGTGGGTTTTGAACCCACAACCCCAGGGTGCTGAGGCTGTAGATCCAACCACTGCGCCACACACTCTTCCTGTGAAAGAGCAGGAGGAGCAAACAAAAGACTTGCTGTATGAAAAATAAAACTTTCCAAAAACCACAAAAAGAAACTGCTAAACTTGAAGCTCCTACACAGACATCAGCTAGGGAACTCATATAAACAGAGCTCCTCTGTGGCTGACGTTCCCTGCAGTAGCTTATCTACAGCTAATTAGCCTCTAGCTGTGTGGAGAGGAGAGAAACCAAACCCTGTGTAGTTTGCAAATGTTAGGCAGTTCAAGCACCATACTATGTGCATGAATTCTTCAGAGCCTAGCTCTAGGAAGCTTAAACAATTCTGAACACAAAAACAAACCTAGTCCCAAAACTTTCAGGAAACAGCTAAGAATCAAAAATAGCAAAACACTTTCAACCTTTTTTAGCTTGTGTCCGTTGCTTTCAATCTCCCACCAGGAATAATTGGCACACCAATGTCCATGGGTTCCCAGCTTTCGAGCTGCCTCTCAATTGTGGGATCAGGCACCTCTGAAATGTCCACCATTTCACAATCTTTTCCCAGCTCGTCAGCATTCAGCTGGGGAGACAAGCCCTGCTGCCTCTGAAGCTCTGGTTCCCAGCCTCTTTGCTCCTCTTCCCCTCTGGTTCTGAGCTGCCTCATTTTTACTGGCTCCAAGCCACCCCTCCCTGCTCTGAAGAAGGGGAAGGGAGTAAGCTCCCTTTGCAGCTGTGACTGCTCACGTGTCAGCTTCCTGCTGGTTCTCTGCCTTTCTGAGAAATGTAGTCTCCTTGCTCCTGAGGTTTTAGTTGAGCTAAAAGCAGGCTTTGTAGAGTAAACTATAGCTGGTCTGAGCTCTACCTGGCAGACTCTGTCTAGCTCATCATGACTGGTGCAAGGGAGGTCAGCGCTACTATACTCAACAGAGCTAACCTGGTCAGCTCTCCTGCATAGAGGTTTACTGTTCTTTCTAGTCAATCCTGTGACAAAGCTAGGAGGAGAGTTAGATTTGTCACAATCTCTAATGGATATAGCATGTATATAGCCTCTCTTTAAGACAAATCTATCTTATGAAAATTTGATCTATATTTCATGGCCTCAAGGACTAAACTTGTACATCCCTAATACAATAACTATCCATTCCTAGCCTAAGTTTTTCCTCTTCCATAACATTTTTCTCCTTGCTATTGAATTAATGTAAATGAGTTTATATGTCAACATGTTCCCTTAGGTTTTAATAAAATAAATTTTCAATAGATTTGTATAATTTGTCCAAAAAATATTTTCTTACCCCCTAGTAAGGTTCAATTTGTAACTTCAATTTGCAATCACTTAGTACTGGTACTACTGTTGTCATAATGAAACAAATTATAGTGGATCAAGTCAGTCTTTTAAAACAGTATTATATCATTGCATATAAATAATGTAATGGGACTGATATTGCTTTGTACAGTTAGCATGCAACAACTTCTGAAAATATTTAGTAATCATAAGGAAACAAAAACGAGAAAGCACTGCTTGTTTTCTTTATAACATATTTCTAGAAGTATCAAATTTTCTTTAGGTCTATTTTTTGTATTTATATACCACTTATAACTAAGGGCTCCTTTTACTGCAATAGTGTTTTTAGCGCGTGCAGAATTTTAGCGCACGCAAAACCCACGCTACGCAGCTAGAACTAACACCAGGTCAATGCTGGCATTAGCATCTAGCGCGTGCGGCAATTTAACGTGTGCTAAGTGTGCTAAAACCTCTATTGCAGCTTAGTAAAAAGAGCCCTAAGTGGTGTACATTCAGGCAGTGGCATACCAAGGGTAGGGCAAGGGGAATGGACTGCCCCGGGTGCACGCCCTAGGGGAGTGCACAGCCGGCCGGGTCCGGAACCTCCTGGGACCTGCACTTCAGTACGGCTGCCGGTCCACCCCTGCAGCCAAGAAAAAGGCTAAGAAGTCAACGGGAGCGGCGAAAGCATCCTTTAAGGAACACCCTCCCAATCTGGCTCTATCCCGCCCCTTTCGTGACACCACCGGACAGCATTCTCAGCCATTGGTCGACCCAGGCAAGGTTAACCAATGGCTGAGAACGCTGTCCGGTGACGTCACGAATGGGGCAGGATAGAGCCAAATCAGGAGGGTGTTCCTTAAAGGATGATTTTGCCACTCCCACTGACTTCTTAGCCTTTTTCGAACCATAGCAGTGGCTTACAAAGGGGGGGGGGGGGTAGTCAAAAAAAATGATGGGCCGGGGGGGTGTCAAAAATGATGGGCCCCAGGCCCCAGGTGTCACATACCCTAGGTATGCCATTGCATTCAAGTACTCAAGCATTTTTCCCTTTCTGTCCTGGCACGCTCACACTCTCTTTAATGTACCTGGGCAATGGTAACATAACATAACTTTATTCTTCTATACCGCCACAATCAAATTATTTCTAGGCGGTTTACACAGAAGAGAAACTGGACAATCAGCAAAATACAAAATACTAATAGTAAAAGTACAACATGCTATCTAGAGTATAGACAATGTAAAACTTTTGTTACGAATAAAACTTCAGGGTCACAAGGAGCAACATGGGATTTGAACCCACAACCTTAGGGTGCTAACTCTGTAGCTCTAACCACTGTGCCACACACTCTCCAACATTATGTATAAAGAACATTATATATAAAGAAAAAGAATAATTCTTGTTTAGCAACCTGATTTGTGATACTGCAGACAAGAAGCAATTTCCAAACTCATGCTTTAGGGCTAGATTTGCTTTTTATTTATAAATTACAAATAAACTGTTCATGCCAAGGAAGAAGGCTGCCATTTAAAAAGTCTGAGAATGGTAGAAAAAAAAAAAAAAATCCCAGAACAGTTAACCATATTTTCTGATGCAGTGTTATGAACTCTGGTTTTAAAAAATATTACTGGATGATATGCATCAACAGCTGTGTTCAAATCTTTACTAAATTTATACCATAAAGAGGATTGAGTTCAGTGTGCTTTTTCATTTTTTTAAACAGCGCATAAAGTTATTGCAATATTGGTGGTACAGTACATTTTGTCTTACTGACAATGAGCTAGGAAAGGTCTGAACTTTAAATCAAGCCTGACGTGGGAGTTTAGACTCGGAGCATTCACGCTGTGCTTAATGTCCGGAGGGTTGTAAGATCAATTTGGTTTTGCTGAGCCATGTCAGCAACGTCTGTCTCAGGACTTGACACGACTTGACTTGATAGGCTGGAAAAAAAAAAAATTAAACACGTTGATAAGGTTAAAGTGGGCATCCAACCAAGAATCCAAAACAAAGCAAAACAAAACCGAATATTGTTTAGAAGCTCGATCGCACACTGTATTCACTCAGTGGTGTTTGACATATAGCTAAAACAAATTACCTTCCCGTCAAATGAAATTGTCCTTTCACCTTACCCATTTCCTTCAGACATAGACTCATATACCTCAACGTCAGTAATGAGATCAAACCACAAATGAAACAAGCAAATAAAAAACCAACCAATCAGATTTCTAGCTAGTTTCACACGACGGTTAAGAACTTACTCATTATTAGATGATCTTTGAAAGTAGATACTTCCTTGCCAGTATGCAGCCATTAATACAAAAGATCAGCGTGTTATTGTGATGTTCTTCCAAATAGAGTAAAACCTTGGTTTGCGAGCATAATTCGTTCCGGAAGCATGCTCGTAATCCAAAAGCACTCGTAATATATCAAAGCAAATTTCCCCATAGGAAATAATGGAAACTCAGTCGATTTGTTCCATAACCCAAAAACTTTAATACAAAATATAGTACTGTATGTACTTGTATTGCAAGACCTTGCTCGGTTCGAACATTCACTACACTGGGTGAATTGGGCATGATGCTTTTATTACATTCAGCCACGCTCAGCGTGAGATGTGCGTACGTTGTGCACGCTTGAACTGCGGGTGCTTGTATTACATTCAGCCACGCTCAGCGATGTGCATATATTGTGCGTACTTGACGCAACGTGCGTATAAGTGCTCGTACTGTAAGACAACGCTCATTTATCGAGTTAAAGTTCAATAAAATGATTTTCTCGTCTTGCAAACCACTCGCAAACCATGTTACTCGGTATCTAAGGTTTGACTGTACATTCTTTAAGCTGGGAAAAACTGCCTACCATACTAATGCCAAAAGTAACTACTTTACTTACGAGGGGGTGCTGAAAAGTTCTCAACCCAACCAACCAACTTTCTAAATTCTGAGTGTTATTGTGCCATTGTAGTTGAAAAGAGTGTTACTTTAAGAACATAAGAATAGCCTTACTGGGTCAGACCAATGGTCCATAGTACCTGGCCAAAACCCAAAGAGTAGCAATATTCCATTCTAACGATCCAGGGCAAACAGTGGCTTCCCCCATATCTTTCTCAATAATAGATTATGGACTTTTCCTCCAGGAACTTGCCCAAACCTTTCTTAAAACCAGCTACGCTATCCATTCTTATCACAACCTGTGGCAATGCGTTCCAGAGCTTAACTATTCTCTGAGTGAAAAATATTTCCTCCTATTGGTTTTAAAAGTATTTCCCTGTAACTTCGAGTGTCCCCTAGTCTTTGTAATTTTTGATGGAGTGAAAAATTGATCCACTTGTGTCCGTTCTACTCCACTTCGTTAAGGGTCAATTTGCAGAAACAACCCCTCCCCCCCCCTTTTTTTTTTTTTTTTTTGCTAAGCTGCAGTAGAGGTTTCTACTGTAATCCGGGGGTGCTAAATGTTCTGATGCTCATAGAAATTTTATGAGCATTGGAGCAGCTTTGCAGCATTTAGCACTCTGGGCCACAGTAGAAACCTCTACCATGGCTTAGTAAAGAGGGGGTGGGAGTGGGGGAATTCTACGTTTAGACATTGTTTCAGATCATTCTCTTCTTGACTGGGTTGCTAACTTTTCAGCATCGCCTTGTACATGGTTTGTTTCTTTACAGAAATGGAACATGCAAACCCTAATTAGTTTCTTATAAGCAGTCAGTATTTATGCTGTGTATTTTGTTAATTGCTACAACTCTGAGCATAAATGTGTTGGCCATTAACAATAGGCAATAAGAGCAGAAGAATTGTAATTTCTTTTAAAGATAAAACAAATGGTATCCAGCTGATTACAGAATATTTGTCGCAGCTGCACTAGTGTCTAAAGATAATAACTGTACTGTCTGACTCCTCTGTATTTAAATATCATCTGAAAGTGCATAACTGGAGCATTGCCATTTATAATTGCTCTCTAAGAGAAGAGTTTAGAGATTCAAGAAATCTAAATTGATTAATTATGCTTATAAAGTTCCAATTGGGAAAACAAATTTTTGTGGTAGATTCTTTCCTGGGTGATCAACACAGATTATGTGGCCACCTAGTTGCAGAAAGAATACTTTTTTTGTAGAAACATTTTAAAAAATATACCTCAGAAAAATCAATACTGAAGCATTCATTGTGGTGCTGGTCTCTGTCTGTAAATTTTAGTGCTTGTTTTGCAAGAACTAAAAGTGGGTGCTGAAAAGTTCTCAGTCCAACCAACCATACAGAAATGTCAGTATTTACAGTACATGGGCAAAGGGCACACATTTTGGAAAGGCTGATTAGTGGGGTTTCAAGGACAGTACACTTAAGTCCTGTACTTAAGAGACTTCACTGGCTGCCAATGGAACAATGTATTCATTTTAAGGTTTTGTCTTTGTGCCTAATTGGTTTCAGGATCTTTGGGAGGTCTGTAGACCATCCCGAGTTTTGAGATCGGATGGTAGTATGCGATTAATATCTCAATCGGCTACGAATATAAGGTATGTGGCCATACAACCAAAAATGTTTTCATGCATGGGTGTTTATGAAATAAATTAAGGGGTCAATGAAGACTATGTTAAGATCGTCTTAGCTTTAAGAAATTGCTTATAACAAAGCTTTTTGTCGATACATTTCTGTGAATTCCTCCCCAGGATTTTGTTCCTCATCTAACTGTAATGATAGTGAAGGATGATACCAAGGAGTTTTTAAGTTCCACTTCTTGAGTTGCTTTGAATTATTGAATAATGTTATGCATGTGTTATTTTTATGTATGTTATTTTGAACACCACTGAGAGTCAGGCAGAATATAAATTTTTTAAATAAATAAATACATGGAGGTTTTGGTTATATCCATATATCCCTATGGTGTATGTGTGTGTGTGTGTGGTGGTGGTGGGGGGGGGTTAACCTCCTAGTCATAATATCTTCAGTGTATTACAAACTTTAGCTTACTTTCCATTTGTTTTGCTGGCTTGTGTATCATCAGACTGCACTGAACTATGTGCTGAAATACCTACTTTCCAACTAAGAATGACCCTGGCTGTGACCCTGGCATTGTTAATCCAGTGATGCATTTGGCTCAATCTGGAGGCATGCAATAACCTTGGGCACGAACAACTGCTTAGTCAGCCCAGACTGCTTGTGTATAAAGGAGTAAAAAATGAATTGCCTTGGGTCCAGAGCTCTATTGGGGGCTCCAGATTACAGCCAGGAAATTCTGGGCTAGTCCGCCATAATCCAGGGGTTGGCCTGTGCAAATGGCACTATGTAGGGACCTGTTTTGGGACTAGACTGTGTCCCTGTCTTCCAAAGGGGTGTAGAGAGCACAAAAATGGTTTTCTGGGGCCTGGGCACTGGAGCTCATGGCTTTTTTGCACATGCACAGTAGCTGCTTAGAGCTCTGGTATGCTGCAAATGAAACTGGGGCCTTGATTAATTTGAAGACCCAGGAAGCTCACTGGTAGGCCTTGATGTCAAGAGATGTCCATCCAGACTGAATTTGAAGGTAGAGGTGGTCTTTCTAGTCTATTGGGAGTCAGATAGAAGGTCCCTTAGACCTCTAGATTGTTTATTTTATTTTTAAAATTTGATATTATTTTTACCACATTTTTCAAGGCTCAGGGAAAAACATTTTTAAGGAATAATTTTTGGTGGTTGGGGTCTTTAGGAGTTCCTTCTAAGTAGATAAGACCATAGAATAGCCTTACTAGATCAGACCAATGGTCCATCAAGTTCAGTACCCTGTTCTCACAGTGGCCAATCCAGGTCACTAGTACCTAGCAAAAACTCAATGAGTAGCAACATTCCATGCTACCGATCCAGGGCAAGCAGTAGCTTCCCTCATATATTTCTCAATAATAGACTATGGATTTTTCCTCCAGGAAATTGTCCAAACCTTTCTTAAAACCAGTTACACTATCCACTCTTACCACAACCTGTGGCAATGTGTTCCAGAACTTAACTATTCTCTGACTGAAAAAATATTTCCTCCTATTGGTTTTAAAAGTATTTACCTGTAACTTCATCGAGTGTCCCCTAGTCTTTGAAATTTATGATGGAGTGAAAAATTGATCCACTTGTATCCATTCTACTCCACTCATGATTTTCTAGACTTCAATCATATCTACCCTCAGCAGTCTCTTTTCCAAGCTGAGGAGCCCTAACCTTTTTTAGTCTTTCTTTATACAAGAGGAGTTCCAGCCTCTTTATCATCTTGGTCACTCTTCTAGTGCTGCTACATCTTTCTTGAGATAAGGAGACCAGAATTAAACACAATACTCCAGGTGAGGTCGCACAGAGGCATTATAACATCCTTAGTCTTGTTAACCATCTTGTTTGTATTTTTGGCCGTTGCTACACATATTAGCAGAAGGTTTCATCATATTGGCTACAATGACACCCAAATCCTTTTCTTGAGCATCTGGTAACTGTGATTTGGGTTATTCTTCCCAATATGTATTACTTTGCATTTGCCCACTTTGCATCTGCCACTTGGACTCCTAGTCTTCCAATTTCCTAAGGTCTGCCTGCAATTTTTCACAATCTAAATATGTTTTAACAACTTTGAACAGATTAGTGTCATCTGTAAATTTAATCACCTCATTCATTCCAATTTCCAGATCATTTATAAATAAGTTTATTAGCACAAGTCCCAGTAAAGATCCCTGCGGCACTCCCCTGTTTACTCTCCCCTATTGAGAGTAACCAATAACCAATTCCTAATGCACAACTGAACTTTACCACCTATCCCATGACTCTTTAATTATCTTAGTTGCCTCTCATGAGGAACTTTGGCAAAAGCTCTCTTAAAATCTAGATATACTACATTCGTCTTGGGGATTTTGACCTAGAAAACATTTTCCCCCCTTTTACAAAACCACATAAATGTTTTTTAGCACAGGCTGGCATGCTGAATGTTCTGCGCTGCTCCCAATGCTCATAGGAACTCTATGAGCATTGGGATCAGCATAGAGCATTCAGTGCACCAGCCTGCGCTAAAAGCTGCTTTCACAGTTTTGTAAAAGAGGGATTTTATTTTTGTCTGGTAAGTGGAAATTTCAGAGGCTGATGGTCTTTAGAGCATGTGGGAAAGGGCTTTGTCAGTCTTAGTCCTTGAAGAAGAATTTTTTGTAAATTTTCATGTGACTGTCATAGAATTTTTTCATAATTCTTGGGCATTTTTACATGAAAAAATGCATGATATTGAGTTACTCCGGAGAAGGCATCGGGCGGAGCTACATTCTCAACTGGAGAGCAGGGGAGTAAGAACTATGAGGAAGCTAAAGCCTCAGGAAGAACCCCAGGTAACACCATGGATATCCTTTTGGAGGCCATAAGGAGAATGGATGAGAACGTGGAGAAGACGGCATCAGATGTTCAAGTATTGGTAACTAAAGTAGACTCCTTTACTTCTAATATTGAAAAGGTGAAACAAGAATGTTTAGAAAAGGTAGACTCTGAGACTATTCCTTTGAAAAACTCTATTTCTACTATAATTAGAGACCAGACCACTCTTTCACGCAAGATATAAATGATTGAAAATTACAATCGCCGATTAAATTTAAGAGTACTGAATTGTCCAAAAATTTTTCTTTGACACCGATTGATATCTTCAAAAAATTTTGGGTGGAGAATTTGTCCTTCCCATCAGATCAATTACCACTTATAAATAAAGGCTTATTTCTTACCTACACCAAAAAGAAATAGTGGTTCGGAAGAAGTACTTGTGTCTGAAAATTTATCACTTTCTGGGAATTTACCAGCAGAAATGGATTTACAAAATGTAACAGCAGTCTTGGAAAATTCATTTACGGATGTAAAGGACAGAGCTACATTAATTGCAAATTTTATATTTGAGCAAGATCTTAATTCAATCATGAGGTTATTCTTTAAAAAAATAGGTACGCCTTTCTGTGATCAACGTATATAGCTACACCATGAAGTTACAAAATCAACACAAGAAAGGCGTAAGCTGTTTTTAGCAATGCGAGAAGATACAAAGAAGTTGGGGGCTACTTTTACTTTAGGTTATCCTTGTAAATGTTTAATTAAGTATATGGATTTAAAATATGTTTTTTATGCACCCGATCATCTAAGATCCTTTTTTTGACCTTAAGGGGTTAATCAGAGGTGGAGAATCTAGCTCAAAAAAATAAAATCCGAGGGGTAGACGTATTAAGCCTGTTTCTTATTTTATAATAGGTAATTTTACTTTGATTATCTCCCTGTAACTGGATCGTTCTCCTAAACTGAGGTCTACAAGGAGTTATAACCATCAAGAATTGCATCTGTTTCTAAGGAATGTGAATACTTCTTGTTTGTTTTTACATGACGGATTATGACTCTGTATTGCTTTATCAAGTTGTACTACTTGTGAATAAAATGATAATGAATGAAAAATTTTAAAAAATGCATGATGTCAGGAAAAGTATTTATTTCTGAAATTTAAAATTATAGAAACTTTGGGGTAAATGTGCTGGAGCTGCACAGTGAATAGACAATGCTTTATTTTAATTTTGACAGAGAAATTGAGGAACATATACCTCTTCTTCCATTATAGTCTATGGGGTTCAAAAGTTTTCAAAATGAAGCTGGGAACTGCAAGTTCTTATTTCCATGACTCTAAGAAAAACTGTACTGGGCGCTGGTTGGCTATTGGGGGTCAGAAAGATGCTAGTGAGGTTCCATTGTCACAGCAACAGTATCGGCAATTGGGCAGTAGTTGAATGCTAGCTTTAGGATAGGGAAGTTGCTATTGGTAGAGGTTGGAGGAAAGTTTGGCGAGAGAGACCAGGAATCTCTCCAACTCTTGGATTTCAATCAGGGGTAGCTAAGCAGAGATGTAATGAGGATTTACTCAGGGTTTTGGAAACTTTTTGTAAGTTTGTTTTTCCCCATTTTGAGAGAAAAATCTGTGGAGAGTAGGGTTAACCACACAGAAAAAGCAGAGTATCAAGTTCATCCTTTTTACCCTTTAAGTCCCAGACAGAATCAGGCCCAAGACCAGTTAGGCACTTGCTGGCTGGAAAAATTAGTTTTTAAAATTTTCTTTTGCTGCAAAGTCTCTTTGTCATTAAAGGGGAGAGGTTAGAAGTTTATTGTATGCTAATAGATCTCATACATATTCATTGGGGAAATCCTGAAAACCCGACTGGATTGCAGCCCTCGAGGACCAACATTGGACACCCCTGCTCTACACGAACTGCCACAACCCATGGCAGGAGAGATTGGGCATTTCTCCTCCCACGGGTCGCGGCAGTTTGGGTAGAGGGGTGATCGCATCGCGGTAGGGGAGATGAGGCATCTCTCCTACTGTGATGGTTGTGGTGGGGGGTGGGTAGGTTACTGGGCCGCTGAACTTATCGCACCTGCCGCC
Organism: Geotrypetes seraphini; assembly: GCF_902459505.1. Classification (NCBI taxonomy): domain Eukaryota; kingdom Metazoa; phylum Chordata; class Amphibia; order Gymnophiona; family Dermophiidae; genus Geotrypetes; species Geotrypetes seraphini. The sequence continues at coordinate 135,209,178 of NC_047085.1, forward strand.
ATCAGCTCAGCGGCCCCTTTTTCGGCACTTATACCTTTTTTGACTTGGTCTAAGTCAAAGCGTATAAGTGCCGACTAGGCAACCTGTCAAATGTTTTGGTTATATCTGTTGTACGCCTAAGTCTAGGTCGGCCCACCTCCAGCCCACCGCCTGCCCTTTCCCCACCTCTAAAAATGCCTCTTTTCTCTCTGTGCGTTTAGAGGCAGAGGAAAGGCCTAAGCTGGTTTTAGATATGCCTAAAACCAGCTTTGATTATGGGTACTTGGACGATCAGGCTTTTTGATCATCCAAGTAGCCATTTAGGCCACTTTTTAGACTTTTTTTTATTATTATGAGCCCCACAGTATTTTTCTGATTTTTTGCAATTTCCATTGTAAAGTTGAGTACTCAAACCAGGATATTGCATGGACAAAACTTTATTATAGCAGTACTTACCTGTCTTGAGAGGAAGGACTGCTTCTTGGTTACCTGTAAAACAGAGTCAGAAAGAGATTTCCTCTTGGGGAGAAGTACAAACTTTTAAATTGGAAATAGGATCATAGGGACTGCTTATCTGACATTGCTGAGCTTGGGTTCCACTTTTTTCAGGCATTGAGCTGGAGAGGGGAAAACAGAGATAAATACCTGGGAATTGGAAAGAGCTCTATAATTAAACCTGTCTGACAGATGTCTGATGTTAGAGAAATTGGAAGTTACAAGACAATCCAACTTTGAACTCTAGGAGGTCATGACCAGCTCTTGTAGTTAAAACCTTGAATAGTAATTAAGCTAGTTATTTGAGTTTTTAAGAACAAAAGCTAAATGTTGTAGTGAAATAAAATGCACTAAAGTATTGTTAGAGTTTAATGAAAATTGTTGTTAAGACTTGACTCATGGCTACAAAAGCTGACACATTCCTAAATACAAAAACGCTTGTTGTCTTTTCAGTCCTTATAGCAGAAATTCGCTTTGCAATTCTCACAATGTTTTAAGTGCATACAACTCTAACATGCAATTAAAGCTGGCTTTCCATTGCTTAGTTATTTGAAGGATCAACCAAGCTTACCCATTATATGCTATATAGTGGGGGTTCAAGGCCATGAAGCATCGAGCCAGTATAAGCTCTTATACATATATCTACATTTAAAAAATGCTTTCTGGTCTTCAGTCTATTTGGGCCAGAGAATTACAATGGTCTGCTTCACCTGAAAGCTGGAAGAAAATATGGACTCCAAAGACAAGATGTACGGCTTTGGTGTTATTAAGACAAACCCCTGAAATCTCATGAAAAGAGACTGGAAAAAGTAAAGACCTTAGAGCTCATTTTCATTAAGGAAAGAGAAGTATTACAATGGAAAATAGAATATATGGCAAACCAGATGAGGAGAACCAATTTAAGGTTCCTGAATTTTCCCAGGTCTCTACTAATTACTCCAGTGGAAATGGTAAGTATTTTCCTGAGAATCTGTGTATACCAACTAAAAATAAGCCACCCATAGTGATAGCTATTTATTTAGCTCTCCCTGGAGCTTGTGGATCCTCAGCCACCATGGGTGAAGCAGGAGTATTTCCTGATTCTTTAAATGTAACAGCTTTTTTGGAGAACTCAATAGAAGTCGTTATGGGGAAATCCTTGTGACTTCTGCCTTGGAGCATGATAGACATTAAGTACAGTGGAACCTCGGTTTGCGAGTAACCCGGTTTGCGAGTGTTTTGCAAGATGAGCAAAACACTCAGCAAACTTTTGTCTCGCAAAACGAGTGTTGATTCGCTATGGCGCGGTGGGTACCTGCCTGTGGGTGCTGCAGTCCTTGTAGCATGGTGGCTTCCTTTCCCCGGGGTCCCCATGCGGCTCTCCTCCCTCTTCGGCCGATGCCTCCGCCGTTCACCAGCGCCTCCCGGCTTCCGATTCAAGCCGGCCATCCTCCAGACGCATGCGCAGGACCTCTGAACTCCCCCTTCAAGCCGGCGCCGCTCCAATAACACGCGTACCACGTACAAGCAAGCAGGACGTCCTGCGTGCTTGTACGTGGTGCACGTGTTGTTGGAGCGGCGCCGGCTTGACGGGGGAGTTCAGAGGTCCTGCACATGCGTCAGAAGGATGGCGGCCGGCTTGAATCAGAAGCCAGGAGGCGCTGGTGAACGGAAAAGGCATCGGCCGAAGAGGGAGGAGAGCCGCATGGGGACCCCAGGGAAAGGAAGCCACCACACTACAAGGGCTACAGCATCCACAGGCAGGTACCCACCCCTGGGCCACCATAGTAAACCTTGGTTGTGGAACGAATTGTTTCAGTTTACATTGTGGCCTATGGGGACATGTGCTTTGATATACAAGTACTTTGAATTACGAGCATGCTTCTGGAACGAATTATGCTCGTAAACCAAGGTACCACTGTACTTTGCTTTCCGTCATTTGCAAGAGCAATTTTTTGGATCTGCTGTATAATCTGTATATTTCCAGATTTGTCTCCAATAACACAGAAGCACAGAAAAGAGTTCTTGGCTTTCAAGTCAAAAATTCTTACACTTAGGGGTCCTTTTACTAGGGCGCACTAGCCGATTTAGCATGCGCTAAATGCTAACACGTCCATTATATTCTATGGACGCGTTAATATTTAGTTCGAGCTAATATTTAGGGTGCTCTAAATTGGCTAGCACCTTAGTAAAAGAGGGGGTTAGTGCTACATGCATAATGGCATTTCCTGTTAAATGTTCTTTATCTTTTTGAGGTAGAAAATTATCTTTTCTTTGATTTAAAATAGTTCCCAATCATTTTTTATATCTTAAAAGTTAGAAGGGGTAGTGTTGACATCCCATAATTTTATTCATTCTGGCTGTGGGAGTTTAGTGGTCCATTCATTCTTCTTAAATAAGATTTTTTTTTTCCCCTCTTGAATGTAATTCAATATCTTTGGATGTCTTTATTGTGGACTAAAGGAAGATGATTGTTCTGCATTAGATTATATAATTATTACCTAGTAATTTATTTTCTGATTTCTTATTTCAAGATTTATTGCTTGGATGTATATGATATAATTCACAAAACAAGCATCCTGCCACTGCTTGCCCTGTATCGGTACCAAGGAATATTGCTACTCCTTGGGTTTTGGCCAGGTACTAGTTACCTGGATTGGCCACCATGAGAACGGGCTACTGGGCTTGATGGACCATTGGTCTGACCCAGTAAGGCTATTCTTATTTTCTTATGTACTCACAGTACAGGATAAAGTGGAGTAGATGAGCTGAATATATATCAGATTTTATTGGAACAGTTAATAAAATTACATGAACCACAAAGCACAATAGCTACAAATAAATTTCCAAAGAGTCTCTGGTTGGGTGCTGGTCAAAAAGAACAATAACCCTTATACCGCTCAAATCAATTTGGGAATACAATAGACCCAAACCCTCATATTTGTGGACATGTTATAGATCTGGAAAATGGAATGGACCAACACGGGCCGTGTTTCAGCATGTGATGGTGCCTTCTTCAGGGATCCTGTAATAATATGCACCAAAAAGCCTGAGAGCAATATTGAAAATGAGAGAAAGAGGGTGTGAGAAAGTGTACTCTGTCATATTGAGAACAACCACTGTGAAAGTGGGACCCATGCCAGCCTGAAATATAATGAGGAATCTGTGGGAGTGATAAAAAAGAGATAAATAGTAGTGTATGTGTATACAGTATATAAAAAGCAAACGTGTTTAATTGAAAGCTGAAAAACATACTACAATTGTAAGAGTTAGAATGAACCAAACTATCTGCAGTAAAACACTGAGGGCAAAAAACAAGTTTTGAAAAAAAATTGATGCAGAACATATCTAATTGCTAAAATTTTACTCTAGTCAAATCACTGCTGGTAAGAGGAATTATTTCTCAAAATTGCTCAACAATAATAAGTCCAACGAATTTTTCTCTATAGTAGTAAGGCAGACCAGTGCCTCATCTCCAGCTAAACCAATGCCCTCTGTTGATTCCCTTGCATCTTATTTCAAAGCCAAGGTTTTTAATCTTAGAATATGATCTCCATTCTGGCAATCGTGCCATCATATATGGACTTAGATTTGACTGGAATAGACTCATGGTCTTCTTTACCATCCCTTCATTGATCCAGTTCTTTAAAATTGTTGCTAAAGTTTACCTTACCACTTCACTATTGAACCCTCCACCATATAATTGGATTAGAATCCCAGATATGGTCTCCTTCCCTCGTCCTGCATCTCATCAGTCTTCATCTTATTAATGGACAGGTACCACTCTTTTGGAGAACAGAATTTATTTGTCTGATTCTTAAAAATTCAATATTAGCATCCCATCAACCCGAGAGTTACTGCCCTATTCCAATTTATGCATTCTCTCCCAAATCGTAGAACAGGTGCCTACAAAAAGGGAACTAGAATCACATCTAAGGCCACCTAAGGTCAAAGTAGGCAAGGTTTGAGACGGAAATGATCATAGGCATCATTAGGCATGACTATCCATCAAAGGTAGGTGCCAGTAATCAGAGAATGACATGGGGACAAATTTTTCCCCCGTCCCCACGGGAAATCATTTTCCCGTCCTGTCCTGGCAAGTTTTTTCCTGTCCCTGCCCCATTCCTACTAGGTCTGTCCTCATCTGCACAAGCTTCAAACAATTTAAAATCATGTCTTCGAGGTTTATTCGGTTATGGCAGAGCTAACGGGGCAGGGACAGGGTCAGTGACAAAACTTGTGGGGACGGGACATGGAAATTGAGTTTTTGCGGGGACGGGGAAAAATGTGTCCCCATATCATTCTCTACTGATAATGTAGGCCTTTAAAACTCTGGCCTACATTACTCTAGCACCTACCTTTAATGGGAGCCATGATTCTGCAAATGGTACTGTAGTGTGACAGACACACAACGCTGTTTTTGTAGACAGTCACAGACTCTGGTGTTGTTTGCAGAATCTAGCTCTCAAAGTTTCAGTTTCATTCTCCTCCATTTCCTCAACCATCCTGCTAGTCTGTGGAGTTCCACAGTGCTCGGTACAGAAATCCTTGGGACCAGGCATATTTGAGTTTTTGGAACTTTTTGGATTTAGGAATGATAATATTAAATTAGAAAAAGACAGTCCATAAGTCTATAAAATTGCCACCAGACTTTTTTTTATTTCAAAATAATGCAAACATTAAACACTTCAAGCACTTCAAACTCAAACATATTCCAAAACTATGGGACTGGAGCAATACCTTCAAACATAAATGAAGTGCCAGATTTTGGTTTTCAGAGCTTTTCAGTGTTTACATTTTTGGATAAAGGATCTTATATCTGTTCTATCTTCTCTTTTATTCAATATTTTTCTTAGTCTATTAGCAACTTTAATTCAGAATTGTAACATTAAATCCTTTTTCTATGCAGACGATATACTCCTGATTTTTCCTTTTTCACCATTTAATCTTGAATTAGGTTCTTCTCAATGTTGTGTAGATTCAATAGCAGGATGGTTAACATCTTGGGGACTTATGCTTAATCCCTTAAAAACTACTACATTTTGGATGACTGGTTTACTTTCTATTCCCACAGTACAAATTAAGCTTCTTGGTACTGACTTGACACCAATAAAATCTTTTCATTACCTACCTAGGGGTAATGTTCAACTCAGCATTATCATTTGAAGCACTAGTGTCCCAGGTGATTAGGAAAGGATGTTTTTGGCTCAGACGTATACGTTCAATTAGCTCTAAACTTGAATCCAAAGCTATTCACAACCTTCTCCATGCCTTTGTGATTTCCAGATTACTGTAATTTGGTTTATTGTAGTATTAATGCTTCCTTAGTTTGCCGTTTACAAAATTTGCATAACTCTGCAGCTAGACTGCTATATAAGGGAAAAATCCTATGACCATGTTACACCTCATCTGATAAGCTTGCATTGGTTACCTATACAATATAGATGTCAAATTTTTTTTTTGTCTGACTTTTAAAGCTGTTATCCTGTACTTCTTTATAAGTAAAAGTGATAAAATTGTTACTTAAGTACAATAACTAGTTACATTCATTTAGTTATTATGCAACACTGGCTATGTCACCTGTAAAAATGAAGCCTGTCCTATAAGCTTGCAATTTCAGCATCCAAGATAATCAACACCTTAAAAGCCTGAGCTGACAATGCCCTTGACTAGCTACATCATGCAGCTACAGAAGAAATCAACTGAACTGAGTGTTGACCATGTTCATAGTCTCCCATAAGCAACAGGAACAACTTTCTGAACCGAACTTATTTCTTTCCACACCACAATGTGTTGAGGCCAAAATATGGCAAAATAAGGTTATCTGAGTAATGCACAATTGCAGTAGAGCAGGGGTGTCAAAGTCCCTACTTGAGGGCCACAATCCAGTCAGGTTTTCAGGATTTCCCCCAATGAATATGCATGAGATCTATTTGCATGCACTGCTATTTGCGGCCCTCAAGGAGGGATTTTGACACCCCTGCAGTAGATTAAATATTTAACAAAGCTGATTGTTATTGATTTTAGTTTGCTTTGCTCTCTTAATTGTTGCTGCCTTCCAGGTCTCACCACATCTGGGTAGGTAGAGCCGAAGTTTGCTTTGTTTCCATAAGTTATGGAAATGTAGACAATGAAATGCATATGCTATTGGACATAATAATAATTTTAATTGCAAATATGATATATTTAACGTCAAAGATGCTTTAGAAACATAGAAACATAGAAATTGACGGCAGAAAAGGGCTATAGCCCATCGAGTCTGCCCATACCAATGACCCACTCCCTGACTTTTACTCCCCTATTGATCCCATGTGAATATCCCATTTTCTCTTAAAATCTGACACGCTGTTGGCCTCAATCACCTGCTGAGGCAGCTCATTCCAATGATCGACCACCCTTTCGGTAAAGAAGTACTTTCTAGCATCACCCTGAAATTTCACTCCCCTGATTTTCAGCGAGTGTCCTCTGGTTACCGAGGGCCCTGTAAGACTGAAGATATCATCTTTCATCTCTATACGCCCCGTGATATACTTAAAGGTCTCAATCATGTCCCCCCTCTCTCTTCGCTCCTCCAGCGAGTACATCCGCAGTTTTTTTAGTCTTTCTTCATATGTGAGATCCCTGAGCCCCAGGACCATCCTGGTAGCCATTCGCTGAACCGACTCAATTCTCAACACATCTTTCCAGTAGTGTGGTCTCCAGAACTGAACACAATACGCGAGATGAGGTCTCACCATGGAGCTGTACAGTGGCATTATGACTTCAGGTTTTCTGCTGACAAAACCCCTACGGATGCAGCCCATCATTTGTCTTGCCTTGGACGAAGCCTTCTCCACCTGATTTGCAGCCTTCATATCATCGCTAATGATCACTCCTAAATCACGTTCTATCGTGGTACTGGACAAGGTTTCACCATTTAGTGTGTAAGTTCTGTGTGGGTTTTTTTTGCCCAGGTGCATTACTTTACATTTTTTAGCATTGAAGCTTAGCTGCCAAGTTGATGACCACTGTTCCAACTGCCGTAGGTCCTGCGTCATAAAGTCAGGTACACTGCTTTTGCCTACTATGTTGCATAGTTTGGCGTCGTCGGCAAACAGTGATACTTTTCCTATAAGTCCTTGGGTCAAATCTCCTATGAATAAATTGAATAGTATCGGCCCTAAGATGGAGCCCTGAGGTACTCCACTCGTCACAGCTGACGTTTTGGAGGGGGTACCGTTTACCATCACCCTTTGAATCCTACCATCTAGCCAATCCTTTACCCATGTAGTGAATGTATCTCCTAATCCCATCGATTTTAGTTTGTTCAACAGCCTGCGGTGTGGGACGCTATCAAAAGCTTTGCTTTTTGTAATAAAATGTTATTGCAAAATGTATACAGAAGGTACTCGGATTAGAAATTGTTTAGTCTAAAATACAGTACAATATAATCTCATCTCTTATATTGTGTAAAATAAAAATTCATGTGAATTACATAAAAAGAATTGTAATATTCGATGCTAACATAAAGTTAGTACATAAACCTTAGAGTGTCCTTAGTAACAACATAGCTAAACAGAAAAGTCTTCATTTCTAAACAACTTCCTCTAATGTATATGGGGACAGTGTTCCAAAACTTATCTTCCTGATAACAGAGAGACATTTCAAATAATGATTTATATCTTACTATAGTCCCCTTTTACTAAACTGCAGTAGAGGTTTCTATCATGGCCTGGAGCGATTAATGCTCCAAAGCTGCTCCGACACTCATAGGAATTCTCTACCACGGCTTAATAAAACTGTGTGTGTTATATTTGGTGTTTGAAAACAGAACAAAAAAGTGTTATTATAGAGTGCTAAGATGAAATAAGTTCAGTTCAGAAAGTTGTTCCTGTTGCTTATGGGAGACTATGAACATGATCAACACTCAGTTCAGTTGATTTCTTCTGTAGCTGCATGATGTAGCTAGTCAAGGGCATTGTCAGCTCAGGCTTTTAAGGTGCTGATTATCTTGGATGCTGAAATTGCAAGCTTATAGGACAGGCTTCATTTTTACAGGTGACAGCCAGTGTTGCATAATAACTAAATGAATGTAACTAGTTATTGTACTTAAGTAACAATTTTATCATTTTTACTTATAAAGAAGTACAGGATAACATTTGTTACTTTTACTGAAGTAATAATTTTGCTTTTTTTTTTATTACTTTTGCTCAGTAATATCTGATATTTCCAGGTAAAAGTAAAAAAAAAAAAAAAGTAAAACCAGAGGCGAGATGTAAAAAATGATTCCTCAGTAAACCAAATAAAACAGCAAAACTGGTAGCAGGATTTTGCTATTGCAAACCACAAACAGTGGATCACCTCATCTTAAATTTTGCTGTTCAGTAAATATACGAGGGGGGAGGGGGTGCTGAAAGTTCTCATCCCAACCAACCAACTTCTTAAATTCTGATCATTATTTTGCTACTGTATCTGAAAAGAGTTATCTTATTTCATTAAGTGCCAATTTGTAGAAATGAAATTCTATGTTTTGACATTGTTTCAGATAATTGAACCATATCCACGTCATTCTCCCCTTGGTTGGGCTGAGAACTTTTCAGCACCCTCTCGTAACCTATTAGAACAGTCATCCCATCATGCAACTTTGATGACTCTTTAGTTTGTAAGGCTTGGTTCTGGGTACTTCCTGTCATGGTTCTGGGAACTTCCTTAGGCCAGCATCCTTTACCATTTGACTAGTGATGGTTATCCAAGTGAGTTATCCAAGTGGGTTACTTGACTAGGGTTACTATATATATATATACACACACAGTGGTACCAGGGATTACGAGGATAATCCGTTCTAGGAGCATGCTCGTAATCCAAAATGCTCGTTTATCAAAGCGAGTTTCCCCATAGGAAATAATGGAAACTTGCTTTGATGCGTTCCCCCCCTTCCCCCCAAGAACTGGCATTGCTCCCCTCGAAGGCCCCCCTGCGATCTGGAACCCTCCCCTGACGTGATCCGGCACACCACCCCCCGACACGATCGGGCACCCCCCACCACGATTGGGCACCCCCCCCCCCCGACATGATTGGGCACCCCCTCCGACACGATTGGGCACCCCCCTTCACTTCTTACCCTCATCTGGGTACCCCGAAGATCGGCCTCCTCGTCTGCTGGGCCTTGAGCATCTGCGCATGCTCAAGGCCTGCGAGTTCATGTTCTGAGCCAACAGTGTCCAGTCGGGCTCTGTGGCAGCAGCAGCGGTTTGCTTTCAGCCAGCACCACCCACAGTGAGAAGCAGCGAACAGCAGCAGAGGAGGAGAACTGGAGGAGCCGCCTGGATAGGTCTGTGGCAGAGGCAGCGGTGGAGGCGTCGCTAATGGTAATTAATATTTTGGGGATGTGGAACAATTGTTCTAGTTTACACTAACTCTTATGGGAAATGTTGCTTTGATATACGAGTGTTTTGGTTTACGAGCATGCTTCTGGAACGAATTATGCTTGTAAACCAGAAACATGACCCCACCACATTCCACCTCCAGTCCCACCCTGTTCAGCCCCAGCCCTGCCCAGTTCCACCTCTAGCCCTGCCCCCAGAAAGCCTCCTCTTTGCAATGAGCTCCAGCCACATCTGGAGGGCTTAGAGCATGTGCGTATATGTGTGACATCATCTGCGCATTCTCAGAGGCCCTCCAGATGTGGCTAGAGCTTGAAGGGGCTTTCCAAAACCCGGACAAATGCCAGGTTTTGGAAAGTCCATCCGGGATCCCGGACAGTCCTCTAAAAAGAGGACATGGCTGGCTTTTCCCGGACATCTGGTAACCCTACATTTGACCATGGGTAGGCCTGGCTAACTATCAGTTCCATGCTTTGGAAGATCATTTCTCGTCTCTCTGTGTCACCCCTGTTGGCAATAAAATTCAAAGTGGAAGGATGACAACTGGGTCCCCTTTTACGGGATCTCTCTCAATCTGTGTCATAGAACAGGTCTCATGCCCTTTCTCACTAAAACCAGCTGTCTCATTTTCTCTTTGGATTTCTTCCCTGTCAGTGTTCAGTGAATCTACTGGACAAATCATAGATACAAGCCATACGGTCTGTTTATCTGGACCAGATTCTTTCTGCCTCGTAATCTGTGTCAGCTAAATTCAGAATACTTTTCAGGGACTGTTCTCTTGGACACGAAAGACACAAACTGTTCTCTGTCTGTCTTTGTACTAAGGATTGTCCTATATCATGTCATATGGGAGCAAAGGGCTTACTTTTCTTTCCCTCTTGTTACTGAGTTTGCACAGACATAGCAAAGAAACACGTTTTTTGTTTCAAAATTGCTTTCAGAGTAGAAAGAGTAGAAAGAATGAAAGAAAGTACAAAGTAGAAAGAATGAAAGAAAGTAGAAAGAATGAAAATGCCCCTACCTTTCACCCGTCCAGGGTGAAACATGTTGGCGAGCAATCCCTTGAATGAACCACTTTAGCTAAGTATTGGCTTTATATTTAAAACCAATTTATGTGAAATGAGTTGAGTACCCATTACTATTTAAAATATTTATTTACACTAATGACCCAGTGAGGATTTAATGTGTAAATCCAACCACTATGAAGTTTATTGGAGTGGATGGTGGCATTTCTGAGGGTCGGAAGAAAGATATCTTTTGAGTGGATTTTCAGATGGTGGCCTTTATTAGACCATTATCCTTTAGAGATTGATGTTATTGATCCTCTCTTGAATTACATCTTTGTAAACTTCCTGGGCACAAATTATTTCATATATAATGGCTTTGGAAGCAGATACCCACCTTTTTGTAGGCATAACTATCTCTTGTCTGATGTGTCAGCTCAACATTCTTTTCCTGGATGGTTGCATTTATAGCTTTATTGGGAAAAAGTTCAAAGCCCGTCAGTTTCTCAGTTATGTTTTATTAGCTTTGCAAACTTTCAAGTGTATGTCAATGCTACTGTCCATTATTGGTATAGCAAAGTCTGATTTTTCATCAATTGAAGCATCTGTATTGCAAGGTGCAGCAAATTATTTATCAGCAATCAGATGAACATTTAGGAGATAAATAAACAGGGAATCATAATGTTTAGCTGGGGTCACAGGAAACAGGCATGGGAGCTCTTCAGCTCTGTTCACTCCCAGGTAGGGTTACCAGGCATCCAGATTTCCCCAGAAAGGTCTTTCTTTTGAGGACATGTCCAAACGTCTTTTCAAAACCTGGCACTTTGTCTGGGTTTTGAAAAGCCTCCCTCAAAACCACAGTCGGACAGGAGGGCAACGCAATAACGTCAGAATAACGACCAGAACAGGCAGCAGGGGTGGGGCATGGTAAAGCGGGGATGGGTGGAACTGGGCAGGCCTGGGGGAGAGGTCTAAGGGGTCCGGATTTTCCCCAAATGGAAAATCTGGTAACCCTGCTCCCGGGGCATACTAGAGCAAGACAGGTCACAGGCACCAGCTCCAAAATCATGAAACAATGCACAGGTCTCAACACTATCATTTGCACAAAGGATGTTTTAGCAAAGTTCTTACTGATGTTATTGACGGTAATCTAAAATGTAGTCCCCCTGATTGTTCTGCAAAGAAGTGCTGAATAACAAGATCGTCTCATAGAGATTATACTTTCTGCCTAGCAGGGGGTGGTTCCTGAAACCAATCAAAACTGCTGAAACATGTAAAAAGCATGTTGATATCAGGTGTCCAGAGTGCGATATGAACCAGGTCTTTTTTTTTTTTTTTTTTAATCAAATTTTTCCCAACATTATCATTTTACTAATACTAATAAAGAAAGGAGAATTACAAACAAAAGCATAAACACTTCAAAAAACATCTCACTAACTCCCAATTGGAAGAGAACATCCTGATAAACTAAACAATACAGTCAATATAATCCTTGATCAAAAATCAAACATTAATGGTGCTTAATACATTTGAACTCCAAATATTAAACTCCAAATATTAATTCACGTGATGTCTAACTAACTTCTTTATGTTTACAGCTTTAAAAAAAAAAAAAAAAATTCTCACTGTGCTTTGTAGATTATTTTCACAGACTGAAAAAGAAGGAGCTAAACCTATTTTGTTTTACTAGCTGGGAACACTCTCCCTAAAGTAGAAATATGCAGTAAATATGCTCTTGTAGGTACATTAGATAGATTATGAGTCCACTGGGACAGATAGGGAAAAATGCTCAAGTACCTGTATGTAAACCGCTTTGAATGTATTCATTTAGCCCCTCCTCCCAAAAGAGTCTAGAACATACACAGCATAGTCAAGACAAAATGGACAAGACCTGTTTGGAAAGCTAGTGATACAATGGTTAAGTTATGGTAAATAGTGAACATCTGAGATACACAAGATAACTATGTATATGCTAAAGTAGAATTTGGTTGTGTAACTACAAAAAGGCGGTATACAAGTCCATATCCCTAATCCCTCTTAACCAGAGAGAGAGAGAGAGAGAGAAAAAAAAAAAAGGTTTTAAAAGACAGTGGTTAGCAATCAGGCAGGCCCAAGAAGCCTGATTTCTACTGCAAAATAGCCAGGACCTTTCCATACTGTATCTGCACTAATAAACATTTCTGCTTGGGAACTACAGAGGTCATGCTGAGCAAACTCCCCAACTATAACCATGCTGGCTTTGCGCTTAACATGCCTTAGGTTTTGCTGTTAAGGCTCAGTAACGCTTTTAGGCCCCCCTTTTACTAAGCTGTGGTAGAGGCTTCTACCGTGACCCGGGGCACTAAATGCTCCAATGCTGTGCCAATGCGCATAGGAGTTCTATTCATAACATTGAAATGAAAAGTGTCAAGAGAAGTGTGGAATAACTTGTAAGTTTCACGGTTCCACATCATTCTTTTCTTGGTTGGGCTGAGAACTTTTCAGCAGCCTCTCATAAAATGTTTTAATGTTTAACGCTAAGCGTTATGGTTTTTTGGTTCAAATTTTTGGGCCTCTTTTACAAAGCCAAGGTAATGATGCTGCCACAATAAATGCACCAAAGCCCATAAGAATTGAATAGGCTTTGGCACATTTATTACGGCAGCATCACTACTGATGCTTTATATGTAAAAGGGGAGCTTTAAAAAGACAAGGTAGCACTTATATATGGCATTATATTCTACTGAAAATCAAACATTACGTTGCCCTTCATTCGCAATGGAAGGTTTCGGGGAATCCTGCCAGCTCAGCTGATTGTGGATTCCTGTGCCGCTATCAGTTGATGGCAAGGGATCCCTCGGCAAAGACAGGTGGTTGAGCCACCTATCTTTGTAATCAGGCAGGCACGATTCTCTAACTGGCGCTGGTTGACATGGGCGGTGATGTAGACATGATTCTGCATAGGACATTGGTGTGTGATTGACACATGATTCTCGGCCACTTCCTAGGTGGTTTCTGAGACCAGCATCCTATAGAGAATCAGGCTCTGTTTAGCCCTTGATGAAGACTGCCCCAGCTTTGTTGGTTAGGCTGAGGACTTTTCAGTGACCCCTTGTAGGCAATTTCTTTCCTCGTTGCCGTCGTCATTTTTTGCTTGTGTGGGGAGTCTATTTGGACTCCTTAACTCCTAGAGGTCGCAGTCTCCTTTTGAATCCTCTTGCTTAGCCTTGTTGAGGTTCTTTGCACTCACTCCCGGGATCGGTCACCGCAAGCTATTTTTTTTTTTTTTTTTGTGAGGGGGGGAGGACTTTTCTTTGGGTCTGCCAGGGGCCACCAGAACAAGGGCCTTTGGCATTTTGGAGTTTAATTTCTTAGCTTCTCTTTGCTTCTTGGGATGGGGGGGAGGGGGGTTTGGTACGGGTGGATCTTGCTGCTTGGGGGGGGGGGGTTGGGGGCTGGAGGGTTGTTTCTTTTCTTTTACCTTTACAACTCATTGACTTTTGTACTGTTGGAAGCTTGTTCTTTGACATTGCTGTCTTTGTTGTTTGTTGTTTCTTATTCATACTAATAAAAAGATTTGTACATAAATTAATCCCCGTATTTTCTTACTCCTGCTACTCTATCTTATCTATATTTTTGTTCCATCTTTGCTTTCACCCTATGCTGTCTATTAAAATGTGTTACCATGTTTTGTGCCAGCATTGTAATGTTTATAAAAAAAAAAATAAATCTTGAATCAAATAAAGAACATCAAAATGAGTTATAAAGCTAATGGTGGGTCCTATGTGACATCTGGAAGCATGCATTACCCAAGTGAAAACTCTCTTGACTGCACTGCAGTGCAGTCTAATTATAGATTACTCCCTAGTCTGTTTGGAGAACACAGTGAAAAGTTGTACAGTACTGCATTCTGTGCAGAACTGTAGCCAAGAAACACAATTCCATATTTACAGTAATACTGGTCATTGCAACAGATACAGGTAAGGCTGGAAAAATGATGTGCTTTGCAATGATAGGCCCAAAATATTATGCAATTTTTAAATATCCTAATATTGCAAATACTGTAAGTTGGTTCTATCAACTGAGTATCTTGCAGTGCTGTTTCTCTGCAAAGATTTGTACTGAGCATCTGCAAATCTACAGGAAAAAACAAACACATTTCTGTCATAATACAGGGTGTGGATAACAGCTGCATATGGTGTCTCCATGCTATAAACTTGTCATCAGTGCTGTATTGTTTACATATGGCTACAAGGCCTTGTAACTGAGACTCCTTAAGCTGTGTACCAGCAAATGCTTACATGACAGCTGTGTCAATTTGTAACAGCTCAGCCTTTGTTATTCATCTCCCTGTGGCTCTAGCAGTAGCCCCCACCCCAAAGATACTCATCTAATGCCTTCATTTTTCTAATGAGCTGGATGTTAATAAAAGAATAATGCAGTACAGATGGTGCAGTAGAAAGAGCTGGAATTTCACTAACAAAGCTCATAACTCTACTAGAAATAATGGATTTCTGTTGAAATAGAGAAAGTCAGGAACCAGTAGTTAAAGCACACCACCAAGAGCCCTGCAAAGGAGACAAAAAAAGCTCCTGCTAACAAGAGTGGTGTAATTTTCTACATCAGTGGAATTTATCAAGTTCCTGTTGATTAATTCAGGCTGTTGATAAGGTTGCTCAATTGGCATGACTTTGTTTTGCTTGCACAGATATTTTAGAGAGATTGATTAAAATATTACTCCAGCTTTCGAGACTTGAACAATTCCCTTGGAGCTATATATATATATATATATATACTCCCTCTGAATTATGGCTCACATAGCAATTATTAAAGGCAGCTTCCTTTTCCAAATCAGACCAAGACTCCCATTTGCTTCCAAAGACAGCTATACATCTTCCTTGGTATACACCATTTACCATGATATTTTTCAGAGTACCTAAATTAATTCATAATGCTCCTTTTCTTTAATTTTAATTGGATTTCCTATACTAAGTGGTCAGTTTACAAAGGATCTATGTACTGTATGTAAAGTATTGTTGCTGTAGGTACTGTATGTTATGAGGGGGGGTGCTGAAAAGTTCTCAGCCCAACCAAGAAGAGAATGATATGGATATGGTTCAATCAGGGATCTGAAACGATGTCAAAACAAAGAATTTTGTTTCTGCAAATTGGCTCTTAATGAAATAAGATAGCACTCTTTTCAACTACAATGGCAAAATAATGCTCAGAATTTAGGAAGTTGGTTGGTTGGGTTAACCCTTTCAGGACCAAGGGACATATTTGTCCCATAACTTTAAAATCCTATAAATTTTGATTGGGATAGTCTACAGTTCTAAATTTGATATGTACGGATTCCATATGATACTGCCTTTATGTAAACAAACTGGTTCCGACATTCATTCATTAGCGTCGTTGCCAGATTGACGAGAAGATTCACTTGCCACACTGTCCATAGGCCAGAAGTGTGATTTTTTTAAAAAAAATTAATGATATTTCACAAAAAAAATCAATTTTTTGGCATCTGCAAGCCCTTTTTACCATAAAAATGTCGTCAAAACCACAAAAATTGGCCTACGATCCTTATGGTCCTGAAAGGGTTAAGACCTGTCCGCACTCCCTCATAGAGTTTGGGGATTGAACTATATGTGCACGCAGAATTTTCAGATCTATGAGAATATTTTTCCATTCTTTTCACAGATAGTTCAGGTACAAGCTATATATGAGTAGTTTTGTACCTTCATAAATAAATGCACATTTTTGAAGATCTACCAGGATACGCTCTGCTTGAAAATATGGTATAAATTACAAGAAATGTTGCATATCTTATTTTGTACCTATGGGCCAATTGGCCATTAGCATGTGCAAGACTTTAGTAAAAGTAACAGCATACCTTGCCATATGAAGGACACATTCAGTGCTAAGCACTATTCTATATCAGGAGCACACCCTCAAAAATAGGAAGTGACTTCAGAGAGGGGCAGAAGTAGAACCAGCAAAACCTTTAGTCACTTGTCAAGACAGAAGGTTCCATGGCTTCTCTCTCCTGAACTGTGCCCAAGTTGGCAATAGCATCAGAGGTGATGTGAAAGTGGAGCACTTCCTGCACCTGTGAGCTGCAGCAGGTGGCCCGCAGTCATGATAATAATCTTCAGCTTCAGCTTTGGTGGGTGATGTCAGTATGGAACTGAGTTTTAGTGCTGATAGCAACTGAGTAAGGCTGAGAGGTGTGATGGCTGGTCAGGGCCAGCTAGCCAGCCAGGAGAGGAAAGTAGAGTGCTGGATTAGGGGAGGAGAGAAAAAAAGGTGCTTGTTTGGGGTGGGAGAGTGGGATAGTTGAAATGGAAAAAATAGTATGACAGAAGGGAAAAAGATGGA
Source organism: Geotrypetes seraphini (assembly GCF_902459505.1). Taxonomy (NCBI): domain Eukaryota; kingdom Metazoa; phylum Chordata; class Amphibia; order Gymnophiona; family Dermophiidae; genus Geotrypetes; species Geotrypetes seraphini. The sequence continues at coordinate 135,226,351 of NC_047085.1, forward strand.
TCAGGATGGGTGAGGAAGTGACTGGAACCAGATGGGGTGGATGAAGAAGGAAAAGATGGACAGGATGGAAAGGAAGGGGAGAATAGGGATTTAGAAGACATATAAAGGCACAAATGGGGACACTGGACCCTAAAGGGAGTAGAAATATTAGGGGAAATATTGGACACATGAGAAGGGAAAGTAGGAAGATAGAGGGGATGTGCTGAACATGAAGGGACAGGGATAATATGCTAGATGAAAAGGAGAAAGAACAGAGGTGCTGACATAAGGAGGGAGGGGCAAAGAATGAAAGAGAGGATAGAAAAGAAATATGATTGCTTGAGGGTAGAAGGGGAGATAATGCACATGAGAGAGTTATACCCTTGGGCAGCAGGGGGAATTAGGCAAATCAGAGAAAACTACATGACCCAGAATGTCTTGAGCTTTGCAGCTCAGTGCTGAGGTCCCATTAGGAAAGGAATACAGCCCTGCTGGGTCAGAGAGGTAGGACTCAGGCAGGAAGGAGTACTTCTGTCCCAGACAGGAATCATTCAGGAAGGTCCCAGGGGAAGAGGTTCCTGATAGATAGAGAGAAAGAGGGAGGTCCCAGGGGAAGAGGTTCCTGAGAGAGAGAGTGGGCTGATGGCAGAAGCCTTGGGAAGCTGAATGCTGTCTATGAAAACTGACTAAGGTTGACGAGAGAGAGAGAGATGCTATTCAGGTGAGACAACTATTGATGGCTTGGCTAAGGTACGCCATTTCTTATTGAAGTAGGGATTCTTGTTCCAGCTCTAGCTAGGGCCAGATTCTATGTTACATGGACTTGGTTAACCTTGCATGTGAGGCAACTGTAACAAATAAAACTTTTTATTCATGTACAACAGGTGTCCTGCCTGTATATGTGTCCTCCAGACCTGTCTTGGAAATCCAAGCCAGCCTGTTAAATATGGTGTTTGTGCCTGGTTCTGAGTTTCTGTTACAAAGAAACTGGATGCAGGGAACTCCAGAGGGAATGGGACATCTGAAGTAGAGCAGGTTTTCAACAGGATAAGGAAGTAAGCTCCACCTGAGATAGTGAGAAATACATAACAGACAGTTAGTGCTGGACATGTGATCAGCTCAGCAGCCCTGGCAACCTGCCCATCCCCCACTGCAACAATCGAGGCAGGAGAGATGGCTCATCTCTCCTGCAGCAATCGCCCCATCCCTGAACTGCCATGACCCACGGCAAGAGAAATGCCCAATCTCTCCTGCCACGGTTCATGGCAGTTCGGGGGAATGGGTGATTGCGATCGCGGCAGGAGATGTGATGTGTGTATACTGTATATACTTGTATTGCAAGACTTTGCTTGTTTATCAAGTTAAAATTTAATCAAATGTTTTGCTTGTCTTGCAAAACGCTTGCAAACCAAGTTACTTGCAACCCAAGGTTTTACTGTATTGTTATTTATATACATGCTCATTTCATTTCCTTATAAAATTAAAATTAGCACATTGCTTGCCTTAAGGGCACTTGTATGCCAAATGCTGACACAAGAAAGGTGCACAGTATACCTTCAGCAAACTTTTGTGTCTATGAGGAAAAAAAGTAAACCCTTCAGAATACCTTGCTATTTGTATCCTTCCATGCCACATCAATAATTAACTCCACAGAGTGATATAAACATATTTTCAATTGACATTTTAGAATTTAGTATTTTAATTTGTTGCCAACTCACTAATTCCTACTCCTTAAATCATTTACAGCTTCTACAGAAAAAAAAAATCTATATTTACTATTTTACCCTATTGGTATTTCCAGTAGTTATTCATTACTGCTGTTCTCTGGAGGCTTATTTTGCTGACTTTATTTGAAAAATCCAGGAACTAAATATAGTGTGACTGACAATAACTGCTGACACAACCAATCAATTTTTTTTGTAGTCAAAACAGTTAGGATTTTTCTTACATGCAATCCTAGATATACATCAGTTAAAACAGGAGAGCAAAGGCACCTGTGAGTTGCAGAGACCACGCAGCTCTAAGTGTTCCATACCACATTTAGAGGTCCTTTTATTAAGCTGTGGCAAAAAAATGGCTTTAACATGCCCTTGTGGGGGTCTTTCCAGTGCTCTAAAGCCATTTTTACGGTGGCAATAAAAAGGCCAATTTTCTATCTTTTGTGTTAATGGCCATATGGTAATATGCGTTTAATGTGTGTAGATTTGGCAGTTACTGCAGGATGCCTGAGCACATAAAGGATTTCAATCTCCTGGGCTCTTTCATAAACAAAGATTCAACTATCACGGAAGAAATACTCCGCAGAATGAATGAAGACTCTCAACATAGTATTCAAAAGCAAGGAAATGACATTCCAAATGAAGACCAGACTTGTCCGCACACTAATTTTCTCTGTGGTCAATTATGGGTGTGAAAGCTGGACACTACGGAAACAAGACAGAAAGAAGATTAACTCATTTGAGCTTTGGTGATGGAAAAGGATTTTATGTGCCATGGACTGCCAGAAGAGCTAACAAATTGATTCGGGAAGAGATCAAACCGGCTATGTCACTAGAAGCCCAAATGATAAAGTTATGAGTATCTTATTTTGGTCATACTGTCAGAAGAGAAAGATCATTGAAGAAGGACATCATGTTTGGGAAGATCGAATGAACCAGGTGAAGAGAGCGACCTGCAATCAGATGGCTGGACATGTTGAAAACAACCATGGGGATGATGCGGTAGAACCTTACTGGACTAGGACAAAACTGAATTTTTTTTTTTAGATCTGTAACTGATTACATTACATTACAGATTTCTATTCTGCTTGTGCCTTGCGGTTCTAAGCGGATTACATTGGAAGATAACTGGATATTTCCAGGAAGTTACATTACATTGAAGATAGCTGGACATTTCCCGGAAGATGGCGACACCAGAAAGTATTTCTTCACAGAGAAAGTGGTTGATCATTGGAACAAGCTTCCAATGCAGGTGATCGAGGCAGACAGCGTGCCAGACTTTAAGAATAAATGGGATACCCATGTGGGATCCCTACGAGGGTCAAGATAAGGAAATTGGGTCATTAGGGCATAGACAGGGGGTGGGTAAGCAGAGTGGTCAGACTTCATGGGCTTCATACGAGATGCCTTCAATTAACCGATGGCCAGCCTTCTCCCTTATGACACTGCTGTTATTGGTTGCCCCTGGAGCTGGGCAACGGCGCCTTTTCCCTGCTTGCAAAGGTTGTGTCCAGTTGTGGTGGCCAAGCTACCTTAATGACTGATTTCAACTCACTCCCTGTCTATTTTTCTTTTTGCCTTTCTTTTATTTATTTTTGTTCTTATTTAATATTTCATATGTACAGTTGTATTAAAGGCCTGCAATAAAATGTAATTAATTTGACAAGTTAATAAGAAGATTTTACATGAATCGTCCAAGTTTCCATTATTTTCTATGGGAAAATTTGCTTTGATATATGAGTGCTTTGGATTACAAGCATGGTTCTGGAACAAATTATAAACCAAGGTACAGTATTTTCATCAAGTTGCTAGAACTCGAACACAAGTCGATGGCACCTAACAGGTATTTCTCTGGGTTGTTTTTTTTACATAATATACAATCTAAGAGTGGTATTGTGGCTTTTACAAAGCCACAATACCACTTTTCCTGGTGATGGGACAATCACACGCCAGACACCAGCATGCCGACAATCGAGCACCTAACAATTCGGTGCAAGACACAAGCGCGCCGTGGGAAAACTTAGTTTTAAAGAGCTCCGATGGGGGGAATCCCCCTACTTTACTGCATACTGTTCGCGCTGCCGTGGGGGAATCCCCCACATTATAGAGTAAACAGAACTTTCCCCCCCAAAAAGCGGAAAAAGTTCCGTTTTCTCTATAATGGAGGGTTCCAACCCCCCCAACAGCAATGCGAACACTGTGCAGTAAAGGGGGGGGGGTGTCCCCACTCATACCCCACTTCGGAGCTCTTTAAAACTAAGTTTTCCCGTGGTGCGCTGGTGTCTTACGCTGAATTGTCTGCCCTCCATTGTCGGCGCGCTGGTGTCTCACGTGCAACTGACTATGAACCCTTTTCCTATGAGAAATGCACTGAAGCCTATAGGAATTGAATGGGTTTCAGAGCATTTGCTATGGGTGAATAGCTACCACAGCTTTGTAAAAGGGGCCCTAAGTTTGTACTTGAGGCAAGAGAGGGTTAATTGACTCACCCAAGAACACAAGGAACATCACAGGAACATCCTAGTCTTGTTGAATTAAAAGCCTGCACTAGACTACACCTCCACTCCACTGTTTTGATATATAAGAACATAAGCACTGCCTCCGCTGGATCAGACCCGAGGTCCATCGCACCCAGCAGTCCGCTCACGCGGCGGCCCAACAGGTCCAGGACCTGCACAGTAATCTTCTATCTATATCCTTCTATTCCCTTTTCCAGCAAGAAATTGTCCAATCCTTTCTTGAACCCCAGTACCGTCCTCTGCCCTATTACGTCCTCTGGAAGCACATTCCTGGTGTCTACCACACCGACAAGTTGGGTAAAGAAGAACTTCCTAGCATTTGTTTTGAAAAATCGACTACTGCAATGCCCTATTTTTAAACATCACTCAGAAGGAAAGAAGGAGACTCCAAATTATCCAGAATACGGCTATCAAACTTATCTACAACGCCAAAAAATTTGACCATGTATCCCCACTGATGATAGACGCGCATTGGTTACCAATTAACCATAGGATAATGTACAAAATAATGTTTTTAATCTTTAAGACTCTAATATCTAGCGAACCACAATTCATATCAAAATCACTGATCCCTTACAAACCACAACGATCTTTACGTTCATCTGAATTAAATTTACTATCTATCCCTTCTCTAAAAATCATCGGTACGAGAAGAGCAGATATTTTTACTGTCGCAGGTCCACAATGGTGGAACTCCCTTCCCCAGTACATTAGAATGGAACAAGATTTCTCAGCTTTTAAAAATTTTTTAAAAACTTATCTGTTTAGGGATGCCTATGACCTTTAAAAATTCTAAATTATCTATTTTGTTTAAATTAACATTCACAAAGAGTGCCTTGTAATTATTTACCCAACCTTTTGTTTTTCCCTTTTTTCCTATGCCCTTTATGTAACTTTACCCCCTTTTCCTCGCTTTCTTGTTAGTTAATATTGAAAATTGATGTTTTTAAGTTTATATTAATGTTTTTATGTTTTATTATATTATGTACATCGCTTAGAATATTCAAAATAGGCGATACATCAAGAGTTAAATAAACTTGAAACTTGAAACTTGAATCTGTCCCCTTTCAACTTCTCCGAATGCCCTCTTGTTCTTTTATTTTTCGAAAGTTTTCTGATTCTCAGATTTACCTCTCTACATCTAAGATTCTACCTAAAATCCAAGAAAAGGTTTCATCCTGACTGGCTGATATTGCTGTCTGGATGTCTTTCCGACACCTAAACTAAACATGTCCAAGACTGAACTGTTCTTCTCCCTCCATTCTCCTTCTCTGTGTGGCACAGTGGTTAGAGCTACAGACCTATCACCCTGCAATTGTGGGTTCAAAATCTCACCGCTCCTTGTGACTGTGGGCAAGTCACTTAATCCCCCATTGCCCCATGTATATTAGGTAAAGTGTGAGCCCACAGGGACAAATAGAGAAAAATACTTGATTACCTGAATGTAAACCACTTAGGTTATAAGTGGTATATAAATCCTCTATAATAATCCTCTAAGCGTGCATGCGCACTTAGGAGGCTGTGCTACCTGATTCGTGCTGTGTCCCTTGATGAGGTCCGCGCAACAGCTTGAGGCACACGGGGCGGCTTACAACGGCTGTCGGTGTGCAACGGCTTGGACGGCTGTCCGCGCATGGAGGAATTTCAGTGGTGATTTAGGAACGGCTGGAGGGTGTCATGCCAGTACTTCAGGTCAAAGTGGGCTGATTTGGGGGGAGGGGTATGCTGGGAGGCAGACAGCTTTGCTCTGGTGGGGGGAGAAGACAAAAGGGGGCCATGGAGAGACAGTCGTGGAGAGGGAAAGGGGGATGCTTTGGGGGGAGGGGTGTGCTAAGGGGCAGACAGCTTTGCTCTGGGGGGAAGACAGAAGGGGGCCATGGAGAGACAGTCAGGGATAGGGAAAGGAGGCTGCTATGGGGGGAGGGGTGTGCTGGGAGGCAGACAGCTTTGCTCTGGGGGGGGATATAGAAGAGGGCCACAGAGAGACAGTCAGGGATGGCACAACAGAAAAATATAGGCAGGCAGGGGGCCAGAGAGAGAGAGACAAAGAGACATACAGAAAGAATGACAGGAGACAAGGGAGAGAGACAGAAAGAAAGACAGACAGACAGCAGCCAAGGAGAGAGAGAGAAATAATAATAAAAAAACCAGACAGACAGCGGCCAAGGAGAAAGAGAGAGAAAGAAAGAATTACAGACAGAAAGAAATACAGACAAACAGACAGTAGCCAAGGAGAGAGAGAGAAAGAAAGAATGACAGACAGGGGGCCAGAGAGATAGACAGACAGAGAGACAGCCAGCGTCCAAGGAGAGAGAGAAAAAACAACAACAGATGAACAGCGGTCAAGGAGAGCGAGAGAAAGAAAGAACGACAGACAGAAAGAAAGACAAACAGACAGGGGGCCAGGGAGAGACACAGACAGAAAGAATGACAGAGAGACAGTGTCCAAGGAGAGAGAGACAAAGGAAAAAAAAACCCTGACAGACAGACAGACATCTACTCTAGCACCCGTTAATGTAACGGGCTTAAACACAAGTACTGAAAATAATACTGTTATTGTTCCTATCTTCTCTGCTCATAACCTTAATGTCGCCTTCAACTCCAACCTTTCATTTTCTACCCACCTCCAAAAGAGTGCTAAAGTCTGTTGTTTCTATCTCTACAGCATCATCAAAATTTGCCCCTTCCTCTCTGAGCACACTACCCATACTCTTGTCTACACTCTCGTAACTTGACAGACTATTGAAATCTACTTCTAACAGATCTCCTTCTGAACTGGCTCTCGCCCCTGCAATCTGTACAAAACTTAGCTGCACAACTTATCTTCTTCCAACCTCGTTACACTTACCTCACCCCTCTCCTCAAATCTGCCTTCACATATAGTTCAAATTCTTATTACTAACCTACAAGTGTATTCATTTTGCAGCCCCTCAGTATCTCTCCTCTCTCCATATACTCCTCCCCGAGAACTCCGTTCCTCAGACAAATTGCTTTTATCAGTACTCTGCTCCTCCGTGTCCATTTCCAAATGTTGTTCCTTTCAGGCCCTATGCCCCCTATGCCAGGAATAAATCCTCCTTTTCAGTAATGGCTCCTACTCTCTGGAATTCCCTTCCCCTATACCTCCACACAGAAAGCCTACTACTCCTCATTGGTTTTTAATATATAACATTTTTATATTGATCAAGAATATTATTTTGAAATGATTATTTTATCCTGTTCCATTTATGTTTTTGCCTGTTCCCCTTCAAATATTGTAATTCTACCCTTTTGCCTTGTCCCTTATGTTTCCAGTGTTTGATATTATAATGTTTTTTTTCTTTTATCTCCCTCCTCCCTTTTACAAAATTGTAGTGCGTTTTTTTAGCACCAGCCATGGTGGTAACAGCTCTGATGCTCATAGAATTCCTATGAACAGCCTAGCTGTTACCACCACGGCTGGGGCTAAAATCACACTATGGTTTTGTAAAAAGGTGGGGGGGGGGGGGATTTTTAGTTTAAATGTTTTTACTAACCCCACGCCAACATTTATTGTAAGACACATGATTTTAACCTTGGTTTTATATTGGCAGTATATCAAATAAATTGTACTTGAACTTGTTGATCCATTATGCCCCTTCCCTTCCCTTATTCAAAAATAGGCCGAAAACCCACTTTTTTTGAGACAGCCTTCAACTCATACCCTACTCCCCTCTGCCCTCTACTCACCACCCTAGCCAGTAGTTTTACCATCCCCTCTAACTGTAATTTCTACCCCCTGGGTTTATGATTGCTTTGGTTGATTTTTGGAAGAAACAAAGAAAGAAAATATATATATATATATAAGAGTAGAGCTGTATTCATAGGATCATAATCAATTAACACAAGCCGTGGAGCATGGTCATGTTCTGCATATAATTAGCTCCGTGTATTGGGAGCTAAAACTTAATTTAATAACAATTCAATTTTGAAAGTTTCCTGTCATAATCTTCCAAAAATAGTTTGCATTAGTGAACATATCCCATAGGGTTTTAGTAGCACTAAGGCAGCTATTTATGTGATTAAAGGATCCTTTGAATCTATTGTATATAATAGGATATTTAGAGCTCCTTTTACTAAGCTGCAATAGCGGTTATAGTGTGCGCAGAATTGATGTGTACGCTAGACTCTAATGCCAGCATTGATCTGGCGATAGTTCTAGCCATGTAGCATGGGTTTAGCGTGCGCTAAAATTCTGCGTGCACTAAAAACGCTATCGCAGCTTAGTAAAAGGAGTCCTTAGTCTATTTGCAAGCTAGTGCTAAGTCAGAATTTAAAAAAAATATATTGACCATATATTTAAAAAAAAGTCAATATCCTCTGGTAAACAATCAATTTAATCTAATGGTGCCTTCAGTTTGCCACTGAGGAAGCATTTTGTTGGAGACACAGGTGAGCCGATATACAGTATATTCTAAGTGATTTAAGTGGACAGGAGAGGCTCCTTCCTGACTAAATACCCTGGGGCTGCTTAAGCCCCAATATTCAGTGGTACTGAACTGAGCAGTGCCGCTGAATATCACCTCTGGCTGCTCACAAAAAGGGGGGAAGGTCAGAGGGTAGTATTAGGGAGGAGCCTGGGGTTATGTGGGTGCCAGTAATATTCAGTATTGGCACCTGCAGAGCTAAGCATCCTTATTTTCGGACAGCTCAAAGCTGAATATCAGTCAGCACCTTTATAACCTTTTGTTTGTTTGTTTGTTTGCTTGTTTTAAGCCCTCAATCCCCTTATAAAGTCCCCTGAAGAGTTCCGCCCCTCTCCCCATGGTATAGGTAGGCCCCACAGGCTTATTCTATGTCCCTGGTGCTCCATCTGGGTCACTGGGAGCAGAAGAAAAAAGTCCACTCATTCCTGTAGCCGAGCTTGCCTTTTGGGAGATACAAATCTTGTACCCAGAAAAGAAGATACGAGGACCTCTTTGTTATTTGTCTAGCTGGTACAAAGGAAAATATCTCACATATCAACGTAATAAGATTCGAGATGGTGCTCAAGAGAAGCTAGCTGTCTTGATAAATGTGAATGCCAATGAGACAGAAAAATGTCACTTTCATCAAAAGTCTCTCAGTTCAATACAGCTCTTGCTTGCATCTTGACTAATTCACCACCTTTACGCCAAAGTAGGCATGAACAATAAAGAGAGTGGGGAGAAGAGGCTGAAGGGAAATGGGGAAGAGAGAGTGTGGTTCTGAAACCATTGCCAATGCGTGATTGACATGTGATCAGCAGCCATTTTTAAGGCAGTCACTAATATTGGCACAAGTTCAAGAATCCAGGCAAAAATGTTTATTTACAATGCCTTAGGCCCATAAAATCATCTTTCTACTTTGAGTGCAGTTGTGTGGAATAAAATTAAGACTTTGAAGGTAGGGAGGGGGAAGGGGGAGGGAATGGCGATGAAAAATGCAGGGACCGGGATGAAAAAGGAACTTTACTGCAGGGATGGGGTGTGAACGGGAAAACATCTTTGGTTGCAGGGAGGGAATGGGGATGAATCTTTATCACAATCCAGTGCTACCTAGTTTTATAATTGATGATCTTTGTTCCCATGTCACTCTCTAGTGCTGATATTATACGGTCAAGGTAACTGCATAAATGAGACCACATAAAGCACAGACCTGTCTTTAAGCTGCACTTCGTGGACAGTTAAATTCTGAACATCAACTTAACTGGCGATGTGTTAGCTGCTGCCACATAAACTGGATATTCAATATTGAAGTCTGGTCATAGCCCGGCATTGAATATCCAGGAATAATGCTGGTGGCAGTCAGCAAAACTTTCACTGCCGTTGGATGAATATTTACTCCTAGATTTTTCAGAGCTAAATACAGTATATTCTTTTATTGTCAAATATATTTTATTGAGCACCAAGAAAATCAACAAGGAGAAACAAGTACAGAGAAGAACAAATAGCTCCAAATTTTTACACACAAAAAAAAAAATCCAACAAGCCCACCCCACCAACCCAACCCACAACCCAACCCCCCCCCCCCACACACACACACACTCTCACTGATGCCAAACAAAATTAATGATTACGTTGCTTTCTTGGGAACGGAGAGGAGTCCAGGACATTTCTTCCTTACCTGGAAGGGCCTTCCAACGAATTTGGGAGCCCTTTTGGACCACATTGTCTCCGGTGGCTCACAGCCGCATTTTGAACTGTTGAAGTCCCTGAGATTTGCCTTTTTCTTTATCTTTAGTTTTATATTCTTTTAAAATGAGGGGATCCTAGAAGAAAGGAGGGACAGAGGAGATTGAAAGATATTAATATAGAAATAATTTTTTTTTTCCAGAGAAGGGGAAATGGTAAAACTAAAGAACATGAATTAAGGTTATGGGATAGTAAACTGAGGAGTAGTGTCAGGAAATTACTTTTCATAGAGAAGGTGGTTGATGCCTGGAATACCTTCCTGAGGAGATGAAAACAATGGCAAATTTCAAAAAAGCAAAAGATGAACACTGAGAATCTCTATTAGAAAATGAATGGTATAAAATGTAGAATTAAGGCCATTATTTATATAGCACTTATAGCCTAAGTGGTATACATTCAGATACTCAGATACCCCTCTCTGTTCCAGTAGGTTCACACTTTATCTAATATACCTGGGGCAATAAGTGACTTGCCCAGAGTCACAAGGAGCAGCCTAAGATTTGAACTCACATCCTCAAGGTACTGAGGCTGTAGCTCTAACCACTGTGTCATACACCCCTGGCCACACGGTGGGCAGACTTATATGGTCTGTGTCCTGTATAATGTAATGCAATTTAGCATGGACTGGGGAAGGCTTCAACAGAAACTCCAGTGATCTGGAACATGAGGACAGTGCAGGACAGGACAGTGTTCTGCAAATGACAAAGTGGTTTGGATAGGTTGGAGTGAGAACTTCTATGTCACAGAAAAAAAAACCAACAACAATTAAATCATGAATTTATAATGTGTGTGACTATTGAGCACACTGGATGGACTGCTGTCATTTACTATTTTACTATCACATTACATTTTGGTATTTTCAGCTTGCCCTAACCACTCACTCTGTACACCCTGACCTACCCTCTTGCTATCTAAGGGACACTTTTACCAAGCTGTGTTAGGTGCTAACATGTGACTTCTATAGTTGCTTGAGTCCTAGCAACTTGATGAGTTGAAGAAATAAAAACACTACTATTCAAAAAAACATATTCAGTGAACCTAACCTAATATGAAACCCATCATGTTGGAATCTTCTTCTCTTTGTCACAAAATATAACCTGAAACCTCACTATGTAACTTGAAACCAACAACCTTCCAATGTAATGTAATTTCAAGGAAATGTCCAGCTATCTTCCAATGTATCTTCCTGGAAATGTCCAGCTATCTTCAATGTAATGTATCTTAGAAACATAGAAACATAGAAGATGACGGCAATCTCGGAGAGAGCGAGACCAAAAGGCTTTGAGCATGCGCAAATGCTCAAAGCCTAGTCCAACCCGGCAGAGGAAGAAGGAGAATCTCTCTCCCACCGCACGGCCCAGCCCAGCCCAGCCCAATCGGGTAAGAGTTGTATTTGCGGTGTTGGGGGGGATGTAGGATTGCGGGGGAGGGGAGGTGACGCGAGCGGGGGGGGGGGAGGATGCCGGTTCGCAGGGGGAATGCCGGATCAGATTATCTCGGATCAGAGGGGGAGGGGGGGTGACGCGAGCGGGGGGGGAGGATGCCGGTTCAGAGTAGGCGGGAGGAGGTTTTAGCATGCGCGGTATACGCGTATGCGCGCTATATTAACATTTTATTACATCAATTTGTGTTCCTCGCGCGGTATACCCGTGTGTGCATTTTACACGGGTGCGTGGTATATAAGTGTGAAAATACGGTACTCGCAAACCGAGGTTTGACTGTATTTACTGAACCTGAATAATATATAAGGGCAATCAAAATGAAACAAGGTGATGAAACAACCAGTGACATAGCAAAGGTAGGAGTCGCCTAGACCCGCCCCTAGGCCCACGCCCCTCTGCCCCAGTCCTGCCTCCCCACTGCCTGCTTTGGTGGGGCAGGAGGCAATCCGTGCATGCGCGGATTGTCTCCTGCCCAACGCGATTGAGAGGAGGCTTTTCAAAACCCGGACAAAGTGCCGGGTTTTGAAAAGCCATCCGGACCCCCGGACATGTCCTTATAAGGAGGACATATCCGGGGAAATCTGGACATCTGGTAACCCTACCTGTGCTGGTCTCGGCTCTCCCTCTGACATCACTTCCTGGCCACCTGATCAGGAACTGACTGAGGCTGACATGAGCAGCAGGTTGGAGATGCTGTCAGTGAAGAGTTGAAAAGGTAGGGGGCGAAGAGTAGGAAAGGTGCTGGCACCCCTACCAAGACAGCATTCAGGGTGGTCCGCCACCCCCACAACCCCCTTACTGTGTCACTGGAAACAATTTTCATGTGAGGAAAGATTAAGGAGGTTAGGCATCTTCAGTTTTGAGAAAATTTAGCTTTGATTGTACATTGCTTTGAATTAATGATATTGTGATACATCAAAATTTTAATAAAACTTAAAACTTGATATGATAAAGATCTACAAAATTCTGAGTGGAGTCAAATAGGTTAAAGTGAATCAATTGTTCATTTTTCAAACATTACAAAGACTAGGGACATGCCATGAAATTATTAAGGAGTATATTTTAAAACATATAGAAGAAAATATATTTTCCCTCAATGCATAGTTAAGCTATGGAGGATATAGGAAAAGGCAGTTTAGTATAGCTGGGTTTAAAAAAAAGTTTAGATAAATTCCTGGAAGAAAAATCTGTAAATTGCTATTAGACCTGAGGATAGCCATTGCTTATCTCTAGATGTAAGCAGCATGGAATCTTGCTCATCTTTGAGATCCTGTCAGGTACTTGTGCCATGGAATGACCATCGTTGGAAACTGGATGCTGAGCTAAATGGTCCTTTGATCTGAACTACTAAGGGCTAGGTTCACTAACCTGCCGATCATGCCCCATCCATGGCAGGCCAACTGATCCACAACGGGTCAGTATTTAAATGGGGATGATTATAGGAATGCCCCCCCCCCCCCCCCGACCACACGAATCGCTAGTGAGCGATCCTGAAGCATACACAGACCATCTTCTTTGCCTGTAGATAGTCTGCGCATGCTTACAAAGCAGCAATGTTTTTATTTTTGCTTATAACTTCACTTTCAAGCCTGTGGTTTTAACCTGTTTTAAACCTGTGGGTTAAAAACACGGTCTTGCACTTTGGGGAAGGGCAGGAGAGTCGGGACAGAGAGCAGGAGATTGAGGTAGAGAAGGAGATCGGGGCAGAGAAGCAGGGCAGGGAACAGGGTGGCAGAAGGCAGGGCAGTCGGATAGGATCTGAGCAACTGGTCCTCAGTAGTTGCTTATTTTTGATCGGTCAGCCCAGTCGGTGTCCCTCATTTTTTTTTTTGGTGAATCACTGCCTACATTTGAATTCCGTTCCCTTTCATTTGCATTTGCAGATTGGAGGATGATCGGAACAGAGGTTAGTGAATTGGGTTGGAGGAAAATCGGGTCGCACAGGGGTCGCAAACTGATCAGTACACGACTGGTTTGCTTAGTGAATCTAGCTCTAAGTTTCCTGGTTCTCAACCTGCTTCTCTAACCATTAGGCTACTTCTCCAATTTGCACTGAGCTATGGATGATCAGATCTAGTGATAGCTGGGATGCATGTATACATCAATTAATAATTAATTTTGACCACATTAGGATCAATGTTGCAAGCTGCCATGCCGTGTGATTGTCTTTTTTAATTATTGCTGCACATTCTATTAAAAAAAAAGTCAAACTGTTGTATAAAATGATAGGTCCTAATTGTATTAAATTTTCTCTCAGGAACTGCTCTGCCCCATCATTAAAGGCCACAGAAAGCTGAATGGTGCATACTGTATCAACATAAGTTAAGTAACTCTAGCCTAAATTGGTCATGTAGGTATAATTAGATGTTGAAAAATAATTATCTTGGCCTTGCTGTTAGCAGTTTTTTTTGCCTGTATTCCCTTGTGATCTATGAACAAATTACTTTATTAGGAAATCATTAAGGCATAATTTGTCTCTACGTACTACAGACATCAATATTCCCTTTTCAAAATGAAACCAATGAACCATGCATTTTAAGTTAAATTCACATCAGTTCACTGCCAGTTAACATTCTGGTGCTTCTGCTAAGTTTGACCTTAACCCTCATCATGCTGCTATACTCAGAATTCATGACTATTATGTTTCCTACTTGATACCAGTGTGAGCTTTTCACTCTGTTTTGGCACACTGATAAAATGTTTTATATTTTTACTGTTAAAGTGGGGTTTTTTTTCTGATCTATGATGGTTTGTAATTTGCTCTACCTGCTGTGATTATAGGAGCATGGCTTTAGATAGCAATGATCTTTTTCTTTTTCTTGCATTTTTGAATAGTTTTCTATTAGTCGAGACCTTGTTATGCTCTGTTGCCAAATACAGTGATGCAAAATAAAAAAGAAGCAAAAATAGCCTGAACAGGGACCAAGATAATCTTTATTTAAAGGATCTGATATGGCCTAAGTTTTGGTGAGTAGTCTACATCAACACAATGTGTGGAGGTCCTGTTTGAGTATTGCTCGGATCACTTTGGCACATTTAAAGGAGATTTGATCTGTGAGACTTTGCCACTTATTATACGCTCAAAGTAAGAAGGAACTATTTGATTCATAGACCTCAGATGCAGGCTACTCACCGAAACAAAAGCCCTTAAAGTGCTTAATATTAAAGTGCATCAATGCTTAAAAGTGCTTTTTTTATATATACTTTAGCATACTACTCAAGATCTATTAAAAAACTTCTGTTCATCTCAGTTCATCTAATTTCAATTTCGCTCAATTCATTCCAACGCCATTCATTTAATCGCAGTTCATCTTCATTCATTTCATATAGTGCTCACAATGCTTAAATTCATGAAAAAACTTAATTCATAAGGTGCTTCCTATGTGCTCTTGATGTACTGTTAAGGATATGCAGAATACTTCAAATTATTACAGTTAATAGTATCAATTCATGTTAGCGATTGAGAAAATCAAATCTGTTTTCTCGTCTACTTAGCTTAGATCCACTTGAATATATTCTTTTTTTAAACAGCAGCCGTTGCTGAAATTCATTGTAGTCGTCCAACGAGGCCTATGTTTCGCGGGACTCGCTTACAACCCGCTGCATCAGGGATATATTTTTTTCGCAACGCTATGAGAGAAGCTAAGAATTACTATTCAGTTTAAAACCTATGTTATTCAAATCCACATATTCACACTACTATTTAACCTCTTTTTTGTATCCTCACGTCTCCGTTAGTTCCGAGCAACAAACAAATATAGTGTCTCATGTCCTGTTTTAAAGGAAACGGCATGACGTATAGCCAGCACATTTTCAGGCACTTTAACTTTTAAGGTGGCTTGAAGCAAAAAAAATGGCATCTTACCAGCAACAGACAGTTACCCGCAGCACTCTTTAACATTATTTACACAATGTCCATGGTATTACATAGGCAAACAATCAATAGAAATGCTGCCACTTGAAACATTTATTGAGTCCATCCGGTTGTACTGAATTTAGTTTAAAAATCCAGCGTTGTTCCTTCTGAGCCAGAATTTTTTTTAAAATCCTCTCCCCTCCTCCCTGGCTTTATCACATCCAGAATCAATGCTTTTAAAGCGAAAAAAAATCATGTTTATAATCCTGACAATGCTTCACAAGGGGTGCTATTGTGTTTCCCCTGCTGATATTACTCTTATGTTCATTCAATCTAATATTAAATGCTCTTGAGGTTTGCCCAACATAAATCAAGTTACATAGACATCTAAAGATATAGATGACTCCCTGGGTTTTACAATTAGACGTATGGTTCAACCTATATTCCTTTTTATCTCTTGGGTTAGTAAACACTTTAGTGCACTCCATGATGTTGCACATCTGACAGGAACCGCAGATAATATGTCCTTGTCATGTTTAAAACATGTTAATTTCATTAGCAGAACATACAGCTGGACAAACAATTTCTTTCAAATTTTTTGATCTGCGGTAAGCAATGCGTAATTCAAAATCTTTAAATCTTCCTGTAATGTTCAACATCTGCCAATGTTTCCTTAAAATTTTTACCATGGTGGAACTATTTTGGCATATGTTAGCACACATGTGACTTTTTCATGTTCTTGATCTTCTGATGTTCTATTATCCTGTTTTGGCTTTAAAAGTAAATCTCTATTATTATATAGAGCTCTTTTAAAAGCTGTATTCACAACCTTGTTGGGGTATACTCTTTTAATAAATCTCTCTTTCATTATCTTGGATTGATCTTTAAATTCCAGGACAGAAGAGCAGATCCTTCTCAACCAGAGGAACTGGGAGAAGGGAAGACTTTTCTTTAAACAACTGGGATGGAAACTCGAGAAGTGCAACGCCAAATTTTTATCAGTTTCTTTTCGGAAAACGTTTGTTTGAAAGCCATCCTCATTCCAAGTGACTAGTACATCCAAAAAAGGTATCTTCATTTTGTTGTATGTATGGGTGAACTTCACATTCTGGTGACATGTATTTATATATGTAAAGAAGCTCATAAGCTCCTCTTCAGTGTCTTCTCATACAAAGAAGATATTGTCAATGTATCTGTACCACATTGATATTTTCAGAAAATAACTCGAGGGATAAACCCATTGATTTTCAAAAGTAGTCATGAATAAATTTGCTACCAAGGGTGCCATGGTAAGACCCATGGCCACCCCGGATTTTTGACAAAATAGATCGTCCTCGAATAGAAAGAAACTTTCAGTCATAACAATTTCAGCTAATTCCAAAATAAATTCAGTCGGGACCAAATGTGGTCTAGAACGCATTTCCAGATAATGTCTCAATACTTGTATTGCTTCAATTTGGGGAATAATTGTATATGGAGAGCACACATCCATTGTAATCAGTATAGAGTCTTTTTTTAGGATAATTTCTGATAACTTCCTTAAAAAGTGAGTTGTATCCTGTATATATGAGCTACTCACTTTACCAAAAGGCTGAAGGAATTTATCAACATACATAGAGGAGGCTTCTAACAAAGAACCTTTACTTGAGACAATCGGATGACCTGGAGAATTAACTAATGACTTATGAATTTTCAGAAGTAGATAAAAGACCGGGATTTTTGGATACAAAACATTGAGAAATTTAAATTCTTTTTTAGTCAAAAAACCACAGTCTAGAGCTTTTTTAGTAATCTGATTGATCCTTATTTGAAGACCTCCGGTAGGATCAACAGATATTTTCTCATATTCACTTCCTTCCAGTTGTCTATAGGCCTCCCTCAGATACATCATTTTGTTCATTAATACAATATATCCACCTTTATCTGCCTTTTTGATCACTAATGAGTTATCATTCTCTAATGTACTTAAAGCTTGTTTTTCCCGTTCTGAGAGATTATTATCTTTTCTTGAAAATCTTTTTTCTTTTTGATTCAATTCATTCATTACCAGTTTATGAAACGAGTCCAACAAAGAATCAATCGGACCCGGCGGTAACCAGGTCGATTTTGGGACCACAATAGAGCGATCATCAGCTGCATTATCCTGTCCAATAGAATTATATGGGATGAACTGTCTCAATTATCCAAAAGATACATTAGGGCACAGTTGCATGGGATGACGCTCATTGAATACTGTAAGAAGGAGTATATACCTCGTGGTTTACGCACTTTAGAGAATTGTGCTCAGCGCAGCTCAGCAAGTCTAGATGCGTCTAAATAGACATCCTTTACAGAATCACCTTTTAGATATCAAATAGATATTTTCACAATGTCTATAACATTATCACATCTCATTATTATGACATCATTAGAATGTCAATTTTAAGCTTTTTCATTAAGATTGAATGCAGTGAAATGCTGGAACCAGTAGTATATATTATTTATATATCTTTTAATCCTTTTTTATTTTATTTTTGTTCTGTGATAGGGAGCAGTGGCAGAGTTAAACAACAATGTCAGGGTACTAAGGCTGCAGCTCTAACCATTGTACCACACACACTCAGATAGTAAAATACATGTCAATTTAAAAGCCAAGCTTATATCCTCTTGATTTACAAGCAGTAATTTCTCTAGGATAAATATATATATATTTATTTATTTATTTATTTTTTCTTCATCTACTTTGAGGAACATAGAGACCAAAAGAAGAATTGGGAAAATGTTGAAGGCTCATGTTTGATATTTATCCTAGAGAAATTACTGCTTGTAAATCAAGAGGATATAAGCTTGGCTTTTAAATTGACATGTATTTTACTATCTGAGTGTGTGGCAATATATATATATATTATGGCCAGGCTAGGCTCTCAGCTAGTGAGAAAACCTGGCTTGGAACACAGGCAAGATTTTGGGTGCCTTTGATTTGGTTAGTGAAAAGAAAAACACAGAATTTTTCTGGATTCAGTTCAAAATAAGGTTTACACTTTATTTGTCCACAAGAAACCCCCTCCCCCCCAAATATCAGACTTAAATCCAGTGATAATTTCAATGCAGTTCAGTCTTCATTGCCACCTGGCATAATTTGCTTCTAATATTAATGTCAAAATAATATTATAGTCTCTGTTGGGACCCCTACCTGCAAGTAGCTGTGTTGCCACTTTGGGAGCGCTCTGCCAGCTTACTCCCCTCTCTTAAGGCAATATCTGGTATATCATAGCCAGTCAAAACAATAAACCAAAACAGTTTTTGTTGTCTTTTAACTTTTCAGCTTTCACTGCTTTCCAGTGGGGGTGGAAACACAACAACCCTTCCTGTGTTTACAGTTGTTTTATGCCCCACCCAAGTTTCCAAGTACCCTTTTCTATTTCACGGCAGTTTAGAAGTTTGTTCAGGGAACGGCTAATTCCCCTAGCAAGTGTGCTTGATCCCTGTTTCTTGTCAGCACTCTGTAGCCCTCCCCCAGCACATACACATTCCCATCTCATTTAATATTCTGGCTGGAGAAACGTTTGCAAAGAGCAGTGCTAGTGAGCAGTTACATTACAACTCTATGTCTTCTTCTGGCAAATTATATTCTTCTGAGATATTAGTATGGCTCTCTAAGCCCATACTACTGGTATCACAATCATACTCAGCTATTTCCATGCTTTCTGCATTTACATTTTCCCATTCCCCTCCCCCTTTAGGATAGTTAGAAGAATTGCCTGGCCAAGCTTCCCTTTCCCCCTCTGTAGCATAACTTTGCCTTTCCCTTACAAACCCCTCTGCAAGGTCCCAATACTTAGCTGCTGGTGGAAGTTCTGTTTGTCTTTCTTTGGATGGAAAAAAGTTGTCTTTCTTCCTCTGAGGAGGGAATGTCCAGCGTGGAGCTGTGGGCTGGGCTCAAATCTCCCCTTCCTGCCTCAGCTGGGGTTAATTTATTTCCCTTCTGCTTCATGTCTGAAGGCTTACGTGCTTGCAGCTTCCCAAGTGTAGTCCTGTCCCCTTCTGGGTTGATTCTCTGTTTCACAGCTTAGTTTTGCAGGGAAACTTCTCTGTACTTGGGAAAGGAATAATGGCAATTAGACTGTGGTTTGGAAGCCCTCCCCACTGGATTTCCTTGTAGATGTCTCTCTTGTTTTAACCCTGCTTGTTTTACTCTGCCTAAAACCCTATTCTTTGGCCACTGAACTGGCTTCGCTTTAGGGATTGTGGGTTTTAGAGCAGGGTTTTTCCCTCAAGACCGGTGCTTTCTTGTCACTATATATATATATATATATATATATATATATAGCTTTAGTAAAAACACTGCTTACAAGAGCAGGTCTACTTTTGTGCGTGAGCTGGGTGCTAGATAGGCTTCAATTAGGTGGATGTGACTTAGGCATCTCCTAGGTGTGCTGGAGGCATCCAAATATAGCTGAATGGGGCTTCTACTTTTTATGTTTAATAATACATTACTTAAACAAAGCACATGAAAAAAATATATATATATTGCATACTAAACTTCTATTTTTGGGCTAAAGATGATTCCTATTTGATAATAATAGAAAAAGATGTTTAATAATGCACTACTCAAGCAAAGCACATGAATATAATAATAATAATAATAATAATTTTATTCTTATATACCGCCATACATTTCGAGTTCTAGGCGGTTCACAACAATATGAATATGAATATATATATCATACTAAACCTAATTTCCTAAAGGTTAAGAACATAAAAAGAAATACACTACTCCGACAATGGCTGTAGTTCAGAGCAAGTGGACATATCTGATGCAC
Organism: Geotrypetes seraphini; assembly: GCF_902459505.1. NCBI lineage: Eukaryota > Metazoa > Chordata > Amphibia > Gymnophiona > Dermophiidae > Geotrypetes > Geotrypetes seraphini. Next base: position 135,246,837 of record NC_047085.1, read on the forward strand.
AATCTTGACATCATTGTGATATCATCAAGAATTACCTATTTAGTGGCAGAATGCCACTAAAAATTAGGAATATGTGCTGGGGTATCTGACCTTATTTGGGATTTGAATCAATGACCTTTGGAAGATAGAAGCAGTGCCTTTAACCACTGAGCCACATGCGATGATACCGTAAGAGATCTTAGGCACTATATGATAAAAGCTTTCCCTCTGGACCCTGGCAAGGCAGAGTGCTAATGTAAATGGCAAAGTCCACAATCTATACTCTCTTATGAGAGCAATTAAGAATCTGTGAAGGTTATGAAGAGGGTGGATTTGAACTCAAGGCCTTAGGAAGATGGAAAAAAATACCTTTAATCACTGAGCCACAGGTGCTTCCTTTCAGGCAGTGGTTCCTATTACTTTTAGTGACATTTTGCCATCTAGATGCATATTGATGCTGTTAAGATTGTACATCAGACATATCCACTTGTTCTGAACTACAGCCATTGTGTGAGTGGTATATTTCTTTTTATGTTCTTAACCTTTTGGAAATGAGGTTTAGTATTCAGTAAACATATATATTTTTCATTTGCTTTGCTTGAGTAATGCATTATTAACCATCTTTTTCTATTATTATCAAACAGGAATCCTCTTTAGCCCCAAAATAGAAGTTTAGTATGCAATATATATATTTTATTCATGTGCTTTGCTTAAGTAATGCATAATTTGACCTTTATATCAACCTGGAGTCCTCCTTAGCCCCCCCCCCCCAATAGCCACGTTCATCTATATGTGGGCGCCTCTGGCACTCCTAACTGATGCCTAAGTCACATCCACCTAACTCATGTCTACCTAATGCTCAGCACACACTCAAAAGTAGACCTGGTTTTGCAATGCCTACCTTTTAGGTGTTAGGTAGACGCGTTTGGGCTGAGCGGCATACAATTTTGCAAATGGATGTCCAAATCACAGCCACTCCCACACCATGCCTATTTTTTTAGGCACAGCTTTTTCCGATAGGCATCCATGAAATTGTGGACATCCATTTTCAGAATCGCATCCAGCGTTTGGGCGTCTAAATTCTAATTAATGTTTGTTAAAGTCATTAATTGGTCTTATTATCCACTTTATTTGGACATGTAAGTCAATGGATGCCCACATTGTGGATGCCTAAAGTTAGATGTCCTTAGGGGGGCTTTGCACCCCCCCCCCCTAAGGCTGACATCGGATAGGAAGTTCGGGCCAGCCAATCGCTGCCTGGCTGGGTGGAACTTCCTCTCCGATGGCAGAATTGACGTCGGGGAGAGTAATGCTGGTCGGACCAACGTAGGGAAGCAGAGAGAGCTTGTGGCTGCCGTGGCGGCAGCAGCTTTGGGGCCTGTTCCCCGATGGTATCAGCAGTGGCTTGGTGGAGGGCAGGGAGAAAGAAAGAAAGGGGGCAGGCAGGGAGACAGAAGGGAAACAGAAAAAAAGAAAGGGGGCATGAAGAGAGAAAAAAGAAAGGGAGGCAGGGAGAAAGAAAGGGCAGGGAAAGAGGAAGAAAAAATTAGGGGAGGGAATGAGATCTGGAGGAGAGGGAGCATATAGGCTGAAAGAAGGGAAGAAAGATTGGATGCACAGTCAGAAGAAGAAAGTGCAACCAGAGACTCATGAAATCACCAGACAGCAAAGGTAGGAAAAATTATTTTATTTTAAATTTAGTGATCAAAATGTGTCTGAATTTATATCTGCTGTCTATATTTTGCACTATGGCCCCCTTTTACTAAACAGCAATAGCGTTTTTTAACGCAGGGAGCCTATGAGCAACGAGAGCAGCCCTGGGCATTCAGCGCAGCTCCCTGCGCTAAAAACTGCTATTGTGGTTTAGTAAAAAGGGAGGGGGTATATTTGTCTATTTTTGTATGGTTGTTACTGAGGTGACAGTGCATAGAGTCATCTGCCTTGACCTCTTTGAAAAAAAACCCAGAATAGGAATGATAATTAACATTTTCTCAGCGTACAGTGTGCTTTGTGCTTTTTTTAAATTTTATTGTTGGTAGATCATTTTGACTTGGTCATTTTAAAAGTAGCTCGCAAGCCCAAAATGTGTGGGCACCCCTGAGCTAGAGCATTGAAGCTTCGTGTGGCTGCCGTAAAGGTCATATCTGACACAACCGGAAGTTGCATCAGAGATAACCTTTACAGCAGCCATATGCAACTACAACGCTGTTTAGACATCGCTGGCCACAGGGCAGAGAGGTTTGTCAGACTGGGCCTGTTGTCCGGGGGGGGGGGGGGGGGGGGGCCTTGCAGATCTTGTTGCCAAAATCAGAAAGGTGAGGAAGGGAGAAAGATGGGCCTGTGGTGTATGGAGAGATTGAGAGAAGGGGGCAGATGATGGAAGTGGGTAGAAAGGGGAGAGAGAAGAGGTCAGATGATGGAAGTGGGGAGAAGGGAGAGCAAATACTGAATGGAAGTAGAGAAAGAGAGCACATACTGGATGGAAGGAGGGATAAAGAAAAAGGACATTTGATGGATGGGGGAAGAAGATAGAGTTAGTGAGATAGTGGAGGGGTGAAGGAAAGGGGTGGCATGCTATGAGTAGACATAGTGAAAAGAGGGAAACTGAGGACTGCATAGTAAGAAAGAATTCAATTTAAATGGAGGCAGAAAATAAAGAAGGAAGACCAGAGAAGGAAAGGGAAGAGAGAGATGCCAGAGAATGGGGAAGGAGACAGAGATATCAGATCTGAGCGGAGGAAATGAGAAGAGAGGAAGGGGAAGGGAAAGAGAGATGAAAGGAGAAAGATGCCAGACCATGAGGGAACAGAGGGAAGATGATGGATGCCAGACCAAAGGGGTGGGGGGTCTAGAGGAGAGATGGAAGGGGGAGGCATACAGTTTCTGGAAGGGGCATAGAAGGAGGGAAGATGCCATATAGGGAGGGGCAGAGAGATGGCAGACAGTGGATGGAAGGAAGATAGTAACAGGATGAGGAAAGCAGAAACCAGAGAAGAAAAAGGTAGAACAAAAATTTTCTATTTATTTATTGCTTTAGGAGACATATGTCACTGTTTCTGTGGTGTTGCATTTTATGCAGAGTCCTGCTTCTTGCTGGTTCAATTTAACCTTTGTCTATGTATTTCTATTTTATCCCCCCTTTTACAAAACTATGGAGCATTTTTTAGCACCAGCCGTGGTGGTAGCAGCTCTGATGCTCAGAATTCTATGAGCGTCAGAGCTGTTACCACCGTGGCTAAAATCCACACTACAGTTTTGTAAAAGGGGGAGGGGTTAGTTTGTGATTACATATTCCATGCTAGGCAAAGGTGTTTTCTGTGTTCTGTATGTTCGAAAGACATGGTTTTCTGTTAGGATTGACGGTGTAGGATTGATCTGTACTGGTCTGGCTTGTTTAGTTTTACAATGGGTGTATTGATGTACTGCTCACTGCAATATGTAAGATGCTGCCTTTTCCTAGGTACTCATGTGTGATGTGTGGCTTGTTACTAAAAATCATATTTTTTGTATAGATGGGGGGGTGCCAAAATTGATTGGCCCCGGGTGTCACATATGCTAGGTACGCCACTGATTATCATGCAGAAAGTCTTGAACAGATTCCCAGCTTGACACTTTTGTTCCCTGGGTCATCCAGGGCTGTGGATACTGCAAAGGCAGCATTCATATCAACCAGGGGGAAGGTGACTGTGGTAACTGTAACTGTGTGCAAGCAATGACAAGATAATTCGAGTCAGGTCCCAGGGTTATAAGGTTACAAATGGATCCAGGCCATATTGCCTCCAGTCCAGGATGGCTGTGCCATGACTCATCTGAATATGTTCTATGCAGGGGGATAATATAAAGTCATGAAAAAATTCCTAAGTAGTTCAAATGGAAGCTCATGGTGCAAGATTCCAGTTTAATTTAGATTGCCATAGCAAGTAAAAGAACTGCTGAGTCAAAAATGAAAGAAAAAAATGTGTAGACTCCACGAGTAGTTAAACATTTTGTTGTCATAACAAATTTCAGTGTGAAAGTACATGCATAACTTTGAAATCTGATGCAAGGTCCATAGCAAAGACCTGCTGGAGATGGATGTTCATTTCAAAGCAAATGGTAACTTGCAAAGATTGAACCCATTTTTGGTTTGCACCCTTTAAATGAATTGGAAGGACTTGGATTCCAAAAGCCAATTTGTTTTTGTCACAATTACAGTCTATCACATCTAAAAACTGACTTAGGACTTCTTTTACTAAGCCATGGTAGAGGTTTCTACAACGGCCCGGGGTGCTAAATGCTTTGATGCTGCTCCAACATTCATAGGAATTCTATGAGTGTTGGAGCAGCATCAGAGCATTTAGGACCCCGGGATGGGCTCCGCGATTGACTCACTTTGCCTTGGCGATCAAACATTTTCCGGATCTGGTTGGCTGTGCACCACCCCTAAGGCTGCACCCAGGGCGGATCTCCCCCCCCGCCCCCTCCTTGGTACGCCACTGATGATAATACATAATGCTACCTGAGCTAGCTTTTTATACAGATATATTTTTTAAAATAATGTACATGAAAATAAAATCTATTTTACACTCCTGCCTATAAAATTCCCCAATATTGACTGGGTAAATGCATCATCAGGGCATGCTAGGGAGATAAAATTCCTTGATGAAATCAAGGACTACTTTATGGAGCAGCTGGTTCAGGAACTGACAAGAGGTGAAGCCATTCTAGATCTAGTTCTTAGTGGAGTGCATGAATTGGTGAGGCAGGTAATGGTGCTGGGGCTGCTTGATAACAATGATCATAACATGATCAGATTTGATATAATCCCTGGAATAAGTTTAGATAGGAAATCCAATACAAAAGCACTTAATTTTTTTATTTTTTTTTAAAAGAGACCATGATAACATGAGGAGAATGGTAAAAAAGAAATTTAAAGATACAGCTACAACGGTCAAAAATATACATCAGGCATAGATGTTATTTAAAAATTCCATCCCGTAAGCCTAGAATAAATATATTCCATGTATTAAAAAGAGAGAAAGGAAGACCAAACATCAGTTGGCGTGATTCATGAGTGAGGTGAAGGAAGCTATTAGAGCTAAAAGAGAAACCTTCAGAAAGTGGAAGAAGGATCTGACTGAAAATAATTGTAAACAACACAAGGAATGTCAAGTCAAATGCCAGGCGCTAATAAGGAAGGTGAAAAGAGATCTCAAAAAGAAGATTGCGCTGGAAGCAAAAACACATAGTAAAAACTTTTTTAGGTATATTAAAAGGAAGAAGCCAGGAAAAGAATTGGTTGGACTGCTACACAACTGAGGTATAAAAGGGTCTCTCAGGGAAGGCTAGTGTAAAGATTAAATTAATTCTTTGCCTCAGTCTTCACTGAGGAAGATGTTTGGGAGATACCAATGCCAGAAATTATATTCAATTCTGATGAATCAGAGAAACTCATAGAAATCTCTGTAACACTGGATGATGTAATGGGTCAATTTGACAAACTGAACAGTAGCAAATCACTTGGACCAGATGATGGCAACCATTTTGAGGAATGCCACTTCTATTCGCCTGTCTTGTGAAAGTGTTTGGGGAGAGCAATGCTAAGCAAACTTTACTGAACTTTTCCCCTGAAATAGCCTCGATAGGGCAAAACAGAAGTGCTTTCTGTCGGGAACAAATACTGGGGAACAAGTATAAGTATTTTGATACATTGGATGAAAAGATTACCTGTGCTGAGCGAAGCATTCCCTGAGATAAGTTTTGCCAAAACCTTCACACGCTTTATATGCTTTGATATGAATTTGAAATAATTTTTTTCACTCCTAGCATTTCAACTTGTTTTATACAGAATTAAACTTTTATTCACATTAAATTGACACACTTGACAGAAAATGAACTTTTGAAAAGCAGTTTATGCAATGAAAGATTGATTGCAATAATATATATGTAAGGAGTTTTTTTTCGGACCAGTGATGATACGAGTGGCTTAGGGCACTGTTTAGTCCCGGCTACTAGTGGATAAGGCCCGTTTTTTAATATCTATTATTTTTTTTTTCTATCTGTTATTTGTTTGATGTTTGGATGTGAGTGGGTTTTTCTGGTAAATGAACAAAGTATGTTTTTTCTTGAGTTTTCATATATACATACGACTGTATTTCCCCTTTTTCCAAAGGAAAGGTGCTAGAAAATAAAAAGTGTTGTGTCTAATGGATTTTCAGCAAGCATCAGGTGGATTTGCAAGACCTATAGTCATTCATTGAGCGTAAAAAATTATGCCAGCAAATAGGTAATAGTTAATTTAGCTATATAGTTGGATAAATTAGTATGTATAGCTTTGTGGGTTAGATAGAGAATTTTGAATTTTCTTTGTTGTTCTACAGGGAGCTAATAAAGTTTGAGACATAAGAACATAAAAACATAAGCAATGCCTCCGCTGGGTCAGACCTGAGGTCCATCGTGCCCAGATGCCCGCTCATGCGGCGGACCAACAGGTCCAGGACCTATGCAGTATTTCTCTATCTATACTCTTCTATCCCCTTTTCCAGCAGGAAATTGTCCAATCCTTTCTTAAACTCTAGTACCTCTGCCCTATTACTTCCTCTGGAAGCGCATTCCAGGTGTCCACCACACGTTGGGTAAAGAAGAACTTCCTAGCATTTGTTTTGAATCTGTCCCCTTTCAACTTTTCTGAATGCCCTCTTGTTCTTTTATTTTTTTAAAGTTTGAAGAATCTGTCCCTCTCTACTCTCTCTATGCCCTTCATGATCTTGTAAGTCTCTATCAAATCCCCTCTAAGTCTCCTCTTATTCAGGGAAAAGAGACCCAGTTTCTCCAATCTCTCAGCATATGAAAGGTTTTCCATCCCTTTTATCAGATGTGTCGCTCTCCTCTGAACCCTCTTGAGTAACGCCATATCCTTCTTAAGGTACGGCAACCAATATTGAACACAGTACTCCAGATGCAGACGCACCATCACCCGATACAACGGCAGGATAATTTCTTACGTTCTGGTTATAATACCCTTCTTGATTATACCTAGCATTCTATTCGTTCTCTTAGCGGCCGCTGCGCACTGTGCCGTCGGCTTCATTGTCATGTCCACCATTACCCCAAAGTCCCTTTCTTGGGTACTCTCATTCAATAACATCCCTCCCATCATATAGTTGTACCTCAGGTTTCTACTTCCCACGTGCAGTACTTTACACTTCTCAACGTTGAACTTCATCTGCCATCTCATTGCCCATTCCCCTAGTTTGTTCAAGTCCCTTTGTAATTCTTCGCAGTCCTCTTTAGTCCGAGCTCCACTAAATAGTTTGGTGTCGTCCGCAAATTTTATTATCTCACACTTCGTCCCTGTTTCTAGATCATTTATGAATATATTAAATAGCAGCGGCCCAAGCACCGAGCCCTGCGGAACACCACTCGTGACCTTCCTCCAGTCCGAGTAGTGACCCTTCACCCCTACCCTCTGTTTCCTACCCGCTAACCAGTTTCTGATCCATCTATGTACGTCTCTGTCCACCCCATGGTTCTTCAGTTTCCGGAGCAGATGTTCATGAGGCACCTTGTCAAAGGCTTTCTGGAAATCTAGGTATATGATGTCTATGGGGTCTCCTCTGTCCATCCGTTTGTTAATTCCCTCGAAGAAGTGCAATAAGTTAGTCAGGCATGATCTCCCCCTGCAGAAACCATGTTGGCTGGTTATCAGAAGTTCGTTTCTTTCAAGATGTTCATCGATGTTTTCTTTTATCAGTGCTTCCACCATTTTCCCCGGAACCAAGGTCAGACTCACTGGTCTGTAGTTTCCCAGGTCACTTCTTGATCCCTTTTTAAAGATGGGCGTGACTTTGGCTATCTTCCAATCCTCCGGGATCATGCCTGTTTTCAAGGATAGGTTGCAAATTTGCTGCAGTAGTTCCGCTATCTCCTCCTTTAGTTCCTTCAGAACCCTTGGATGGATTCCGTCCGGACCCGGGGATTTGTCAGTTTTTAGTTTTTCTATCTGCCTGCGCACATCTTCAAGGCTCACTTCCATGGATGTTAACTTTTGTGCTTGATTTCCATTGAAGAATTTCTCAGGTTACGGTATGTTGGTTGTGTCTTCGTTTGTAAATACAGATGAAAAGAACATGTTAAGTCTTTCAGCAACCTCTTTCTCCTTCTTCACCACTCCCTTCCTGTCTCCATCGTCCAGTGGTCCCACCTCCTCCCTAGCTGGCTGCTTCCCTTTAACATATCTGAAGAACAGTTTGAAATTTCGTGCTTCCCTGGCTAGCCTCTCTTCATACTCTCTTTTGGCTTTTCGAACCACATGGTGACATTCTTTTTGATACTTCCTGTGCTCTTTCCATTTTCCCTCAGTTTTGTCCTTTTTCCATTTTCTGAATGAATTTTTCTTATTGCCTATCGCTTCTTTCACTATTTTAGTTATCCATGCCGGGTCTTTTGTTCGACTCTTTTTGCACCCCTTTCTGAATCAGGGGATATACAGATTTTGTGCCTCGCTCACCGTGTCCTTGAAAAAAGACCAGGCATGTTCTACCATTTGCCATTTTTTGGAAGTGCTCCTAAGTTTCTTCCTTACCATTCCCCTCATTGCTTCGTAGTTTCCTTTCCTGAAGTTAAAAGTTGTCGCTATGGTTCTCTTTCCTTTTGGTGTTCCTACCTCTACTTTGAACTTGATCATATTATGATCGCTGTTTCCCAATGGTCCCACTACTTCCACTTCCTTTGCAGGTCCCCTTAGCCCATTTAGGATTAGATCTAGAGTGGCATTTCCTCTCATAGGTTCTCTAACAAGCTGCTCCATGAAGCAATCTTGTGTAGTCTCTAGGAATTCTGTCTCCCTAGCGCATTTTGAGCTTCCAAGACTCCAGTCTATCCCGGGGTAGTTGAAGTCTCCCATGATAACCGTGTTACCGCTTTTGCACTCTCGCTTCATCTCGGCTTCCATTTCTTCATCGATATCTCCAGTTTGCCCGGGTGGACGATAGTATAGGCCCATCTTTATTTCAGGCCCTTTCCTCCCTGGTATTTTAACCCATAGCGATTCCAGCTTGTTGGTCGTCTCTGCTGTGCCCATTCTTGCTGATTGTATGCTTTCTTTTATGTATAGTGCTATTCAACCTCCTTTCTGTCCTGACCTATCCTGGCGATAGAGCTTGTACCCCGGCAGTGTTGTATCCCATTTGCTTTCCTCATTCCACCATGTTTCAGAGATTCCAATGATGTCTATATTCTTTGCATTGGCCATGGCTTCTTATTCCCCCATTTTGTTACTTAGGCTCCTTGCATTAGTATATATGCAATTTAGAACCTGGTATTTTGTTGTCTTCATTTCCTTTCCCTGTGCTTCGGTCCTTAGGTTCTTCTCTTTTGCTACAATCTTTCTAACCTCCTCATCTGGGTTAGTCGACTCATGCAATTTATTCCTTGTTTCTTCCCAGCCTTTTTTCCCCTCAGTATCTTCACGGGATACCTTTTTCCGAATCGTCGATGCTTGGTCGACTATCAGCTTTCCCCTTCTTCTTAGTTTAAAGCCTGTTCTATTCCTCTCTTGACATTGACCAACGGCGCACCACCAGAGAGCATAGGAGAGAGCCCGATCCTGCGAGGGAGCATGAGCCAGTCCGCCCCGCCCCCGAAACAAGCGGGGGCACTCTCGTGGCGCAGAGGGACACCAATGGCGCATTGCCAGAGAGCAGAGGAGAGAGCCCGATCCTGCGGGGGAGCGTGAGCCAGTCCGCTCCTCCCCCGAAACCAGCGGGGGCACTCTCGTGGAGCAGAGGGACACCAATGGCGCACCGCCAGAGAGCAGAGAAGAGAGCCCAATCCTGCAGGGGAGCGTGAGCCAGTCCGCCCCTCCCCCGAAGCCAGCGGGGGCACTCTCGTGGAGCAGAGGGACACCAACGGCGCACCACCAGAGAGCAGAGGAAAGAGCCCGATCCTGCGGGGGAGCGTGAGCCAGTCCGGCCCTCCCCCAAAACAAGCGGGGGCACTCTCTTGGAGGAGAGGGACACCAACAGCGCACCGCCAGAGAACAGAGGTGAGAGCCCGATCCTGCGGGGGAGCATGAGCCAGTCCGCCCCTCCCCTGAAACCAGCAGGGGCACTCTCGTGGAGCAGAGGGACACCAACGGCGCACCGCCAGAGAGCAGAGGAGAGAGCCCGATCCTGCGGGGGAGCGTGAGCCAGTCCGCCCCACCCCCAAAACAAGCGGGGGCACTCTCTCGGAGCAGAGGGACACCAACAGCGCACCGCTAGAGAGCAGAGGTGAGAGCCCGATCCTGCGGGGGAGCGTGAGCCAGTCCGCCCCACCCCTAAAACCAGCAGGGGCACTCTCGTGGAGCAGAGGGACACCAACGGCGCACCGCCAGAGAGCATAGGAGAGAGCCCGATCCTGCGGGGGAGCGTGAGCCAGTCTGCCCCTCCCCTGAAACCAGCGGGGGCTCTCTCGTGGAGCAGAGGGACACCAACGGTGCACCGTCAGAGAGCAGAGGAGAGAGCCCGATCCTGCGGGGGAGCGTGAGCCAGTCCGGCCCTCCCCCAAAACCAGCAGGGGCACTCTCTTGGAGCAGAGGGACACCAACGGCGCACCGCCAGAGAGCAGAGGTGAGAGCCCGATCCTGCGGGGGAGCGTGAGCCAGTCCTCCCCTCCCCCGAAACCAGTGGGGGCACTCTCGTGGAGCAGAGGGACACCAACGGCGCACCGCCAGAGAGCAGAGGAGAGAGCCCGATCCTGCGGGGGAGCGTGAGCCAGTCCGGCCCTCCCCCAAAACCAGCAGGGGCACTCTCTTGGAGCAGAGGGACACCAATGGCGCACCGCCAGAGAGCAGAGGTGAGAGCCCGATCCTGCGGGGGAGCGTGAGCCAGTCTGCCCCTCCCCTGAAACCAGCGGGGGCTCTCTCGTGGAGCAGAGGGACACCAACGGTGCACCGTCAGAGAGCAGAGGAGAGAGCCCGATCCTGCGGGGGAGCGTGAGCCAGTCCGGCCCTCCCCCAAAACCAGCAGGGGCACTCTCTTGGAGCAGAGGGACACCAACGGCGCACGGCCAGAGAGCAGAGGTGAGAGCCCGATCCTGCGGGGGAGCGTGAGCCAGTCCTCCCCTCCCCCAAAACCAACGGGGGCACTCTTGTGGAGCAGAGGGACACCAACGGCGCACCACCAGAGAGCAGAGGAGAGAGCCCGATCCTGCGGGGGAGCGTGAGCCAGTCCGGCCCTCCCCCAAAACCAGCAGGGGCACTCTCTTGGAGCAGAGGGACACCAACGGCGCACCGCCAGAGAGCAGAGGTGAGAGCCTGATCCTGCGGGGGAGCGTGAGCCAGTCCTCCCCTCCCCCGAAACCAGTGGGGGCACTCTCGTGGAGCAGAGGGACACCAACGGCGCACCGCCAGAGAGCAGAGGAGAGAGCCCGATCCTGCGGGGGAGCGTGAGCCAGTCCGCCCCTCCCCTGAAACCAATGGGGGCACTCTCTTGAAGCAGAGGGACACCAACGGCGCACCGCCAGAGAGCAGATTAGAGAGCCCGATCCTGCGGGGGAGCGCGAGCCAGTCCGCCCCTCCCCCGAAACCAGCGGGGGCACTCTCGTGGAGCAGAGGGACACCAACGGCGCACCGCCAGAGAGCAGAGGAGAGAGCCCAATCCTGCGGGGGAGTGTGAGCCAGTCCGCCCCTCCCCTGAAACCAATGGGGGCACTCTCGTGGAGCAGAGGGACACCAACGGCGCACCGCCAGAGAGCAGATTAGAGAGCCCGATCCTGCGTGGGAGCGCGAGCCAGTCCGCCCCTCCCCCGAAACCAGCGGGGGCACTCTCGTGGAGCAGAGGGACACCAACGGCGCACCGCCAGAGAGCAGAGGAGAGAGCCCAATCCTGCGGGGGAGTGTGAGCCAGTCCGCCCCTCCCCCGAAACCAGCGGGGACACTCTCGTGGAACAGAGGGACACCAACGGCGCACCGCCGTTTCATCACGTCTTTGTGAAGCGACTACAGGGAAGCCATCCGACCGCCGCCAACAAAACCACGCACAGGCTTGTAACTCTTAGAAGCATGAACAACTGTTGAGGCTTGTAGAACCAACAGAGACAGGTGTAGTTATCAAGGGCAGAGTAAATCATCAGAGACAGCTTTTACTTGTTAAGATGTATGTGAAATTGTTAGGATGCATGTGTAACTGCTAGGATACATGAGTTTAACTGTTAGAAGTATATGAAACTGTGTAGAGGCATGTATACTGATTAGAGGCATGCATATTTGATAGAGACTACGAAATTTCCAGAGACAGGTGTAGTTATCAAGGGCTGGATAATTCGTCAGAGACAGCTTTTACTGTTAAGATGTATTATGAAATTGTTAGGATGCATGTGTAACTGCTAGGATGCATGTGTAACTGCTAGAATGCATGCGTTAGAAGTATATATATATATAAGTATGTATAAGTATATAAAGCTTTTGATTAATAAAAAAAAGAAGTATATGTAACTGTGTAGAGGCATGTATACTGATTAGAGGCATGCATATTTGATAGAGGCTTGCGTAATTACCAGAGACAGGTGTAGTTATTAAAGGCAGGGAAATCGTTTGTTACATAAATTGCAATCTTTAGATGCATGGTTTAGGCACGTGCATCAGATGCATACTCTAGATACATACACGAGACACACATATTAGACACAGAAATGCCTGGTGAGCACATGTACCAGTCGTATGTTTATATGTCCAAGTTGCAAAAGTGTATTCCCCAACTCTACCACCACTATCCAAATCCTAGCTACATCTTATGAACTATATCCACTTGGATCTTCTTAAGAACCAAACAAACCATACAAACTATATATTGAGAATTCTAGGACTAAAGAAGGGAGGAAGAGAAATGGAGGCAGCAGGAACCCAGAGGAGCTTCCTAGTATTCTGCACGGAGTGTCATATGTACGACTACCTCCCCTCGGGTAGGCAGATGTACATATGCGGTCGGTGCCAGGATCTGGAAAGATTGAAGAAGGAGGTCGGAAGACTGCAGGACAGAGTCCAGGAGCTAGAGGGACTCCGCACCTCAGAAGAACCTTGCTGGGCAACTGAGGACCCCACCAGAGGAAGCTGTACTGAGGAGCAAGTTAGGGAGCTCGAGAGATTCATCGAGGAGGCCTGCAGGATTGTGGAGGTACAGGATCACCAGAAACACAGACAGGAACCGGCAGATGGAAGACAGAATCCAACAGACACCGGGGGAGAAGGACCTTGCAACAGATCCGTGCAAGCAGAGGGGGCAAGGACTCACCAAAACCCTAAGGGAGAAGTATCGAATCACATCAAAGATACGAACTCGAGACCGAAGAGGAGGCAAAAAAAGGGGAAATCCGAGCAAACAGAAGAGGCAAAGACTCCCCTGAACCCTGAGGGAGAAGTATCGAACCACACCAAAGATACGGGCTTGAGACCGAAGAGGAAGCTAAAAGGGAAATCCGAGCAAACAGAGGAGGCAAAGACTCCCCAGAACCCTGAGGGAGAAGCATCAAACCACATCAAAGATATAGACTTGAGACCAAAGAGGAAGCTGAGAGAGAGGAAATCTACAATCATAGTAGGAGACTCAATCCTGAAAGAAGTGGACAGTCACATAGCAGGAGGGAGAGAGGACCGGCTTGTGACATGTCTCCCAGGGGCCAAAACATAGGACATCGCCGACAGAACTGAGAGGATCCAGGAAGGAGCCGAGATGGAAGAGACGGCAGTGATAATCCACGTGGGAACGAACGATGTCAACAGAAGAAATTACAGTAGGACTACACTAACCGAGCAGTTCAAGATCCTGGGAGGAAAACTGAAACTGAAGACGCGGAAGATAGCTTTCTCAGAGATCCTGCCAGTACTGAGGGCAGATGCAAAGAGGCAGACCGAGCTACAAGCAATAAACACGTGGCTGAGGAGGTGGTGCGAAGAGGAAGGTTTCCATTTTGTGAGAAACTGGACAACATTTTGGGGAAAGAACAAGCTCTACATGAGGGAGGGATTGCACCTTAGCACGGTAGGAACGAGACTGCTGGCCAATAACATCAAGAAAGAAATAGACAAGGCTTTAAACTAAGAGGAAGGGGAAAGTCGACAGTCGACCTGGCGACAACGCGTCGGAAAAGAGTATTTAATGAAGATACTCAGCGGGAAAAACGCGGGGAAGAATTAAAAGACAAACTAAAGGGGTCCAAGGAACATGTGAATCCACAGAGCAATAAGAAGAGAAAACAGCAGGAGCTAGAGGGACAGGTGGAAATGAGGAAGCAGGCTGAGGACGAAGAAGACGCACCACAGGAAGAGGAAGTACAAAACGGAACTCAGGGGCTGGCAGCCTGTGAGGAGGAAGGCAAGAGAAACAAACCACAAAAAAAAAGTAGGGAAAGAAAAAACCAGGTTCTTATACGCCAACGCGAGGAGTCTAACGACCAAAATGGGAGAACTGGAAGTCATGGCCAAACATGAGGACCTAGACATAATTGGAATCACGGAAACATGGTGGACTGAGGTCAACAAATGGGACGTAGTACTGCCGGGGTATAAACTCTATAGGAGAGACAGGACCTGCAAGAAAGGAGGGGGAATGGTGCTATATATAAAGGACTCCATTCACTCGGTTGGGATGCATACGGCAGCAAGGGCGGAAGGATTGGAATCGCTATGGGTTAAACTGCAAGGAAGAAATAGAGCTGACATGAAATTGGGATTGTACTATCGCCTACCTGGACAACCAGAAGCAAATGACCATGACCTGGAAGAAGAATTGAGGCGGGAATGCAAAAGCGGGAGTGTGATGATGAAGGGGGACTTCAACTACCCTGGGATAAACTGGAGTATTGGAAACTCCAACTGCACAAGGGAAACAGAATTTCTAGAGACTGTGAGGGACTGCTTCATGGAACAGCTAGTCAAGGAACCAACACGAGGGGATGCCACCCTCAACCTAATCCTCAACGGACTAGGGGGGATCCGCAAAGGAAGTGGACGTAGTAGGGCAACTAGGAAATAGCGATCACAACATGATCCTGTACAAACTAGAGATAGGAACATCAAAAGTGAAGAGAACCACAGCAACAACGCTCAACTTTAGAAAAGGGAACTACAGTGCTATCAGAACAATGGTGAGAAAGAAACTCAGAAACAGCTCAAGGAAGATGGAGACCGTAGAGAAAGCCTGGTCCCTACTGAAGGACATGGTGCAAAAAGCACAAAACCTGTACATCCCCAGGTTTAGGAAAGGGTGCAAAAAAAAACAAAAAACAATCGAACAAAAACCCAGTGTGGATAGCAAATGAAGTGAAGAAAGCGATAGGTAACAAGAAAGTATCGTTCCGAAAGTGGAAAAAGGACCAAACTGAGGAAAACCGGAAGGAACAAAAAAAATACCAAAAAGAATGTCACAGAGTGGTCAGGAAAGCAATAAGAGAATACGAAGAGAGGCTGGCTGGGGAAGCAAGAAACTTCAAAACGTTCTTCAAATACGTGAAAGGGAAGCAACCGGTGAAGGAGGAAGTGGGACCGTTGGATGATGGAGACAGAAATGGAGTGATAAAGGAGAAAAAAGGTGTAGCTGATAGGTTAAACAAGTTCTTCTCGTCAGTCTTCACGAGCGAGGACACATCCAATGTACCAGAACCCGAGGAGATCATAAGTGGGGATCAAGATGAAAAACTGGAACAAATAGAGGTAAGTCATGAGGATGTCCTCTGGCAAATAGACTGAAATGCGATAAATCACCTGGCCCGGACGGAATCCACCCAAGGGTACTAAAAGAACTAAGAAACGAAATAGCGGAAACATTCCGACAAATTTATAATCTATCCTTGAAAACTGGGTAGATCCCGGAGGACTGGAAAATAGCAAATGTCACACCTATCTTTAAGAAGGGGTCGAGGGGTGACCCAGGGAACTACAGGATGGTGAGCTTAACGTCGGTTCCGGGTAAGATAATGGAAGCACTGATAAAGGACAGCATCTATGAACACATAGAAAAGAATGGACAACTAAAAGTGAGCTAGCATGGCTTCTGCAAGGGAAGATCGTGCCTAACAAACTTACTACACTTCTTTGAAGGGATAAACAGCCAGATGGACAAAGGGGAATCCATAGACATCATTTACCTCGACTTCCAAAAAGCCTTCGACAAGGTACCCCACGAGCGGCTACTTAGGAAGCTGTGGAACCACGGGGTGGAAGGGGATGTTCACCGATGGATTAAACACTGGTTGGCAGAAAGAAAGCAAAGGGTTGGAGTAAAAGGCCAATACTCGGACTGGCAGTGGGTCATGAGCGGTGTTCCGCAGGGGTCGGTGCTGGGACCGCTGCTGTTCAATATATTCATAAATGACCTGGAAACAGGGACGAAGTGTGAAGTTATCAAATTTGCGGATGACACCAAACTCTGCAGCAGGGTCAGAACCGTGGAAGAATGTGAAGACCTGCAAAGGGACCTAAAGAAACTGGAAGAGTGGGCAAAAAAGTGGCAAATGCGCTTTAATATAGAGAAATGCAAGGTCATGCATATAGGGAAAAAGAACCCAATGTTCAGCTACACAATGGGGGATCATTGCTAGGGGAAAGTAACCTTGAGAAAGGACTTGGGTGTGCTGGTGGATACAACAATGAAATCATCGGCACAGTGTGCAACAGCCTCTAAGAAAGCAAACAGAATGTTGGGTATCATTAAGAAGGGTATCATGACCAGGATGGAGGAAGTCATCATGCCGCTGTATCGTGCAATGGTGTACCCGCACGTGGAGTACTGTGTCCAGTATTGGTCGCCGTACCTCAAGAAGGACATGGCAATACTTGAGAGGGTCCAGAGAAGAGCAACGAAAATGATAAGAGGTATGGAAAACCTTTCATACATTGATAGGTTAGAAAGGCTGGGGCTCTTCTCCCTGGAAAAGCGGAGACTTAGAGGAGACATGATAGAAACCTTCAAAATCATGAAAGGCATAGAGAAGGTTGACAGGGACAGATTCTTCAGACTACGGGGAATCACAAGTACAAGGGGGCACTCGGAGAAACTGAAAGGGGACAAGTTTAGAACCAATGCCAGGAAGTTCTTCTTCACTCAGAGAGTGGTGGACACATGAAACGCGCTCCCGGAGGTTGTGATAGGGCAGAGCACGCTACAGGGATTCAAAGAAGGATTGGATAAATTCCTGAACGATAGGGGGATTGAGGGGTACAGATAAAAGTAGAGATAGGTTAGGAAGAGTATAGATAGAAGAAAATGGGGGATCATAGGGCTAAGTCAAGGAACACCTGACAGGTCATAGACCTGCTGGGCCACCGCGGGTGTGGGCTGCTGGGTGCGAAGGACCTCTGGTCTGACCCAGCGGAGGCAACTTCTTATGTCTTATGTTCTTATGAGACATAGAAGGATATGGGTGACTAAAAATTATATAGCCACACCAATGATATTCATATATAAAAATGCTTTCAGAAGACCAGTGCTAACATTCAATCACACTATAAGAGTAATAATACACCCAAGATATGAAAACAGAAAGGAAATCATTGAAGCAGTGGCTCGTTTTTTGAAAGTGAGTAGTGGTACGATTGTGGGGATATGTTGGATTAAGAAAAGCGATATTGTTCGTTAGTGGTTGTTGGACACCGCTATAACTGCAGCTGCAGTGATTTTGAGCCTCCAGAAGGCAATAAGATAAGTGCTCTTTCTCTCTACGAAATTTAGTTGGAGAAAATAGAAAAATATAGTAAAACAGAAAAAAGGTTATAAAAATATTAAAGGTGAATTTTGGTAAGGGTAATGGAAAATACTACACCTTGTTAAAGTTATCTTTGACACTTCCTGAGAGGGTTGTTATCTAGGAGGTCCATTTAAACTATGTCAATGTTATTACTGGCATAGTGGCTTTACAGGCTTTTCCTGTAAAAACATTGAAGGCTTGATTATATACTATGTCAACGTTATTACTGGCATAGTGATTTACAGGCTTTTCCTGTAAATCTTATAGGCCTTACTGTTTTCATATCTTGGGTGTATTATTACTCTTATAGTGTGATTGAATGTTAGCACTGGTCTTCTGAAAGCATTTTTATATATGAATATCATTGGTGTGGCTATATAATTGAAGATATTCAGCTTGTAGTGTGTGTAGTGACTAAAAATGATGCCAGGTGTACACCTGGCAGGGCCTGCGCATGTGCGGATCGCCGGACTAGATGGACCGAAGGTCTGATCCGGAGATGGCGCTTCTTATGTTTTTATGTTCTTATGTTGTTTGCTAGAAGTCTAGTTCCCGCCGCGCTCAGGTGCAGCCCATCTCTCCTGTAGAGCTTGCTCTTGCCCCAGAACATTGTCCAGTTCCTCATGAAGTGGAATCCTTCTTCCTCACACCATCTCCTCATCCACGCATTTATTGATTGTAGTTCCTCTTGCCTTTTCACATCTGCCTTCGGTACCGGAAGGATCTCTGAGAACGCTATCTTCTGGGTCCTCATCTTCAGCTTCTTTCCCAGAATCTTGAACTGTTCTATCAGCATGCTTCTTCTGTAGTCTCTCCTGCTGACATCATTCGTCCCAATGTGGATCATTACTGTGGTCTCTTCTGTCTCCGCTCCTTCCAGGATTTTTCCAATTTTGTCCACGATGTCCTTGGTTCTCACTTCTGGGAGGCTATGTGGCTGTCCGCATGCCTCAGGATCGAGTCTCCCACTAGGATCGCTGACTTTCCCTTCTTCAATTTTCTCTTTGGTCTCAGGTCAATGTCCTCGGTGTGCTTCGCTCTTTCTTCTTCTGGGCATCGACTAGCCAATTCCTCCCCCTCGTGCGGAATTCCTCTGTGGGTATCTTCTTTGAGGTCATCTGTTTCTTGTTCTCCCTTCCATGTTGGTGTTGGTATAACTTCATCTTTCATCTGAAGTTCGTTCTCTTCCACCCTCCTCCTGTATGCTTCCTCAATAAATTTCTCGAGTTCCCTGACTTCCTCCTCAATGTGTCTCTCACTCATGAAGTCTTCACCTGTCTTGATTGGGTCCTTCGTGGTGTAAAGTCCTTCTAGCTCCTGTATCTTGTCCTCTAGTCACTTGACTTCCTTCTTCAAGCTTTTCAGCTCCTGACACCGACCGCATACATATGACTGTCTCCCCGAGGGGAGGTAGTCATACATATGACAGTCTGTGCAGAACACTGGAAAGCTCATCTTCTGGCTTCCCTCTGCTTCCATTGTCTTTCCTACTTTAAGATAACAGTTAGGATTAAGATTACGTGTTCCTTGTGTGCCTGCTTCCTTCTGCGCCTACTTCTTGCCTTGCTGCCTTCTTCTTGTGTGTGCTGCCTTCGCTCTACCTCACCTTACTTTTGCTTGTGCGTTTATTACTTGTGTGCCTGCTTCCTTCTGCACCTGCTTCTTGCCTTCTTCTTGTGTATGCTGCCTGCGCTCTACCTTACCTTACTTTTGCTTGTGTGATTTGTTTCTTGTGTGCTTGCTTCCTTCTGCGCCTGCTTCCTACCTTCTTCTTGTGTGTGCTGCCTTTGCTCTACCTTACCTTACTGTTGCTTGTGTGTGTTTTCTTCCTTCTGTGCCTGCTTCTTCCTTACCTTTCAGTTCTTCCCTGGTGCTCCTGGGTGTAGTGACTTGGGCCTTCTTGATGCCCTTCGCAAAGGCGCTTTTGCTAAGGCGAGTGCCTTTGCCGCTCGCCTTCGCCGCGTGCCGAACGGCTGGGTGCCGTTGGCTCCTCCCCTTTCAAGGGGGAGTCGGCGCTGCCTCTGATGCGGTGAGGGTGGGCGGAGCGAACTCTCGACGCTTCCTCGAGCCTTCTGTTTCTTCTGCCTTCTGCCTTCCTTCTTCAGTGCTCAGCACCGACGCTGCCCTTCTCCTCCCAGAAAGGAACCCCTAGGTTCGCTGCTCTTCTTCTATCTTCGGCACCGTCTCTAAGCTTACCCCTTCTTCTACAAAACTGCGCTAGCAGTTTCTAGTGCGAGGAGCCCCGCTGAATGGCCTGCGCTGTTCCCGACACTCATAGGAACTCAATGAGCATTG